>NC_069500.1:855541320-855859945 GCF_027579735.1 Bombina bombina
ATTTCAACAGCCTTTGATCATTCTCAGAAGAGAGGTAATTTCTAATGAATTATTGTTGTATAGCCTTCCCAGATTGAAATCTCTAAATTAATTTAGCCTTTGAAGCTCATAACTCAACATGGGGTCATTACATGGGCCTGATAACTACCCAAGCCTGGATGCATCCTGGGATGTTGGAGACAAGATTCTCTACATAAGACAGATATGCAAATGAAATTCTGAGAATATAGTAATTAGCACAGGCCTGTTAATTGCCCCTAAACTCAGATACACATCAAACTGGCTAAGTAGAAACACATGTTGCATTGTAACTTTGAAATTCATTTTAAAGTACAACTTATGTTTAAATTTCAAGTAAAATATACCTCAGTACTGTATAAAAATGTATATAATTGTGGATCTGAGATGAGGTGCTTGACAGTAACATATTAGATGCATGTTTGCTGAATTTAATAAGTAGCTATGTAATCAATTAAAAATGTTTAACCAGTTTATTTCGGGATAAATACATTTTCTTTGTTTTCCAGAAATCTAATGAACATTACAGGGAAGAATCTGATGTGAAGATGAGAATTCTAAATAAGATGATATGAGTTGACATACAAACACATATGAGGGGAAAAGCACACTGTTCAATACAAAATTTGCAACACAGCCTACATTAAAAACACTTAAAAACCACCAATACAGATGAATATGGTTGCAAAAAAAAACACAACATAATACACACAAACTGTTATCTACAATTAAATACACATAGGGGTAGATTTACTAATGTCTGTGACATTATACACTGTAGCGTATCATGTCCAACAGACATTCGCTGTTAGCATTTATCATTGCACAAGCAGTTCACCGGGCCACTAGCAGGGGGTATCAATCAGCCCGATCATATAGGATTGGCGGATGGAAGACCACAGCCTCAGAAGTAGTGGACAAGTTATGGAGCAGCAGTCTTTAGACCATTGCTTCATAACTACTGTTTCCGACGAGCCTTTCGGCCCTGGTTAAATCTACCCCATAGAGGCAAGCACAACATGGGCAATTATACCCACTGGTACATGTTACAGAAGTTAAAAAGATCCCTACAAAGTAACATACTTATCCTCACATGTTACAATTATTTCAAAAGACTAGGTATTCCTGTGCTAGCCCTTTTACAGGATAACCAAAAATCTGTTTATTAAATCTAAGAATTTAATTAAAAACCATATCAAAGTGGCAATCTGGCCAATGTAATAAGAAGGCTGGCAACCTAGCTCATACTATTGCATTAGCTAGAGAACCAATGTAGGTTAAACTAAATAAATAAATTATTTAAAAATGATAACAATTGAAATGGCAGCTGTTAAATGAAAGATAGATACATAGGGGTCCATTTATTAAGCAGCAGATGCTGCTTCGAAACCCCATCGTTTCAGGTCCGACTGAAACGGAAATTAAGTAGCAATAGTCCTCCCCAAACTTCACTAGTTAAAAGTAAACATTTTGCACATATGCAAAACCCAATGCGAGCAAATGTCAGGATCTTGAATATCACAACCATGCTAACTTTTTCTCCACATAGATTTCAATGGAGAGCGATGTCAGGGTATGGCTGAGTGGCATTGGATACCACATAATTCAATATCTCATCTAGTTAATAGCTACTATAAATTGATTTAGCTGCATTGTGAACAAACACTGGAATGGCTGATATCAACCCCTCCCTTTTGTTCTCAACTACAGACTTGTAGAACAAAGTAAATAGACAGGACTTCTAAAAGAAACAAAAAATGGTCCAAAACTATAAGAGATAATGTCACATTTCAAGAGCCTTTGATCATTCTCAGAAGAGAGGTAATTTCTAATGAATTATTGTTGTATAGCCTTCCCAGATTGAAATCTCTAAATTAATTTAGCCTTTGAAGCTCATAACTCAACATGGGGTCATTACATGGGCCTGATAACTACCCAAGCCTGGATGCACCCTGGGATGTTGGAGACAAGATTCTCTAAATAAGCCAGATATGCAAATGAAATTCTGAGAATATAGTAATTAGCACAGGCCTGTTAATTGCCCCTAAACTCAGATACACATCAAACTGGCTAAGTAGAAACACATGTTGCATTGTAACTTTGAAATTCATTTTAAAGTACAACTTATGTTTAAATTTCAAGTAAAATATACCTAAGTATTGTATAAAAATGTATATAATTGTGGATCTGAGATGAGGTGCTTGACAGTAACATATTAGATGAATGTTTGCTGAATTTAATAAGTAGCTATGTAATCAATTAAAATGTTTAACCAGTTTATTTCGGGATAAATACATTTTCTTTGTTTTCCAGAAATCTAATGAACATTACAGGGAAGAATCTGATGTGAAGATGAGAATTCTAAATAAGATGATATGAGTTGACATATAAATGCATAGAAGTTTGAACCCATGTCTTAACCAAGGTTGAAACATGTATTAATAAATTACTATAATACTCATGTATATCTAAGATATAAGATATGACTAGGAAATTAAATATGTACCAGTATATCAAATGAACTGATATACAGAATAAGATAAAAAAAAAAAAAAAAATTTTCGTATGTACATTTTTATTGGAGGTTATGTTAAAGAATAGTAGCAAATAAATTGTATTATAACCCTGGTATATACTGACATTATCTGGAGGCACCGCTAGAAGATTATAATATTTATTATATTGATATAACATATTTTGTAGTAAATAGAGATTGTTATTTAGAAAAAAAAAAAAATATATATATATATATTTTTTTTTTATTATTATTATTTCCAAATTAATATTAATATTTTAAAAAAAAAATCTCTTGTTGGTCAAAATTGTATTAGCATTTTAATTTAACCAAATTCTAAGTCAAAATAATAATGTCGGTTACTAGAAGTGAATACTCAGTGTTGAAATATGTTCCCCAAAATTACCCTTCACTAAGGGCGATCTCCTTAAGATAGATATTATAGGCCACATTAAAAAGAGATGTAATATTGTGGGTGATTTAAATGATTATATGGATATGCTCGCAATTAAGGCCAAAGATATTGCTATTGATAATGGAAGGTGGAATGAAAAAAGTGAATTGTTCCAAGAATTATTAATAATTAATCAATGCAAAAATCTAAAAAAATGGGATGAACTAATACCCAAATCCTGGCCTCTTGTAATATGCATTATTGACGAAATGTCAACACTCCTTATAGAAAAGGAATTGCAAATACAGGGGCTAGTAGATGATATTCGCTCATCACGCAAGAGAGTTTAGAAAAGGCCGAAAATGACATTTTTACATTTAAGCAGGACATGGCCACCTTAGATAAGCATAACCTAAATGTACTAGCCAAAATACAAGAGTTAAATAAACAACTTGCGCAAAGTCAGAAAGAATTTAGTGAACTGAAAAGGCAGTCTAGCAATAATACGCCCCTTCTGTTAGCAATGAGGATAACGATAAAAGTTTAGTGGGAGATACTCTTCAAATATGCAAACTACGATGCAAACAAATATGCATAATTTTTCGTGTTGTGTCCGGGACTTACCCCATATGAGCTCCAGTCACCCCCTTATTAACGAACCTTCTGTGTCAGAGCTCTGGGCTGCCGGAGGACCTACACGGTCACGATCAAAGGTATATCGATGGGCTAATAGCTCCAAAAGACATCCGGCACTCACATGCGGCTTTAGCAGCGTTCCTGTCTTGCCAAGCGCGTCCTCTGACGTCAGTTGTGACGTGACGGGAATCTCCAGTCGGGGGGCGGTGCTCACTCTTCACCCGGGTTTAACAACAAGTTACTAATGCACAGAGGCTAAGCAGATCCAAGTGCTGGTGCAAAAGCGAAAAAGTCACAAAGAAGGGCAGGATCCAGCTTTAGTTCAAAATAAAATCCAACTTTTATTGGGCTCAGTTAAAACGCCAAATAGGCTAGAAGACAGCATTAACAAGATAGGTGTGTGTGAGCGTGACACCAAAGCTTACATGTTTCGGCACGCAGCCGTAATCATAGCCATAGGTGTCATGCAGGTGAATGCATTCTTAAAAAATCAGTGATACAATACAATTGGACAAAAGGTATATATAAAGCACGCCCACACTCCACAAGTTTGAAGAATAATTAACTCTTTGTTCCCTGGACTTAACAACAGTAGTACACTTGCTATTTGGTACACATTAGGGAATTATTATGTTAGTAAAAAATTATAGTACTCAAAGTAGAGTGGTCTGGTAAGCAAACATATAGAACATATTATGTAATGAAGATTCTGTACATAAGAAAAAATGCTAATTCTAAAATACTAATTCTAAAGACCACTACTAAATTTAATACCTATAAGCTATATGTAACAAAATAATGTAGGTTATATTCCATCAAATAAATTCAATTTAATTTTATTTTTTTATATTTGTATATTTTTAATATTCCCTGTTGGGGAAATATTATACCACAGAAATGTTACAAACAGATGAGCACTTTCAGGGTAGAGAGGAACTTCAATCTGCCCAGTGTATATTTGCTGAATATATATTCTAGCATCTATGCTCATGTGTGTAACATATCTCTGCTATAATCTGTATAGAACCACAGAAATGTAGATATGTATAGACCCCATATATTAAATATAGTATAAGGGAAATAGAAGATAGGGGAAAATAAAACAAACACAGAAGTTGAAGTTCAAAATACCAAATACAAAAAGCACTAAGCTAAATGTATAAGTGGAGTATGTAAAAGGATGGTGAAATATGTGATATGTAAATAAGTTCACTTTATGTATTATACTTATATTCAACATGTTATCCTAATAAATGAAACATATCACATGTCTTTTACAGCTGAATAAAGAAATATGTGGCAAGTGTAGTATCAGAAGAGACCACCAAAGCTATTCCCAAAAGTTGATTAAATCGTATCTCGAATTTAATCCTAAAGGTAACCTTGTTCTCAGAGTGTAGATCCAATACACTTCTCTTTTTGCAAGTATAGTTTCAAGGTTGCCTCCTCTCTTGGGCACCTTGGCTTGTTCAATTGCCACCCATCTGAGAGAGTTCAAGCTACAACTATGTTTGGTAGCAAAATGTTGAACTAGAGGTGTACTGGATGTACCTTTAGTGATAGTTGAGAAGTGTTCTCTAATACGGGAATTTATATCCCTAGAGGTTAACCCTACATATTGGACCTTGCACATAGTGCATACGATGACATATATGACATCAGTGCTTTGGCAATTAAGGCAGGATTTGATAGGGTATGTCTTACCTGTTATTGTAGAGGTAAATTCTTTTGTAACCCAGACAAAGTCACAGGGTTTGCACTTTCTGTGCCCACATTTAAACATACCTGAATGTTGTAACCATGAACTATTGTGTCGTGATGTCTGTTTTAATTCTGTTGGGGACAGAATGGATGCCAATGTAGGACTTTTTTTATAAGAGCACCTAACTCCTTGTTTTACGGTTTCTACCAGCTTATCGTCAGCTGCCAGTAGAGGAAAATGTTTCCTAACTATATTACAGATCTGGGGATACTGTGTGCTGAAAGTTGTCACAAAGTGTACACCTTTGAAGTCATTATGTGTGGTTTTGGGTTTGTCTACCAAAAGTTGGTCCCTATCCAGCTTATCAACAACTAGTCTAGCTTGTTTGATATGTCTATGGGCATATTTTCTATCTTTGAGTCTCTTTTCTAGACACTCAGCCTCATGTACATAGTCTGCAGTGTTGCTACAATTCCTCTTAAGCCTGGTAAACTGGCCTTTAGCAACAGCATAAGATGTGTTCTTAGGGTGGCAACTGGAGGCATGCAGAAGTGTGTTGCCTGAAATGGGCTTACGATATACTTTAGAGGTGATTTTACCACTGCTTTCCCCAGTAAGGCTTAAGTCTAAATAGTTGATACATATAGAATCTGTAGTGTAGGTGAAACTTAAGTTCAGATTGTTATTATTAATCATCTCAATGAAACTTATAATGTCTGCAGGTGAACCTGACCAAATAAAAAGGAGGTCATCAATATAACGTTTAAAAAAACAAATATATGATCTGTATGGGTTACTATGGTCAAAAATGTTGTCTAGCTCCCATTTGCCAAGAAATAGGTTTGCATACGAGGGGGCGTATTTCGCCCCCATGGCCGTACCGCATTTTTGCACATAGTATTGCCCTTCAAAAGTAAAGAAATTATGAGTCAATAAAAACTCTAAAATTCTTAAAACATATTTTTGAAAATCAGATGTATATTCAGTATGTGTAGTGAGAAAATATCTAACTGCCTCTATGCCCCTGTGGTGTGGTATTCTTGAAAATAGAGAGACCACATCTACTGAAAGCCAGTGGTAATTGCTTTGCCAATTGATGTCAGTTAGAAGATTGAGTACGTGTTTTGAATCTCTAGTATATGTAGGTAATTGGTTGACCAATGGCTGTAGGATGGCATCAAGCCACTGGGACAATCTTTCAAATATAGAATCTATACCACTAACTATTGGTCGACCCTTTACGTTAGTGAGAGATTTGTGGACCTTAGGGAACATATGAAACACTGGGATCTTAGGGTATTTGACATAAAGATAGTCAGCTGTATTTTCGTCTATAAAACCATGTTCAACGCCATCATCCAAAATATCAAACAATAATTTATTGTACTCATTAGTTGGATTCCTTAGTAGAAGCGAGTAATCTGAAGGATTACTTAGCTGTCTAAGAGCCTCTGATATATAGTCTTTCCTATCTAGGACTACAATAGTGCCCCCCTTATCTGATGGACGAATTACCAGATCTGGTTGTTGTTGTAATGACCTTAGTGCTTCAGATTGTCTATTAGTCAAGTTGTTAGTTGTTCTATCTGTGGTTTCTTTTAATTTCTGCAAATCTGATTCTACTCGTGAATGAAATGTCTCTATTATTGGCCCTCTATTTTGTATCGGGTAGAAGGTAGATTTATTTTTGAATGAGAACGCCCTATTGAGTGTTCCAGGGACACTGTTGTCCTCTGTGGCAAGTTTTTGGAGGGATATGAGATCACAAATTTCTGAAAAGGTGTTTATACCTATGTTGGATGCAATGTGAACTCTATCTGGTTCAAGGTTAACGTTTTCATGTGGGGCATCTGCAAAGTGTTTCTTTAATGTGATGTTCCTCACAAACTTATTAATATCTATTAGTGTCTGAAAGATGTTGAAGTTTGTAGTAGGTGCAAAACCTAGGCCTAGGGATAGTACATCTATTTGATCATTAGTCAGTGTAACTGAAGATAAGTTAACCACACTGTTTATTTGTATTTGGTCTGCGTGCGGTTGCCCCGTACTGGGTACCTCTCTTGATTGTTGTGTGTTGTCCCCCCTATGCCCTGTAGTGGTGGGTCCATGGGAAAAACCTGATTTAGTAATGTCATGTCTTGGGTCCCTACATTCACAGCATGTGCACTCATTTGTTCATTTGGTCTATTTGTAGGGGTATATTTAGCGATAGAATTTTTATCTTTAGATCTCACTGTTTGTGGTGTTAAACTAGTGGATACAGTATTGAGAGTGTTAGATGCATTAGAGACATTAGAGCAGTTAGGCCCTATAGGAGCCTTAAGAATGCCCTGTTGTGTGTTAGAGATGGTATTTGTCTGAGTTACTATGTCTATTTCATTATCTCCACCTGAATTATATTCATCTGAAGATCTGTCTGTATCGCTATGAGAAAAGCTAACTTGTTTGCGGTGACCCCTTCGATGCCTCTTTGCATCGAAGGGGTCACCGCAAACAAGTTAGCTTTTCTGATAGCGATACAGACAGATCTTCAGATGAATATAATTCAGGTGGAGATAATGAAATAGACATAGTAACTCAGACAAATACCATCTCTAACACACAACAGGGCATTCTTAAGGCTCCTATAGGGCCTAACTGCTCTAATGTCTCTAATGCATCTAACACTCTCAATACTGTATCCACTAGTTTAACACCACAAACAGTGAGATCTAAAGATAAAAATTCTATCGCTAAATATACCCCTACAAATAGACCAAATGAACAAATGAGTGCACATGCTGTGAATGTAGGGACCCAAGACATGACATTACTAAATCAGGTTTTTCCCATGGACCCACCACTACAGGGCATAGGGGGGACAACACACAACAATCAAGAGAGGTACCCAGTACGGGGCAACCGCACGCAGACCAAATACAAATAAACAGTGTGGTTAACTTATCTTCAGTTACACTGACTAATGATCAAATAGATGTACTATCCCTAGGCCTAGGTTTTGCACCTACTACAAACTTCAACATCTTTCAGACACTAATAGATATTAATAAGTTTGTGAGGAACATCACATTAAAGAAACACTTTGCAGATGCCCCACATGAAAACGTTAACCTTGAACCAGATAGAGTTCACATTGCATCCAACATAGGTATAAACACCTTTTCAGAAATTTGTGATCTCATATCCCTCCAAAAACTTGCCACAGAGGACAACAGTGTCCCTGGAACACTCAATAGGGCGTTCTCATTCAAAAATAAATCTACCTTCTACCCGATACAAAATAGAGGGCCAATAATAGAGACATTTCATTCACGAGTAGAATCAGATTTGCAGAAATTAAAAGAAACCACAGATAGAACAACTAACAACTTGACTAATAGACAATCTGAAGCACTAAGGTCATTACAACAACAACCAGATCTGGTAATTCGTCCATCAGATAAGGGGGGCACTATTGTAGTCCTAGATAGGAAAGACTATATATCAGAGGCTCTTAGACAGCTAAGTAATCCTTCAGATTACTCGCTTCTACTAAGGAATCCAACTAATGAGTACAATAAATTATTGTTTGATATTTTGGATGATGGCGTTGAACATGGTTTTATAGACGAAAATACAGCTGACTATCTTTATGTCAAATACCCTAAGATCCCAGTGTTTCATATGTTCCCTAAGGTCCACAAATCTCTCACTAACGTAAAGGGTCGACCAATAGTTAGTGGTATAGATTCTATATTTGAAAGATTGTCCCAGTGGCTTGATGCCATCCTACAGCCATTGGTCAACCAATTACCTACATATACTAGAGATTCAAAACACATACTCAATCTTCTAACTGACATCAATTGGCAAAGCAATTACCACTGGCTTTCAGTAGATGTGGTCTCTCTATATTCAAGAATACCACACCACAGGGGCATAGAGGCAGTTAGATATTTTCTCACTACACATACTGAATATACATCTGATTTTCAAAAATATGTTTTAAGAATTTTAGAGTTTTTATTGACTCATAATTTCTTTACTTTTGAAGGGCAATACTATGTGCAAAAATGCGGTACGGCCATGGGGGCGAAATACGCCCCCTCGTATGCAAACCTATTTCTTGGCAAATGGGAGCTAGACAACATTTTTGACCATAGTAACCCATACAGATCATATATTTGTTTTTTTAAACGTTATATTGATGACCTCCTTTTTATTTGGTCAGGTTCACCTGCAGACATTATAAGTTTCATTGAGATGATTAATAATAACAATCTGAACTTAAGTTTCACCTACACTACAGATTCTATATGTATCAACTATTTAGACTTAAGCCTTACTGGGGAAAGCAGTGGTAAAATCACCTCTAAAGTATATCGTAAGCCCATTTCAGGCAACACACTTCTGCATGCCTCCAGTTGCCACCCTAAGAACACATCTTATGCTGTTGCTAAAGGCCAGTTTACCAGGCTTAAGAGGAATTGTAGCAACACTGCAGACTATGTACATGAGGCTGAGTGTCTAGAAAAGAGACTCAAAGATAGAAAATATGCCCGTAGACATATCAAACAAGCTAGACTAGTTGTTGATAAGCTGGATAGGGACCAACTTTTGGTAGACAAACCCAAAACCACACATAATGACTTCAAAGGTGTACACTTTGTGACAACTTTCAGCACACATTATCCCCAGATCTGTAATATAGTTAGGAAACATTTTCCTCTACTGGCAGCTGACGATAAGCTGGTAGAAACCGTAAAACAAGGAGTTAGGTGCTCTTATAAAAAAAGTCCTACATTGGTATCCATTCTGTCCCCAACAGAATTAAAACAGACATCACGACACAATAGTTCATGGTTACAACATTCAGGTATGTTTAAATGTGGGCACAGAAAGTGCAAACCCTGTGACTTTGTCTGGGTTACAAAAGAATTTACCTCTACAATAACAGGTCAGACATACCCTATCAAATCCTGCCTTAATTGCCAAAGCACTGATGTCATATATGTCATCGTATGCACTATGTGCAAGGTCCAATATGTAGGGTTAACCTCTAGGGATATAAATTCCCGTATTAGAGAACACTTCTCAACTATCACTAAAGGTACATCCAGTACACCTCTAGTTCAACATTTTGCTACCAAACATAGTTGTAGCTTGAACTCTCTCAGATGGGTGGCAATTGAACAAGCCAAGGTGCCCAAGAGAGGAGGCAACCTTGAAACTATACTTGCAAAAAGAGAAGTGTATTGGATCTACACTCTGAGAACAAGGTTACCTTTAGGATTAAATTCGAGATACGATTTAATCAACTTTTGGGAATAGCTTTGGTGGTCTCTTCTGATACTACACTTGCCACATATTTCTTTATTCAGCTGTAAAAGACATGTGATATGTTTCATTTATTAGGATAACATGTTGAATATAAGTATAATACATACAGTGAACTTATTTACATATCACATATTTCACCATCCTTTTACATACTCCACTTATACATTTAGCTTAGTGCTTTTTGTATTTGGTATTTTGAACTTCAACTTCTGTGTTTGTTTTATTTTCCCCTATCTTCTATTTCCCTTATACTATATTTAATATATGGGGTCTATACATATCTACATTTCTGTGGTTCTATACAGATTATAGCAGAGATATGTTACACACATGAGCATAGATGCTAGAATATATATTCAGCAAATATACACTGGGCAGATTGAAGTTCCTCTCTACCCTGAAAGTGCTCATCTGTTTGTAACATTTCTGTGGTATAATATTTCCCCAACAGGGAATATTAAAAATATACAAATATAAAAAAATAAAATTAAATTGAATTTATTTGATGGAATATAACCTACATTATTTTGTTACATATAGCTTATAGGTATTAAATTTAGTAGTGGTCTTTAGAATTAGTATTTTAGAATTAGCATTTTTTCTTATGTACAGAATCTTCATTACATAATATGTTCTATATGTTTGCTTACCAGACCACTCTACTTTGAGTACTATAATTTTTTACTAACATAATAATTCCCTAATGTGTACCAAATAGCAAGTGTACTACTGTTGTTAAGTCCAGGGAACAAAGAGTTAATTATTCTTCAAACTTGTGGAGTGTGGGCGTGCTTTGTATATACCTTTTGTCCAATTGTATCACTGATTTTTTTAAGAATGCATTCACCTGCATGACACCTATGGCTATGATTACGGCTGCATGCCGAAACATGTAAGCTTTGGTGTCACGCTCACACACACCTATCTTGTTAATGCTGTCTTCTAGCCTATTTGGAGTTTTAACTGAGCCCAATAAAAGTTGGATTTTATTTTGAACTAAAGCTGGATCCTGCCCTTCTTTGTGACTTTTTAGCAATGAGGATAAATCAGATACTTTAAAAAACCTTAAATAATTAATGGGGAATTACAGAACTTTAGGGAAGCATTTAAACACAGGTCACTGATTGGCTCAGAGATAATTTTCCCACATAGACAGTCACCTCATGTTTTAAATTCAGGGAACTGATACACTTTAGAGGGGGAGGGCAGTGATTATAGTGAGTCAGAGGGCAGAGCCAGCTACCCAAATAGCCCACGTAGTACTAATGTACATAAGGGGTCTCCCCATAGTAGAAGGGCAGATAGGGAACGCTCCAACCCTAACAAGAAGGTCCCTAGGAAAGCCCAATATATGTCTAATAAGGTATATGAAACCACTAAAATAATAAAATTTTTAAGTGGTGCAGTACCTAAGTTTTCCAACAAGGGAACCAATTCTATAATTGACCACTTAGTGACTTATGAAAATGCTTTATCTATAATGAATGTTACTAGTGAGCAGTCAAAAATTGAATTTCTGCCCTGGGTATTTGAGGGTAAACATCACAAATTCTTTGCTTCACTAAAGGGTATGAATATTCATTACCGAAGTAAAATGAAAAATCAGTGCAAAAAGGAGTTTGGGCAATATTGCACTAAAATTGCTGTGAAAAAAGCTGTATATGGTGTAAAATGTAGTGCCAATCAAAGCCCCATAGAATTAATTTCTGTACTAAAAAGTGCGTACAGTATGGCCGAAGATTACCCCATATTTGATAGCTCAGAATTTGTGAATTTATTTTAAAAAGCATTGCCCGCGCACACCAAGCTTAATTTGGCTAGAGATTTTGATGAACACTGCTCTGATCAAAGAGTACAAATTTATACTCTATTCAGCAGTCCGGTGAACAGGGAGTTAAAAAGGAACCAAGGCCCAGACCCAAAATTTTGGCAGACACTATGGTGTCACCAACCCCCTCAATTTAGAGTCTAACAAGAAAACTTATGCGGAAGTGGCCTGAAAAAACAGGTCTTCCCCACAAATTTTTAACTCTACCCCTCCCCCATCATGGGCCGAGGTGCAGAGAGAATATACTCAAAATGGGGGGCATACCCAGTTAATTAATTATCCCCAAAGAGAAGAATACCCACACAAAAATACTCTAAGGGTAACCAAACACCCAAAGCAAATAGTGCTCCCCAAGATATTAATGCTGAACAAGTTGAACCCCAAAGACAACCACATCAAAATAGGAACAATAGCTATGATTCTGAGGGTTCCCAAGGATCCAGGAATCAATACCCTGGGATATCAAAAAATCGGTCCATGGGTAAAAAGAGCTTGCATAGTCAAGTGGGCCAACTTAGTACACAGTTAAGTCAATTATGTACATCATTTACTAATATGAGTCAAGCTCTGATGGCTCAGAACCCTAATAATCCTTTTTAGGGGTACAGCCAGTGGCCAGCAGTGGGCCACAGGCACAGTCATAATACTGCAGTATTACCTGAGAGAGAGGGGAGAGATATACCAAATAAAATGATAAATGTCAATAATGGTACTAATCATGTTTTCTCCCTACAGACCAGGAACAGACGTTTTAGCTGTGATGACGAGCAACCTCAGCCTGGAAGCGCTAACAAACCTCTTCCTTTGCAGTTTTCCACTAACCTTATTCCCACAGATGCAGTACACAGGAACCCTGTCAACCCTATTAAAGAGGAAAGGACTGGTAAGAATGAAGTTTCTTCTGCATCAGATAACGTGGCGAATACAGGTAAAATGTGGCGAAGCCCACAGATATGTAATCATGCTAATTTTATGTGTGAAATGGTAGAAACTGCAGGGAGATATTATGTATTAACTGAGCTCCAGGATTCAGTTGCTAACCCTATCATGGGATTAATTGATACTGGATCTCAGGCAACTATTTTCTCCCACAGGTACTACACACAGCTAAATGAGCTAACACCCCACAAACCTAAAATAAAACAATTTGATGGTTCACTAATAGGTGTTGGGGGTGACTCTCTCAAAGTCTATAGTACGGCATGGTTAAAACTAGGCTGGGGAACAGGATAATAAGACACCCTATCAATATAGTGGATCAGCCAACTGATCATTTAATTATTGGTAGTGATCTCCTGAAGCAACTAAGCACCATAATTGATTGCATAAATAATGTAATTTGGTCACAAGTAAAAAGGCATATTAATTATAAGTGATACAGTATATCTTTCAACCGACATAACTGTCATGTGGTGGAAGAGAAGCCAGATGCTCTGGAGATTCATTTCAGGAATGACTCTGTACCTGAAATCACTATCCTACAAATAGATGATCAGACTCCTTTAAGCAGCTCTGATAGTAATTCTTTTAAAATTTCGCCTGGAAAGATAGCAAATATTTCCTTAGACGGCGATGCATTAACCATATACCTCCACAAGGGGGACCCTAAATCCCCTAAAGGGGGAGATCATTCGCAATTCCTCGCATAAATTACAAAAGTTAAAGAGGATCTATTTATCCCTATACAAGTGAAAGACCTTGGGAAAACTAAGAATGCTAAATTAAACTTAAAACAGGAAGCTAGCTATATAAGCAAAGGTTTATTAGCGCAGATAGCTGAACCTAAAGTGACTAAATACCTTTCCCCCAAGATCTCTTGGTCCATGACCTGAATGACAAGTGTGAAAGCTATAACATCACAGCTGTGTTTATTATCTATTTCCATAGCATCAGCTAAGCACCTGTTTTTAGTTTTAAATACTCCTCATAATCAAATATATATTAGCAATGATCTCTTACATAGATATGAACAAAATTAAGGGACTGGGAATAGCTGAAAATGTTAGCTCATGGATAAATAACTGGATAAAAGATAGGGAGCAATGAGTAGTAGTAAATGGATCATACTCAGATTGGACAAAGGTAATCAGTGGAGTCCCCCAGGGATCAGTACTGGGCCCTGTTCTTTTTAATATTTGTATAAATTACTTGGAGCAAGGATTAAATAGTGACATCTCTATTTTTGCAGATGATACTAAGTTAAGTAAGGTCATTAGGTCAGAGCAGGATTTCATTACAAAGGGGTCTGCAAAAATTAGAAGTATGGGCAAGTAAATGGAAAATTAGATTTAATATGGGAAAATGCAAGGTTCTACATTTTGGAAGTAAAAATAAGCAGGCAACATATTTTTTAAATGGAACACAACTTAGCCAAACAGAGTAGGAAAGGGATTTGGGAGTAGTAATAGATAATAAGCTAAAGATGGGTGCACAATGCAGGGAAGCAGCTTCAAAGGCTAATAAGATACTAGCATGTATTAAAAGAGGCATTGATTCAAGGGAGGAAAGCATAATTCTGTCACTTTATAAAGTCTTGGTAAGACCTCACCTTGAGTATGGAGTAGAGTTCTGGGGACCGATCGCAAAAAAAGATATTGCAGAACTAGAAAAAGTTCAGAGAAGGGCCACAAAGCTAATAAAGGGATTTGAGAATTTAATCTATGAGGAGAGGCTAGCCAAACTGTGTCTTGTTTTCCTTAGAAAAAAGGCACTTGAGAGGGACATGATTACTTTATATAAATATATTCAAGGCCCATATACAGACATGGCAGAAGCTCTGTTTATTCCAAGAAAATTGTTTGTGACAAGAGGTCACAATTTAAGGTTGGAGGAAAGGAGATTTAATCTCCTGCAACGGAAATATTTTTTCACTGTAAGAGCAATAAAATTGTGGAACTCATTACCAATGGAGGTAGTGAATGCCAATACCCTAGATACATTTAAAAATAGTTGGATACATTTCTGTATATAAACAAAATTCATGGATATGATTGCTAGTATTAAATGGTTCATCTTTTAGTGGGGTTATTTAAGCTTAACTGGAGCTTTTGTAAGTATTTTAGATTTGTATAGGTTGAACGTGATGGACTTCGGTTTTTTTTCAACCTTATCTACTATGTTACTATGTTATGCCATACAAATAGATTTTGATTAACCTTTGCCTCTGGAGCAGGTTTAATGGGGGACCCTGAAGTATTTTAGGATGAAAATACAGCTCTGAAATAAAACCAGCAATTGCCATATGCTGTGAATATGCAGGTGTCTAATGATGTTGTAATCCCTGCTGGGGCTGATAAATTCCTCTTATCCTTACAGGTAAAAAGAGGTTAGAAATTAAAAACTTCTGAAACACTAACATGCATCTCCCATAGAATGCAAGATCTGGGTATAACAATGACCCATACTCCTATGATATTGTGCATATATCACTTTATCCAAGGGAACTACCATAAGATATGCACTGGAATCAAGTTATTACACTTTTGGAATCCAGAATAATGTAATTGGGCTAATACTTGAACAGATGAATTTTACAGATGCCTTTGCATCTATACAAGAGGGATTGTATACAATTCAGTCTATGCATCCCTTCAGCTCAGAGGAAGGCATCTGTAAAATTGAAGACACCTCTCTAGTATTTTATCAGCCGATCAAAGAGCAAGAATACCCCAATACCCAGAGTCAAGGGGGCAATGCAAATTATAATCAAGGGGATATCACCTATAGGTTGGAAGAAGCCTATGAGATAGGATAGCCTGAAATCTTTCCAGGATTTCAGCAAATAGTCTGCCAACAGCTACGAGAACTCCTGATGGAGCAGAAGGATATTTTTGCTAGGGATTCTTATGACTGTGGGACTACAGATTTGCACATGACAAGAATCCAAACAGATCCCAATGCACCACCTGTCTTTGTTAAACAATACAGACTTCCTTTAGCCTCATATGATTCTCTGGAAGAAAGAGGTATCATCAGACAGCTCTTATAACAATCCTATTCTAGGTGTTCTTAAGCCCAATGGACAATGGCATTTGTGTGCTGACTAAAGACAGCTAATTTATGGAATAAACTTCCTCAAGAGGTAGTAGTGACAAACACTGTGGGGGACTTTAAAAATGCATGGGACAAGCATAAGGCTATCCTACAAACTAGATAAGTTTATACTGTTAGGTAATATCGGGCAGACTTGCTGGGCCTATGGATCTTATCTGCCGTCAATATCTATGTTTCTAAACAAACAAGTGTAGATGTCTGGCTGGCCTGTACCATATATTGTGCTAGGCACTGGTCAATACCAGTGCCTAGCACAGATGCATGGATCCAAAATATTAACTGTCATTGATTGTGCACAGGGATATTGGACCATAAAGGTACATGAGGAGGACCCATTATAAACTTGCATTCTCATTGCAAAAGCTCCAGTATGCATCCCAAAGGCTCCCATTTGGATACGTAAATTCAGGACATGAATTTGCTGTATTAATGCATAAGGCTATGCCTGATGCACTGGAAAGGGGGACCTTATCTTATGTTGTTGATGTTTTAATCAAAAGCACAGACTTTGAAAAACACATCACAGAACTTAAACACGTCCTCAGCCAACTTAAAAGGGCAGGTGTCAAATTATCCCTACAAAAAGCTCAATGGTACCGCACTTGTGTAAACGTCTTGGGACATGAAGTTACTTCTGTAGGGTTAAATCCTCAGAAGAAAAAGGTGGAAGCTATAATAAATTCTAAGAACCCAACTAACTTAAAGGAATTTAGATCATTCCTGGGTATGACAAATTATTCTCGCAAATTTATTGATAATTATGCATAATTAGCTAAACCACTGCTACTTCTTCTAAAGAAGGATGTGAAATAGCAATGGAGTGAGATTCAAGAGACAGCCATCAGAGAGCTGAAGAGAAAACTCACTCATGCACATTGCTTAGCATACCCTGATGGGGGTAAACATTTCTACTTAGAAACAGGTTACACAGATATAAGCATGAGTGATGTTTTGTACCAAAAACATGAATATTTAAGTAAAGTCATTGCTTATGCGAGTAAAACTTTATAAAATTTAGTGTCTGCAAAAAAGCCCTCTTATCTACTGTATGGGCTCTACAAAATTTCCACAGCTATATACAGGGAGAGAAAATTATTGTAGAAACAGCCCACCAGCCTTTGCTATATCTGAAAAGTGAGAGAATAAAAGATGTACATTTGTCTAATAGCCGCATAACAGCATGGCCTCTTTCCTTACAAGACTGGCCTTTAGTAATTCAATACAAGCACAATAAAAAGAATCCAGTCGCACAGGAGCTTGCTGAGCTCCACGACTGTGCCACCAAGGATCATGGGGAAGAATTATTAGAAGATGATTTCCTGGAGGAACAATTGCTTTCCCCATATAAGTTAGTGTCAAACATTAAATTGGGTATATGTTGATGGTTGTTCTTACCATGCCACTATTGAAAATGAGCGCAGATTAGTTGCCGGCATTGGTATAACTTAGATAAATGGATTCCCAAATATTTCTGTAGGTTTCAACATTGGACCAAGATTCAGTCAAGTTGCAGAACTAACTGCTGTTCTAAAAACCATTGAGATGGCTATTGAACACGATATTCATGAATTTGTGATCATTACTGACTCAAATTATGTGCGTGACAGTTTTGTTGAATGCCTGCCAACTTGGAAAAGAAATGGCATGCAGAAAACTAACAACAAACCAGTCAAACATGGCAAGTTGTTCTGCAAGACTGATAATCTAGTGGTATCCAAGGGGTTAACCATACACTGGAAGAAGACCAAGGGTCATTCCAGGATTACAGGTAAGGCAATGATCTTGCGGAATTCCCTAATATTGACCACTTAATGGGTGCAATTCAGGTAGAAGTCATTACCAGAAACCAGGCTAAACAGAGTGAGCCGAACCTGGTACAATGGAGTCAGGATTCTCCTAGTGAGGACCTGATCACTAGTCAAATATAAGACTCCATTGTAGGCATCTTCTATAAACACATAGAAAATCCTGAAAGCAACCCCATTTAAAAAAAGGACGGTAATGGCAAGGAAGATCTTAGAATCTTAATGAAATCCAGGTCACAATTCAAGTTACAGGATGGTTTGTTAATTAGAACCTCCAAAACTGGTATCCAGCAATGGGTGGTACCTACAAAGTTCAGAGGTCTCATGCTTCAACATGCCCATGATGCTCCCACATCTGACCATCGTGGTGCCAAATTAACATATGGAATATTGCGTGATTACGCCTTTTGGCCGCACATGTTGAAGGATGTTCAAACCTACTGTCAAGGTTGTTTAATCTGTCCACGGTTCCAACCCACTGCACCAACGCATAGAGCACCATTCCAGAAAAGGGGAATGGTAAATGCCATGGTCAGATATACAAATTGATTTTATTGGTCCAGTGACTAGGTCATCTAGAGGTAACAAATACATGTTAACAGTGACATGCCTGTTCACTAAATGGGTAGAGTGCATCAGTGCACCTAACAATAGTGCTAAAACATGCCCAGCATTGCTCTTCAACCACGTGTTTTCCAGATTTGGTTTACCCCAGCGAAAAGAATCCGATTGGGGGACCCACTTTACAGCAAAGTGATGACCAAGATGTGGAAAATACTAGGGGTTAAATGAAAACTCCATATTGCATATAGAGCTGCCTCAAGTGGTGGCGTTAGAGCGTTACAACCAGTCCATTGTGAAAATCCTCAAAAAGTTTGTGAGTGAAACAGGTAAAGACTGGGATGAGGAATTACCTCTAGTCTTAATGGCATTAAGAGTAACTCCAAGTAGTGCTACTAAGATCACCTTTTGGATTGATGACTGGTAGAAGAATGGTTCTACCTCAACATCTAGTGCACCTGCAATAAGCCTTTGCATTCGCTTAAAGGAACATAGAAAAGACTGCAACTGCCGCTAAAACCTATTATGATCTCAAAACGTCCAAAAAGGAATATGGAATAAATTATAAAGTTTATCTTTATAACTTTGGAAGAGATCAGGTTAAGGAGAAGAAATTTCTTCCATCATGGAAGGGTCCTTTTGTCATTACTGACAAAGTTTCTTCAGTTGCCTATAAAATTAGGATACTGTCAGGGTTTTTTCCCTGTTTGTTTGTCATGTGCTGCTGGCAGCCATTTTACTTACTTCTCTTCCTGACTATGGTGCATTGTGGGGGATGCTGCTCATTTCCTGCACTTCCTTTTATGGCCAGACTGGTGTGCATCATCCATGTGAGACAGGATGCAGTCTCAGAACTGTGATGTCATCACTTATTATTTAAAGGGCCTCTGTTCAGTATGCTTTGCCTTTGCGTTGTCTCAGACCTGTTTGTGAGAGTTCCTGTGTATTACCTGGCTGCCTGATGTCCTTCCTGGTTCCTGATCCCTGGCTTGTTCCTGACTCTGCTGTTTTCCTTGTTCCTGATTCCGGCTCGTCTGACTATTCGCTTTGGCTCCTGACTAGGCTAAAAATGTATATAATTGTGGATCTGAGATGAGGTGCCTGACAGTAACATATTAGATGGGTGTTTGCTGAATTTAATAAGTTGCTACATAATCAATTAAAAATGTTTAACCAGTTTATTTCAGGATAAATACATTTTTCTTTGTTTTCCAGAAATCTAATGAACATTACAGGGAAGAATCTGATGTGAAGATGAGATTTCTAAATAAAATGATATGAGTTGACATATAAATGCATAGATGTTGAACCCATGTCTTAAACACTGTTGAGACATGTATTAATAAATTACTATAATATTCATGTATATCTAAGATATAAGATGTGACTAGGAAATTAAATATGTACCAGTATATCAAATGAACTGATATACAGAATAAGTAAGATAAACATACATATTTTATTGATTTATACCACTAATCCCTCATAAAAATGTGATTTCAATACATTTATTTTAAAAAATTTAAATGTATAGGAATTACTTTGTGATATGGTACTAGAGATATGCTCCTGTTTAGTCTCTATATATACATCATAAATTATATTGGATGGGACAGATATGTGACCAGACAGGTTTATTAATATCAAGAAATGAAAGGATATTTAATAAATAGTTTAAAGGTTAGATACTAGACTGTTAACAATATTGATAATGAAACTGCATTTCTAGTTATATGCTGCCCCGTAGTGGATTAAAACTGGTATGACAGCCTGTTTAAAACACACACAAAACCAAGTAAGCCAATCAGGGAGGCGTCTCAGCTCCATTAAGGGCCCATCACAGAGACAGCACCATGGCACGTATCCAAACATACACCAATGATTACAAAATAGAGGAGGGGCCTATCACTTGAAAAGCTCATGCAAGAGGAAGGAAAGGGGTCTTTTGCTTGCTGAAATTTTTACTGATAACCTTGCTGCCTTTTTGGGATTTCAATTTTATCTGATAATGTATAAAAGGTTATTTCATACTTTTATATTTAAATCAAAGATATTGTAAAGTTTTATTTAGATTGTAGTAAGTATACTGGTATTAAATATTAATGTTTAGAAAGAATTTCATATTTTAATATCAAATTAATTACAGTTATTGAATATATATATATATATATATATATATATATATATATATATAAAAAAACAAAAGGAGATAGTGCAACTCCGATTCAAAGTGTTTATTTAAAAACAAGCAACAACGCTACTTTAAAAATGCACTTATTAGAAGTATGATCTTTAACACATGAAATGATTACAAATACGTCGGGGTCTCAGTGGCAGGTTTTACACAAGTTTCCAGGTTCCGGTATAAACACAGTCACTTTTACTGATGTATAACCTCCTGAACTCACTCTGCTTTTGCATTTACTTTCAACTTGTAATACGCACGCAAATTAACATGTCCACAATATTCTTATATCATGCACAGTAACATTAATGCACCACTTGTAATCTAGTCCATAATATATTTGTCTAATAAACAACATAGAGAAATAAGTGTTGCTTTCTCCTGTTTTCATAATGGAGGCACAGCTGTAATGCATATGGTGTTCAGAACAAACAGAAGGATAGATTGACTACTTTGACAAGGGGGATATTATAGGTTTTAGATTATTTTGTTCTATTATATATATATATATATATATATATATATATATATATATATATATATATATATATATATAATCATTTTTTGTGATATACTAAGCATCAATTTTACATAAAGTGTTAAAAAAAAACATTAACAAATACAAAGAATCCTTAAAGAGTTGTTTTAAGTATATATCATAAAAGTTCAATATTTACAACTGTTTAACATGCAAATATAAACAACTGTTAAACTAACTTTTCTATAACCCATTAAATCTATAATTAATTTATTAACAGAAACAATTTCCAGGACTGTTAATCTTTGTTTGCTAAACAAAGGAAACAATGAAACAAAAATGATGTTAATAGCCATAGTAACCTTTCAATTTCAAGCAATATTAATGCTGTTATAAAAACAGTCGATAGACCTCTTGTGTGGCACATTTCAAATAATTAATATAGTTCTCTGTTGACATTTACTTGAAACATTTTTTCTAAAATCCTGTAGAGTGAATTGAGATGCCCTTCAGGGCTCTTACTAATGCATCCAATATACTAAATGCACTCCAGGTTTGTGCAACAATATTTCTTCTGTTACAGAAGAGAAATAATGTTAGGAATATCACAAAATATGTTAGAGTACACTCCTATGCTGATATTGTTTATGTTTTATTGGCTTCATAGCATGTAAAATGCGCCCCTAGCAGAGGCATCTGCTAGAAACACTCAAGAAGAGATAACCTATACATGCAATGGCTTCCTGATAACAAAGGTGATGAATCTGATATTCCTAGTGACATCCATTTAAGCAGTAAATACAATTTGTCTACTATGGCATAGTTACAAATGTTTGCATGTCTTGTTTGTCTATATATGTGTACATATGTATTTATGTAAATACATATATACACTTATCATTACATATAACATATGTATACATAAACATATATTTTGTGCAATAATTAAAAAACAAGTTTTATTATATATTGTTATTATGAGTGCAACTGTACATTGTAATGCATTTGTGATGTGTTTTGTCCCAATTTTTTTGTTTCCTGAAACAGTTAACCAGAGCTCTGAGAACACGGTAATCATTCTAGAGTTAATCAAGATTGAGCTCACGTATACTTTCAACTTGCAACTCACAAATGCCCATTATAACCCCCATTTTGGTCACATGTAACGGTTAGCACCATTTGTAATCTGGCCCTTACTTTGCTCTCAATTATCCATTTTACACACTGGAGAGCATTAAATTGTTTACCTGTTTTTTTGGCATTTCAAATAGCTGCTTTTTCCTGTGGTATCCCCACCTATACTGCAAATGTCAATACTTAAGTATTGGCTATAGAAATGGTATATAAACATAGCCAGCAGAAAAAAATTCTCCCATTGGAATGTAGGAAATATTAATAATACATTATAATTTTTCAATTGTTCTCTCTATGGGCCTGATGATCTAAAGCTCTCCACTAAGACAAGATGATATAAAATGATCTTCCAGAACTCACAGATCCTTAAATTCTAAAAAAGACAGTTTTTGCTATACTTTTTTCAATGGGCATTCCCTGCATTTCTGTATGTGAAGGAGAGACAAGCCAAGTGCAATATAGCATTGCATGACATGAGAGTTCTGCTGCATTTAAGCTTTTTGTTTTGTATTTTATATTACTTTAGGCTTCAGATTAAGTTGTTTTACATTTAAACTTTACACTTCCTATTTTGTATTGTATTTTGTATTTTATTTATAGTGTATTTATAATACTTATTATGTTTTGACAGTTTCTGTGTAACTTTAATGAATTAGGATCATACTTTGTATTTTTATGTGTTTATTTTACAAATTGCATTGCCCTTTGTATTTCTTCTATTTAAAATAAAACTGAAAAACTGACATTTTTGGTTTCTTAGAAAGCTTCATCACTTTCTATGGGCCCAATAAGCAAAAATTCTGTAGTTTAGAGATACATTATATTGCAGATTTCACTGGGGTGGAACTCACTCAATTCTATAAGAAAAAGGGCGGTACCTGGAAGTCCCAGAGAGATGAGAGATGTCTTCCATAGAAAGCAATAAGGCTCTCTTAGATACAGAATTTCACAGGGAGTAGATAATTCAACTGGAGAACACCTGGGGTTGATATAAATAAATGTCTCAGTTTGCAGCAAATACAAATTAAACAAATGTTTCACTACAATTTAACTTGTTTTTGTTACTAGCTTAATATATATTATTTTTGTGTCAGTTAAATAAGTTTATTGTGAATTTTGAGCAAACATTGCCTGCATACAGCTGGCAAGATAATTCAGTGGGACCTACTTGTTTAACATGCTTACATCATTTCATAATAATTATGAGAGAGCTTCAGACATACCCATGGAACTCCCCTGTCCCTCACACTTTCTAAAGCTGTCAGTTTTAGTTTGAAATAGAGAAAATACAAAGTGCAATGCATTTTGTAAACAATATAAGTATGATCCTAATTTTGTTATTAAAGTAACACAGAAACTTTCAAAGTATGATTAACATTTGTAAAATCACAACTGGATCTTAATCTAAATGTATTGAAATAAAAGAGTGAAAGTGCAAAGCTTAAATATAATTAATACTGAAAAGACCCAATCTGTGTAATGTAATATAAAATAAAAAGAACAAAGTGTAAGTGTAATAAAACTCTCATATTTTACTGGGCTTATCTCTCCTTCACATACAGACATGCAGAGAACACCCCTTAGACAAGGTAGCAAACTCTGCATGCCTAGAATCTTGCGAGTGATCTTGCAGTGTTGGAAGGTTTAGCATTCAGCGAGTTCTGACATGGGGGTATATTTATTAAATGTCGGACAGACATGATCCGCTGTAGCGGATCATGTCTGCCCGACCGCTAAATGCAGACAGCATATGCTGTCAGCATTTAACATTGCACAAGCATTTCTAGTAAAATGCTTGTGCAATACCGCCCCTGCACATTTGCGGCCAATCGGCCGCTAGCAGGGGGTGTCAATCATCCCAATCGCATCTGATCGGGATTATTTCGGTCTGCCACCTCAGAGGTGGTGGATGAATTAAGGAGCAGCATTTTTACGACCGCTGCTTCTTAACTCTTGTTTCCAGCGTTCTGGAAACATTTGGGGTAGATTGTAGCATCCGCCGCTTGATAAATCTACACCAAGGGATTACATTTTTCAGGGGAGGGGGCAATACAGTAAAACATTCCTAGACAATAAGTGCACACATATCTCTATATATCTATAAATAAATAAATAAATATATATATATATATATATATATATATACACATACACACAGGTAGCCCTCAGTTTACGCCGGGGTTAGGTTCCAGAAGGAATGGTTGTAAATCAAAACCATTGTAAATTGAAACCCAGTTTATAATGTAAGTCAATGGGAAGTGAGGGAGTTAGGTTCCAGGTCCCTCTCAAAATTGACATAAGTAACACCTAATACATTATTTTTAAAGCTTAGAAATGAAGACTTCAAATGCTAAACAGCATTATAAACCGTATCAAATAATCACACAACACAGAATATATAATTAAACTAAGTTAAATTAACAAAAAACAGTTGCTAAAACAGTATTATAACCTAATAAAATAATCACACAACACAGAAAATATAATCAAACTAAGTTTAATGAACAAAAACATTTGCTAACAGCACCTAATAAAATAGTTATACAACAGACTGCATCATCATCAAACTAAATGTTTTTTTACTTGCATTTTTCTGCAATCAGTTCTCTGCATTGTTAGATAATATTGGTTCTGCACCTATTCTATGCATTTCAATCTGCAGTGATTAATAGGCAGTTAGACACCCTCACCTCAAGCTGCTGGACAGGATGATAATAGGGAAGTGCCTGCTAAATTTTGCTCGATAGATCTGGTCTGATCTGTGTACACAGATCAATTTAAGGCTGTTAAGTTACATAACTTTGCTGCAAAACAAGCAGACAGCTCCACCTACTGGCTATTTTAATTAGTGCACTTTGCTTTCCAAAGCCTTTCAATAGCAGTCACATGGCTGAAAAAAAAAAAGGTTGTTATTCTGAGACGGCGCAAATTGAACCGGCGTAAACCGAGGGCCACCTGTGTAAATATATATATATATAGTCAACATTTCTCCCAAATTTAAAATAAAAATCTTGTCATTTAGATAATTTATTTGCAGAAAATGACATCGGGTCAAAATAACAAAGATGCAACATTTTTTTAGATCTCAAATAATGCAAATAAAACATGCTCATATTCATTTTTAAACAACACAACACTAATGTTTAACATAGCAAGAGTTCATAAATCAATATTTCGTGTAATGACCCTGATTTTCAATCATAGCTTTCATGTATATTGGCATGTTCTCCACCAATCTTTCACATTGATGTTGGGTGACTTTGTACCACTCCTGGAGCAAAAATGAAAGCAGGTTGGCTTTGTTTGATAACTTGTGAGCATCTATGTTCCTCTTGATCACATTCCAGAGGTTTTCAATTGGTTTTAGGTCTGGAGAATGGGCTGAAAATGACAGGGTCTTGATCTAATGGTCCTCAATCCACAACTTGTTGACCTGGCTGTGTCACACAAAAGCATTGTCTTGCTGGAAAAAAATTCTCAGAATTAGGGGGCATTGTCAGAGCAGAAGGAAGCAAGTTTCTTCCAATATAACCGTTTACTGACTTGATTCATGTGTCCTTCACAAAGAAAAATGTGCCAGATTCCAGCCTTGCTGAAGCACCAACAGATCATCACAGATTCTTCACCAAAATTTCAAAGTGGGTGTGAGACACTGTGGCTTGTACGGCTCTACAGAATCTCTGTTTAACTATTAAATGACCAGGTGTTTGGCAATGCTGAAAATTGGACTCATCAAGGTATATGACCTTACTGCAGTCCTCTGCAGTCCAAACATTATGGTCTTTTGCAAACCCAAGCCTGGCTTTGCACAACTTTAGCCCTGCCCTTAGGAGTCTGTTTATGACAAAAATTGGAGTGGTCTCTTATTATATATATATATATATATATATATATATATATACACACACACACACACACACACACACACATTAGTGGTTGAAAATGTGCCCATAATACTACTAGTCCTTGTTTACTAGTATACAATAATTTTGTTGGGTGTAATAAAATTAATGTCTTTATTCAGACTCCTCACTTATAAAATAAAAATAGGAGCACCTTTATTTATTATTTAGTGCCTTATGATCTTTTGCATTATACACTGCAAAATAAACATTACTCTATTTGTGCTATTGGTAAAACTTTTAAATAAAAATTACAATATTTGTGTAGGAGGACTCACAGATAGTGTTAACTCAGAGCACATTGCCATTAAAGACATATTTTATTCTTTGCTGTTGTTAACAATGTGGTGGGGGTGGAGTGCTTTCTGCCTTCGAGAAGCTCACTCACCACCACTATACAATGCATGCTGGTCCTGAACTGTAGTGGCACAAAACTGCCAGAAAAATAGTGAACTATAGATTCCAGAATACTATAACTACCAGAATACTGTGCTGCTTCTAAATTAAAAGAAAAAAATGACAAAACTAACATTCAATTGTATTTTTTTCTGCAGTTTGTACTCCAGGTGGGGAGAAAAATACAGCGCGGGGACATATGCCCCCCTACAGATCCCCAGGAATTCAGACCCTCTGAAGTCTGCTGTCACACATATGGGTGTGTATCCCTTTAACTCTTCCCAGGGCTCCCAATTTAAGGCCCCTCCTCCATTACCTCTTTGCTAAGTAATTTGCATTCAGTAAGACTACAGTATTGTCTCTTAGCTTCAGTATGTTATATACCTCTTGCCTAACATCACTAATTGCTACCGAGTCATTCCCTGTACTATCCAGCTGTAAGCAAAGTTTCGCTAGATCCTGCCTCTGAACCGAAAAACTCAGTAAGCCAAAGTGTTTCTACTCTGAGTTGTCATTGTAAGACGTTTTGAAAACGCTGTTGATATACGCTTGAATCTCTGCTTTATACTTCCTATCATCGCTGCAGCCAAGGTCTACCTTTTGAACTGTGCATGCTTGAACTTTTCTTATGCTTTGATTCTCTGTTATGTACATATCAGACTGTGCTTGATGTGACAAACTACCACGCTGTGAATCTGATTCAATATAAAAGTACTGCAATATACTATGTCTTTTCATGCTAAGAACATTCTGAATGAAGCTTGAACTTTGCCTCTGTCTGTATAAGCCTCTGTGAGCTACCCAACATCCTGCTACCTGAGTTGCATCTCAACTAACACATGATATATGGTATTATCACTTTACCTATAAATACAAATGCCACACTGTGATTTAAAGCTGTACTCTCATTTAATTCCTCAGACTAACAGAACTGTATCTCTAGATTATCAACCGATAAAGGATTAATCCTATCCTCTCAGGGATTCCTAGTACTATTTTATATCT
This sequence comes from Bombina bombina, assembly GCF_027579735.1. NCBI lineage: Eukaryota > Metazoa > Chordata > Amphibia > Anura > Bombinatoridae > Bombina > Bombina bombina. Next base: position 855,569,252 of record NC_069500.1, read on the forward strand.
ACTGCGTCAGGTCCATTATTCTTCATATTCCACATAAATATGACTATATCGTCATCCCCCAGTCTATGAGCATAGCAGGACTCCTAAAATAACTTAAGAGTCCGCAGTTTGGTGTGAGACTGGGTGGCTTAACTTGGAATATTGAGTGATATAGCGGGAAGATATATCAAATCCCTACATATTACCTAGCCATAAAAAAAAAAAAAATCCCCATACCGATTATGTAGGGACCATATCCAATATTTAGGAATACAGCTTATCCCGAAAATTAGCTCACTTTTTAGTGCTAACTATATTCCGCTGCTCAAACGCATTTAATCTGACAGCCAAAATTGGCAATCAAAACCCTTCTCTTGGTGGGGTAGAATCCAGGTGGCCAAAATGTCCATTCTACCGCGAATCCTTTATGTGCTTCAAACGGTCCCTATTGATTTACTGCTTACTTATAGAGCACAGCTACAATCCACTATCAGTAACTTCATCTTGGGTGGAAAGAAACCCAGAGTTGCGAAAAGAACCCTTTATCGACCAAAGCACTGTGGTGGTCTGGGTGTCCCATGCATAGATAGATGTTATCAAGCAAGTACGCTACAGCACATATTGGACTGGCATATAGGGCACCAAGACAAAGCTTGGATATCCTTAGATACACATCTTCTCAAGACCCCCCGACTTGGCCCTCTATGCTGGTTGCCGACATCTTACAGACCTAGGTTAACTAAATCCTTGCTACTCTACAGACACATTTTCCATACATGGGACAACATTCTAAAATACACACCAGGAATTTCCTCCCCGTTTTCTCCCATGTCCCCAATCTTTCAGAACATGGAACTGTTAGAAAACATTCATGCCTTGTCAAGGAACTCCCAGGTTACTGACTTGGGTTTTTCCTCTCCAGTATTCAAATTTCTGCACCTAGGAACTATAAAACCTGCCATGGAACTATCAAACATCCTTAATGGCACCTTTGCAAACTGGCTTAAACACTCTCAGCTGAGACACCTGGTGGCTACCTCCCCGCACAAACACTCTCTTCTACGACCCCTCACACACTTTGAGTCTATATGTAGGCAGGGGAATGCTATAAAGGGAACACTAGCAATTTCTAAGATAATATCAGACAACTGTCTATATACACAACTACCCAAATCTATTCAGAACTGGGCAAGAGAACTTGGTTTTGACATCCCAATAGAGACTTGGGACCGACTATATCTTTGCACTCATAAATCATCTCCATCCACCCAAATTCTCGAGATGAACTATAAAATAATATCTAGGTGGTACCTAACACCTGCTAGACTGAAATGCATATTTCCGGAATCCTCTCCCATGTCCTGGAGGGGCTGTGAAGCTATAGGCGACATGACGCATATATGGTGGTCCTGTCCCAACCTACAACCCTTTTGGACTTCACTACAGCAGACACTCTCCCCCCTGTTTAACGTACCATTCCAACTCACTCCTTTGATAGTACTTTTTAATGACACACCTACACACACTTGTAAAGTGAGATTGCACCTTCTCCAGATATGCATAAATGGTGCAAAATAATTGCTTGCTAGAAATTGGAAAACCAAAACGATCCCTACAATCGACTCATGGAGGACACGCACACAAGAACTGATACACTTAGAAGAGTATTATTACTTTAAAAACAATAGGCTGAACTACTATCATGATGTTACATTCTACTGGGAGACCATAAACCCTATCAGATAGTAGGACTTACCCTCTTCCTTCCCCCTCCCCCTTCCTTCCCCAACCCAGCCCATTATATATGTGAACCGGCATTTCCATTCTCATTTTCAGTTTTATTGTCATTTTTTATTTTATTTTTTATTTATTTATTTTTATTTTCATTTTTATTTTCATTTAGATATGATTTTTGAGAGGTTTTGTCTAAGCTCTTGATTAATCTATGTTATATTATTCAACTTGTACTGTGATGCTGTCAAGTTATTGGATACAGTACTATATTGCTGTTTTTATGGTTTTCTTTTGTAACTGATGAAAATTTTCAATAAAAATTATAATTAAAAAAAAAAAAAAATAATCCAGCAAACTATGGATCTCACTGAATTATTAAACCGTGTGGGAGCAATGGCCCAGAATATGGATTTGATGTTTCAGGGTTTAAGGGAGATCCAATCAGAGCATGAACATTTAAGTAAATGTATAAGTAATCATTTGTCACGAAAGGCAACCCCACTGGATAACTACCCTGAACCACAAATATCTCCACCTGAGAGATTCAATGGGATAAGAGCAAATTTCAGGGAGTTTAAAAATTCATGCACCCTATTATTCTCCCTAAAATCAAGAACCTATCCTAATGATAATGTCAAGGTATTGACTGTGATATCCTACCTCTCTGGGGAACCCAGGAAATGGGCTAACTCCTTCTTTGAAAGGAATGATCCCATATTAAACTCCCTAGACGCCTTCTTTGATGCTATGTCAATCCTGTATGAGGACCGGGATAAACAAAATACAGCTGAGTCCTCTATTCGTGCTCTCCGCCAGGGGAAAAGACCTGTGGAGGAGTATATAACCGATTTTAAGAGATGGGCACCTGATACCCAATGGAACACTGCTGCTCTGAGAAATCAGTTCCGCCTGGGTCTGTCAGACCAAATAAATGATGAGTTGGCCCGTACAGTCATACCAATAGATCTAGAGCCCCTCATAATGTTAAGTATCTCCATTGACCGGCACTTGAGAGAGAGAAGGTCTGAAAAAGCATCAACCGAACCTGTAAATATGAAATCTTACTCCTACACCACCTCACCTCCAAACAGGAGTTCTGACGAGCCCATGGAGATTGCCTTCGTCAGAGGTCAATTAAAGGCTGAGGAAAAGGCTAGACGCAGGCTACATAACCCCTGCCTCTATTGTGCTGCAAAAGAACATGGGGTAAAGGACTGCCCTAGTCTTCAGAAACCTAAGAAGGGTAAGATTTCAAGCTCTCCACAAGCTTCTTATCCAAATACAATATCCTCACATTTCTCCCTCTCTGTTTCCCTACAGTGGGACTCACATCATGCAACATCACGAGCAGTGATTGACTCCGGAGTCACTGGTAACTCTACTGATTATGAGTTTGTGCACATTAACCATATTCCTTTAATAAAGAAAAACATTCCACTAGCAATTACTGTGGTCTATGGTTCATTAATTAAATCAGGTCCCATAACGCACAACACCATTCCTCTTATTTTAACTGTTTCTTCCACACATGTAGAGACATGTGTTTATAGGGTAATCTCCACGCCCCTGTTCCCTATTATTTTGGGGTTACCTTGGTTAAGAACTCATCAACCCACTATTCAATGGGCTAATAATTCAATACACTTTGATTCTAGGTTTTGTACAGAATATTGTCTACCCAGTTAAAAACATAGCATTATGCATTTGTTGAATTCAGATATACCCTCTTGCTATAGGGACTATTCAGATGTATTTGAAAAGGGTGAAGCTCAGAATCTTCCTTCTCATAGACCCTACGACTGCCCTATTGACTTGCTTCCAAACTCTTCCATTCTATATGGTCATATTTACCCTATGTCAGAACCTGAACTCAAACATCTCAAGGAGTATTTATAAGAAAATTTAAGGAAGGGATTTATCAGGCCCTCAACTTCACCAGCAGGAGCTGGCATATTTTTCATGAGGAACAAGGACCAAAGCCTGAGACCAATAATCAATTATAGGGAGCTAAATAGTAGTACCCAGAAGAACAGATACCCTTTGCCGCTGATACCTGAACTAATAGAGCGCCTCATTAGAGAACCATTCTACACCAAATTAGATCTCAGAGGGGCCTACAACCTCGTCAGGATGAGAAAGGGTGATGAATGGTTGACCGCGTTTCGAACAAGATATGGCTTGTTCGAGTACACGGTCATGCCATTTGGGCTATGTAACACCCCTGCCACCTTTCAGTGTTTCATGAACAACATTTTTCGTGATTTTCTAAACAATATTCTGATATATTCAGATTCTCTAGACCAACATCTCAAAGATGTTCGGCTAGTACTCTCTAGATTAAGGGCACACTCCCTTTATGCAAAGGGTGAAAAGTGTATCTTCAATACCAATACGATTTCATTTTTTGGGATACAACATATCTCCATCCGGAATAAGAATGGAGAACGATAAGGTTGAAGACATCACAAAATGGCCCATCCTCAGATCAAAAAAGGATATTCAGAAATTCCTTGGCTTCGCCAATTTCTATAGAAGGTTTATTAATGGATTTTCATCCATAATTAAACCCCTTGCTACCCTCACAAAAAAGGCTTGTACATTTTCTTGGAATACCCAGGCCCACCAGGCCTCAACTCATTAAAGGATAAATTCATCACGGCACCTATCTTACAGTTCCCAGACTCAAGACTTCAGTATTTATTAAAGGTGGACGCTTCCGATTATGCAATCGGTGCCATTCTCTCTCAAAGAAGGTCTCCCTACTGATTCCATTCACACAGTGTCCTATTTATCTAGGCTCATGAATAACGCTGAATATAATTATACAATAGGTTAAAAGGAATTACTAGCCATTAAGGCTTCTCTAGAGTTTTGGAGACATTTACTCGAAGGCACTTCACAACCCATTATAATCTACACCCATCACAGAAACCTACAGTATCTAAAGACAAATAAGACCCTAAGTTCAAGACAAGTTTGATGGAGTCTTTTCTTTTCTAGGTTTAACTACCTAATTACCTATAGACTTGGAAGTAAGAATATGAAGGCTGATGCCTTGTCCAGAAAGGACCCCAAACCTCCCTAAGATGTCACTCCTCGATCCACAATACCTAAAGAACGCTTCATTGCACTTACCACACACAACATTGAAAACATCACACATCAAGAAAAAGACGCTTTTTCTAAGTCTCTACCTTTGACAACCTCCGTAGACGGTCTTTTATACCACAAAGATCGACTATACGTTCCCTTATCTCTTAGGGATGAGGTGCTCAAATCAGCTCATGACTCCCTATTGTCCGGGCATCCAGGCATACGGAAAACCCTACATCTCCTACAAAGAGATTTCTGATGGCCAAAGATGATCCACACCGTCACAAGATACATTCAAACCTGTGCTACCTGCTGCACTTCAAAACATCAGAAAGGTCATCCATATGGCTTCCTTATATCCTTGCCCATTGCAGATAGACCTTGGCAAGCCATAACCATGAATTTTATTGATGAGCTACCTCCATCCTCCAGTCATAATACGATATTGGTGGTGAATGGCCTATTCTCAAAGATCGCCCATTTTATACCTACCACGGGTTTACCCACTGCTGTGGAGACTGCTCATCTGTTCCTCAACCACATCGTCAGACTCCATGGATTTACCTATATCCGTGACTATGGATAGGGGAACACAGTTTACCTCGAGATTCTGGTCTCAACTCTGTCAGACTCTATGGATTGAAAGAAGGCTCTCCAGTGCATACCACCCTCAAACAAATGGACAGACAGAAAGAACGAACCAGACCTTGGAGCAATATTTACGATGCTACTGTACTTTTCAACAGGAAAACTGGAGTTCCCTAATACCAACTGCTGAGTTCGCTTTCAATAACATAATTTATGTAAGAACTTACCTGATAAATTCATTTCTTTCATATTAGCAAGAGTCCATGAGCTAGTGACGTATGGGATATACATTCCTACCAGGAGGGGCAAAGTTTCCCAAACCTTAAAATGCCTATAAATACACCCCTCACCACACCCACAATTCAGTTTAACGAATAGCCAAGAAGTGGGGTGATAAGAAAAAAGTGCGAAAGCATATAAAATAAGGAATTGGAATAATTGTGCTTTATACAAAAAAATCATAACCACCACAAAAAAGGGCGGGCCTCATGGACTCTTGCTAATATGAAAGAAATGAATTTATCAGGTAAGTTCTTACATAAATTATGTTTTCTTTCATGTAATTAGCAAGAGTCCATGAGCTAGTGACGTATGGGATAATGACTACCCAAGATGTGGATCTTTCCACACAAGAGTCACTAGAGAGGGAGGGATAAAATAAAGACAGCCAATTCCTGCTGAAAATAATCCACACCCAAATAAAGTTTAATGAAAAACATAAGCAGAAGATTCAAACTGAAACCGCTGCCTGAAGTACTTTTCTACCAAAAACTGCTTCAGAAGAAGAAAATACAACAAAAATGGTAGAATTTGGTAAAAATATGCAAAGAGAACCAAGTTGCCACTTTGCAAATCTGATCAACCGAAGCTTCATTCCTAAACGCCCAGGAAGTAGAAACTGACCTAGTAGAATGAGCTGTAATCCTATGAGGCGGAGTCTTACCCGACTCAAAATAGGCAAGATGAAATAAAGATTTCAACCAAGATGCCAAAGAAATGGCAGAAGTTTTCTGGCCTTTCTAAAACCGGAAAAGATAACAAATAAACCAGAAGTCTTTCGGAAAGACTTAATAGCTTCAACATAATATTTCAAAGCTCTAATAACATCCAAAGAATGCAACGATTTCTCCTTAGAATTCTTAGGATTAGGACATAATGAAGGAACCACAATGTCTCTACTAATGTTGTTGGAATTCACAACTTAGGTAAAAATTCAAAAGAAGTTCGCAACACCGCCTTATCCTGATGAAAAATCAGAAAAGGAGACTCACAAGAAAGAGCAGATAATTCAGAAACTCTTCTGGCAGAAGAGATGGCCAAAAGGAACAAAACTTTCCAAGAAAGTAATTTAATATCCAATGAATGCATAGGTTCAAATGGAGGAGCTTGAAGAGCCCCCAGAACCAAATTCAAACTCCAAGGAGGAGAAATTGACTTAATGACAGGCTTTATACGAACCAAAGCTTGTACAAAACAATGAATATCAGGAAGAATAGCAATCTGTCTGTGAAAAAGAACAGAAAGAGCAGAGATTTGACCTTTCAAGGAACTTGCGGACAAACCCTTATCTAAACCATCCTGAAGAAATTGTAATATTCTCGGTATTCTAAAAGAATGCCAAGAAAAATGATGAGAAAGACACCAAGAAATATAAGTCTTCCAGACTCTATAATATATCTCTCTGGATACAGATTTACGAGCCTGTAACATAGTATTAATCACAGAGTCAGAGAAACCTCTTTGACCAAGAATCAAGCGTTCAATCTCCATACCTTTAAATTTAAGGATTTCAGATCCTGATGGAAAAAAGGACCTTGAGACAAAAGGTCTGGTCTTAACGGAAGAGTCCACGGTTGGCAAGAGGCCATCCGGACAAGATCCTCATACCAAAACCTGTGAGGCCATGCCGGAGCTACCAGCAGAACAAACGAGCATTCCTTCAGAATCTTGGAGATTACTCTTGGAAGAAGAACTAGAGGCGGAAAGATATAGGCAGGATGATACATCCAGGAAGTGAAAATGCATCCACTGCCTCCGCCTGAGGATCCCGGGATCTGGACAGATACCTGGGAAGTTTCTTGTTTAGATGAGAAGCCATCAGATCTATTTCTGGAAGTTCCCACATTTGAACAATCTGAAGAAATACCTCTGGGTGAAGAGACCATTCACCCGGATGCAACGTTTGGCGACTGAGATAATCCGCTTTCCAATTGTCCATACCTGGGATATAAACCGCAGAGATTAGACAGGAGCTGGATTCCGCCCAAACCAAAATTCGAGATACTTCTTTCATAGCCAGAGGACTGTGAGTCCCTCCTTGATGATTGATGTATGCCACAGTTGTGACATTGTCTTATCTGAAAACAAATGAACAACTCTCTCTTCAGAAGAGGCCAAGACTGAAGAGCTCTGAAAATTGCACGGAGTTCCAAAATATTGATCGGAAATCTCACCTCCTGAGATTCCCAAACCCCTTGTGCCGTCAGATACCCCCACACAGCTCCCCAACCTGTAAAACTAGCATCTGTTGAGATTATAGTCCAGGTCGGAAGAACAAAGAAGCCCCCTGAACTAAACGATGGTGATCTGTCCACCATGTCAGAGAGTGTCGTAAAATCGGTTTAAAGATATTAATTGAGATATCTTTGAGTAATCCCTGCACCATTGGTTCAGCATACAGAGCTGAAGAGGTCGCATGTGAAAACGAGCAAAGGAGATCGCATCTGATGCGGCAGTCCTAAGACCCAACATTTCCATGCATAAGGCTACCAAAGGGAATGATTGTGACTGAAGGTTTTGACAAGCTGATATCAATGTTAAACTTCTCTTGTCTGACAATGACAGAGTCATAGACACTGAATTTATCTAGAAACCTAAAAAGGTTACCCTTGTCTGAGGAATCAATGAACTGATTGGTAAATTGATCCTCCAACCATGAACTTGAAGAAACAACACAAGTCGATTCGTATGAGATTCTACGAAAATGAGAAGACTGAGCAAGTACCAAGATATCGTCCAAATAAGGAAATACCAAAACCCTATTCTCTGATTACAGAAAGAAGGGCACCGAGAACCTTTGAAAAAAATTCTTGGAACTGAGGCTAGGCCAAACGGTAGAGCCACAAAACTGGTAATGCTTGTCTAAAAAGAGAATCTCAGACACTAAAAGTAATCTGGATGAATCGGAATATGCAGATACACATCCTGTAAATCTATTGTAGACATATAATGCCCTTGCTAAACAAAAGGCAGGATAGTCCTACAGAAACCATCTTGAATGTTGGTATCCTAACATAACGATTCAATAATGATAGATCCAGAACTGGTCTGAAGGAATTGACCTTCTTTGGTACAATGAAGAGATAAAATAAAACCCCAGCCCCTGTTCCAGAACTGGAACTGGCATAAATACTCCAGCCAACTCTAGATCTGAAACACATTTCAGAAATGCTGAGCCTTGCTGTGTTAACTGGGATACGGGAAAGAAAAGAATCTCTTAGCAGGAGGCCTTAACTTGAAGCCAATTCTGTACCTTTCTGAAACAATGTTTCTGAAACCAGAGATTAAGAACGGAATTGATCCAAATTTCTTTGAGGAAAACGTAATCTGCCCCATACCAGCTGAGCTGGAATAAGGGCCGCACCTTCATAGGTACCTAGGAGCTGGCTATAGGTTTCTATAAAGCTCGGATATATTCCAAACTGGAAATAGTTTCCAAACTGATACCGCTCCTGAGGATGAAGGATCAGGCTTTTGTTCCTTGTTGTGAGGAAAGGAACGAAATGATTATTTACCCTGGAAAGAAAGGGAAAGCAAAGTTGACTTAGAAGACATGTCAGCATTCCAAGTTTAATCCATAAAGCTTTTCTAGCTAAAATAGCTAGAGACATATACCTGACATCAACTCTAATGATATCAAAAGATGGTATCACCAATAAAATTATTAGCATGTTATAGAATAATAATAATGCTATAAAATTATGATCTGTTACTTGTTGCGCTAAAGCTTCTAACCAAAAAGTTGAAGCTGCAGCAACATCCGCTAAAAATATAGCAGGTCTAAGAAGATTACCTTAACAAAAGTAAGCTTTTCTTAGAAAGGATTCAATTTTCCTATCTAAAGGATCCTTAAATGAAGTACTATCTGCCATAGGAATAGTAGTACATTAGCAGGAGTAGAGACAGCCCCATAACCTTAGGGATTTTTGTCCCAAAAAACTCTAATCTGTCAGATGGCACAGGATATAATTTGCTTAAACGTCTAGAAGGAGTAAATAAATTACCCAAATTATTCCATTCCCTGGAAATTACTTCAGAAATAGCATCAGGGAGATAAAACACTTCTGGAATAACTACCTTATTTAAACGTTTACATTTAGTATCAAGAGGACCAGAATCCTCTATTTCTAATGCAAATAACACTTCTTTAAGTAAAGAACGAATAAATTCCATCTTGAACAAATACAAAGATTTATCAGCATCAAAATGATGATGTTCATTTAAAAATTCATCTGAAAAAAAGAGAAGTTTTAAAAGACTTTTATGTATACTAGAAGGAGAAATAACAGACATAGCCTTCTTAATGGATTTAAAATAAATAAAATCTCTTATGTTATCAGGAACACTCTGAAAATTAGATGTTGACGGAACAGCAACAGGTAATGTAACAGTACTAAAGGAAATTTTATCTGCATTAATAAGTTTGACATGACATGCAATACAAATAACAGCTGGAGAAACAGATACCAAAAGTGAATAGCAGACTTAGCTTGGTAGCTCCAGCACTGTGCAGTGATTTTCCTGTAGTAACTTCTGACTCAGTTGCAACGTGGAACATCTTGCAATATGTAAAAGAAAAAAACAACATATAAAGCAAAATTGATCAAATTCCTTAAATGACAGTTTCAGGAATGGGAAAAAAATGCCAGTGAACAAGCTTCTAGCAACCAGAAGCAATAAATAATGAGACTTAAATAATGTGGAGACAAAAATGACGCCCATATTTTTTAGCGCCAAAAAAGACGCCCACATTATTTGGCGCCTAAATGCTTTTGGCGCCAAAAATGACGCCACATCCGGAACGCCGACACTTTTGGCGCAAAATAACGTCAAAGAATGACGCAACTTCCGGCGACACGTATGACGCCGGAAACGGAAATAGAATTTTTGCGCCAAAAAAGTCCGCGCCAAGAATGACGCAATAAAATGAAGCATTTTCAGCCCCCGCGAGCCTAACAGCCCACAGGGAAAAAGTCAAATTTTAAGGTAAAATATGTTAAATTAAAATGCATTATCCCAAATATGAAACTGACTGTCTGAAAATAAGGAAAGTTGAACATTCTGAGTCAAGGCAAATAAATGTTTGAATACATATATTTAGAACTTTATAAACAAAGTGCCCAACCATAGCTAGGAGTGTCACAGAAAATAAGACTTACTTACCCCAGGACACTCATCTACATATAGCAGATAGCCAAACCAGTACTGAAACGAGAATCAGCAGAGGTAATGGTATATATAAGAGTATATCGTCGATCTGAAAAGGGAGGTAAGAGATGAATCTCTACGACCGATAACAGAGAACCTATGAAATAGACCCCTTAGAAGGAGATCACTGCATTCAAATAGGCAATACTCTCCTCACATCCCTCTGACATTCACTGCACGCTGAGAGGAAAACCGGGCTCCAACCTGCTGCGGAGCGCATATCAACGTAGAATCTAGCACAAACTTACTTCACCACCTCCATCGGAGGCAAAGTTTGTAAAACTGAATTGTGGGTGTGGTGAGGGGTGTATTTATAGGCATTTTAAGGTTTGGGAAACTTTGCCCCTCCTGGTAGGAATGTATATCCCATACGTCACTAGCTCATGGACTCTTGCTAATTACATGAAAGAAAATACTGTAAACAACTCCACTAAACTCAGTCCCTTCTATGTAAACTATGGTTTCCACCCTTCATACCATTTATCCCATAGAACCGAGAGTACTTCCCCACTTGTCAATGACACATCTGTTCTCAAAGAAACTCTACTCCAAGCACAAGCTAAACAAAAGTTTTATTACGATCTCAGAAGAACACCCGCTCCAGATTACAAACCCGGAGATGATGTATGGCTGTCCACTAAGTTTCTAAGACTCCAAGTACCCAGCAAAAAACTGGGCAGTTTGTACATCAGTCCATTCCTAATATTGAGGATCATAAATCAAACTGCTGTCACTCTTCGACTTCCTCCCTCTTACAGGTGTCATCCAACATTCCATGTCTCACTACTGAAGCCCTATCACCCCGTGAGACCACATACCAAACGTTCCTTGGATCTGATTATACCTCCTGATGACCCACAATATGAAGTGGAGACCATTCTATTGTAAGACAAAAGAGTCTTACAATATTTGGTCCGATGCAAGGGCTATGGCACTGAAGAGGACTCCTGGGAACCATCTGTTAATTTGGCTGCACCACGTCTCATCTCACAATTCCATAGACGTCATCCCAAACACCCTAAGCCTTGATCTGTGGAGCGGCTCCCTTTATCCCTTTAACTCTTCCCAGGGCTCCCTATTTAAGGCATTCAGTAAGACTACGGTCTGACTTCTGAGTTTTCTACCAGCCATTGCTTTGTAATTCTGCCCCTGAGCAGATTGTGCACAAAGTGTTTCCTGCTACAAGCTAAACCTCTACACAGCTTTCCTCTCTCTCCTAGGAAGTTAGCCTACTCACCGCTGCTGATTCCGTTAAGAGATTCTCTGCTGTCCTCCACACGCTGCTCCAACACAGTTCTGCTGACGTCACTCAGCTGTAACGCTTCCTCCATCCGGTTCCTGGAAAGAAGGCACGGTATTGTCTCTTAGCTTCAGTATGTTGTATACCTCTTGCCTAACATCACTAATTGCTACGGAGTCATTCCATGTACTATCCAGCTGTAAGCAAAGTTTCGCTAGATCCTGCCTCTGAACCAACAACTTGGTAAGCCAAAGTGTTTCTATTCTGAGTTGTCATTGTAAGACTTATTCACGTTGTGACACGCTGTTGATATAAGCTTGAATCTCCGCTTTATATTTCCTATCATCGCTGCAGCCAAGGTCTACCTTTTGAACTGTGCATGCTTGAACTTTTCTTATGCTTTGATTCTCTGTTATGTACATATCAGACTGTGCTTGATGTGACAAACTACCACACTGTGAATCTGATTCAATATAAAAGGACTGTGATATACTATGTCTTTTCATGCTAAGAACATTCTGCATGAAGCTTGAACTTTGCCTCTGTCTGTATAAGCCTCTTTAAACTACCTAACATCCTGCTACCTGAGTTGCATCTCAACTAACACATGATATATGGTATCATCACTTTACCTATAAATACAAATTCCACACTGTGATTTAAAGCTGTACTCTCATTTCATTCCTCCGACTAACAGAACTGTATCTCTAGATTATCAACCGATAAAGGATTAATCCTATCCTCTCAGGGATTCCTAGTACTATTTTATATCTACTGAGTCAGGTCCATTATTCTTTATATTCCTCATAAATATGACTATATCGTCATCCCCCAGTCTATGAGCATAGCAGGACTCCTTAAATAACTTAAGAGTCCGTGGTTTGGTGTGAGACTAGGTGACTTAACTTGGAATATTGAGTGATATAGCAGGAAGATATATCAAATCCCTACATCTGCACTATAATTTCTCTCCAAGCAGGAGAATCTTTTATCATTAGGTAAGTATTGGGCTTTGGTATACAGACAGAGATAAGACAAGGAAGCATGTGTGTGCATAGAGAGTAATAATATAAGTACATCTGATTCCCTTGCATGCTTAGCATGTATAAAAAATTAAAGATAAATAGGCAATTTCTCATTTTTTTATTATTGAATATTTTTATTGAGGTCATATCACACTGTATATATAAAGCAATTGCATATTACAGGTGGATGAGAAAGGTTACCATGCAACTGGATACATATACAGAACAGAAGATTAGCTAAAATGACCAGTAAATAAGAAAGTGGCAATAACCATATAGCCTTATTATACTACTATGCAATATATAGATTACCTAATTTTAAAAGTTAAGTAACATTAGGGGGCCTTTTTTGAAACTAAAAGAACAGAGAAAACGTGTATGTTCTAGCAACTTAAAGGGACAGTCTAGTCCAAAATAAACTTTCATGATTCAGATAGGGCATGTAATTTTAAACAATTTTCCAATTTACTTTTATCACCAATTTTACTTTGTTCTCTTGGTATTCTTAGTTGAAACCTAAGGAGGTTGATATGCAAATTTCTTAGACTTTGAAGGCCACCTCTTTTCAGAATGTATTTTAACAGTTTTTCACCACTAGAGGGTGTTAGTTCATGTTTTTCATATAGATAACACTGTGCTCATGCACGTGAAGTTATCTGGGAGCAGGCACTGATTGGCTAAACTGCAAGTCTGTCAAAAGAACTGAAATAAAGGGGCAGTTTGAAGAGGCTTAGATACAAGATAATCACAGAGGTTAAAAGTACATTAATATAACTTTGTTGGTTATGCAAAACTGGGGAATGGGTAATAAAGGGATTATCTATGTTTTAAAACAATAAAAATTCTGGTGTAGACTGTCCCTTTAAGGAATTTTTTTTTTTAAAACCCCTTCACATAGAAATGGAAAATCATAATAAATATGGTCAGAACTCAGCAGCTAGCCACTAAGTTTAAATATATAACTATGCTTATAAAAGACACATACAGCGATGAGGATATACTAAAATTACTTCAAATGGGGATCTTATGCTGAGCTAACTATTAATCAGCCAAACATATAAGCCTTAAACAGACAATAAGCTAAATGCTGTGTGCATACTTTTCTAGATGATATTAGAGAGAATTACTGTCTGGAATTGCTAAATAATAATGATTCTAGGGGGGTATACATTAAATAATAATTTAAATAAACAGAGCCCAATAGCGTCTTCAATAACACTGCCCAATCAAAATTGATACAACGGACACCAACCCTAACGGAGTGGAGGACTAGAGTCGGTGACCTTCTCTGACTAGAACAATACCATTAAATATGAGTGAGGATCAAGTCCCAAAGAACGGTTGTATTGTAGTTCTGTGATCCCCTTATACAGTATTTTGAACATAAGAAATCATCTCTCTTAAAGCAGGTGCCTCATCAAAGACATTTTGTTTAGAGCTAGTGGGTTTCTGAGCGGTGAGTCATGGTTGTTACTCGTTTGAACTGTACTGGAGCTGTGAGATTGAGTATTGTTTGCATTCCATATTGTCTCCGTTGTAAAGCATTTTTTTCCCAGAGCACATGATAGTGGTGAGGATATAAGTGTTAACTCTTGTCTCGCAAATATTGTAGGCCAGCATCTGACCTCTCTGAGATGGGACATAACTGTGTAGGCGATCCGTCTGTGATAGCTCCTCTGCCTCTGGTTTGAGCTCACTTTCGACCTGAGGGGAAAATATGTCCTGAGGCCCCTAAGCACTACCGCCCCCGATAGGTTTAGGAATGAATTCCTTGTGAGAAGCTGTGGCAGAGGTAAATGTAGCAACATGATTGAGAGCGGCCATAGCAAAGTCTTCAAATTGTGTGCTGTAGCTAACATAGTCATCTTTGTGTGATGCAGTGGCCAGCCTGGAGCTCAAAAAGGCAGTTTATTCCTACTGCCATACCCGGATTACTGGGGGAGGTACTGGGATCTCTACTAGGCCACCATTCAATATTCCAGTCCGACTCAGGGTTCACAGGTCATGAAGACAGCAGGCGATTCTACATCACTCATTGAGCACAAATATGGGATTAAAAATATTGGATGCTGTCAGAAATCACCGGATTTGATGATCATCACTGAGAGCCTCTGAATATGCTGCCATTCATAGCCGCAGCTCAGACATGCCCCAAATTTCTAATATTTTATACTCTGTTGCCTCCCTTCTTACAACTACATTTTTGTATTTATTTAAATAAGCAGCAAGCAGTTCAGTCAATCCCAAGGCAACAGATTTCTCCAAACTTCAGAGCAAGCAGTGTGCTCATAGTGAATAAGCTACCACAGTACACACGAGTGAAATCAACTTTGGGGCAGGCAATTGCCTTTAGTTAGACAGAACCACTCGCCACTCCTTTAAAAACAAAAAATCCTGCAAGATTTTTATTGCTGACAACTTTTTAGATTGAAAAAATTTTTATTGAAATTTTTGTTTTACAACATACAAGTAATAAAACATATTACAATTTGATTACAATGGAAATAAAGGTGAATGATCTTAATACATCTTAAGATACAGACTAAAACAATACCTTCATATGTTTACACTACAGCTACTGTAAGAGTTGTACTACCAGTGGCTTCCATCCTTCCACTGTCAGTCATTCCCCCACCAATGATTAACATGTCTGTTTAATGAATTGTAACAAAACAACATCAAATTAACATAACAAATACACTTTGTCACCATACTATATGCAGAGTCATCCCCCTAGATTTTGATAATTACAAGCTTAATAAGTCTAAAGAGCTTATCCTACTATTGTATCTTAGTTTAAGATTCTGTCTCTGATTATTTATAGAGTTATTCCCTTATTTGACCCCCTATGTTGTCACTGTATCCCACTGCCACTTACATATGTAGGAATCATAAGTTGCTGCGCTGGAGTATCCAGTAGAACCACACCTTGCTAAAGGAATCTATAGTATTTTGTATGTGAGCTGCAGATTCATACATAGAGTATGTGTGTTTGATTCTAGCTATAATCTCAGACCAATCCGACACTCCTATTTTCCAATATTTAGCGATGCTGGTTCTGATAATGGTACATAAGATTATAATAAAAGTGTTAATGGAACAGTTAAATTGTCAGGGTGCCAGGAATCAGACAGACGAGAAGTGCAAAAATAATCACACCTTTATAAATAGCAAAAAATAATAAAAGTCCACAAGTCAAATAACAAGCCAGGAGTCAAAACCAGAGCTGGTAGTCAGACAAGCCGAGTCAGGAGACAAAGCGAATAGTCAGACAAGCCAGAATCAGGAACAAGGAAAACAGCAGAGTCAGGAACAAGCCAGAGATCAGGAACCAGGAAGGACGTCAGGCAGCCAGGTAATACACAGGAACTCTCACAAACATGTCTGAGACCACGCAAAGGCAAAGTATACTGAACAGAGGCCCTTTAAATAATAAGTGATGACATCACAATTCTGAGACTGCATCCTGTCTCACACGGATGATGCACACCAGTCTGGCCATAAAAGGAAGTGCAGGAAATGAGCAGCATCCCCCACAATACACCATAGTCAGGAAGAGAGGTGAGTAAAATGGCTGCCAGCAGCACATGGCAAACACAACAGGGAAAAAACCCTGACATTAACCTGGGAATTCTCTTGTGTAGAAGGGCTTGCTCTCTGGTAAGAGCAATATTGTCGCCTAGTAGATTGCTTAACAGCTTAGAAAGTTTCGACCATATTACTCTGATTCCTGGACACTCCCCTCATATGTGAAAATATGTACCAGTAGCTTCACAACCCCTATAACAATATCTAGCACCTCCTTTAGGTAGATGTGCAGTTTTAAGGGGAGTAAGATACCAATGGAAAATAGTCTTTATAGTGTTTTCTCTTAGGTCTGCGCTTAGTAAACCTCTACACGTTTGGTAGAGAGTTATTTTTCCATTTGCCCATGTCTTCCTCTCTTGCTAGATCTATTTCCCATTTTTTGAATAACAGATGACTTAGTGTTATTTTTAAATGTTTGAAGGCTAAGGTATAAATGTGATATGGTCTGTTTAGGTCTATTTAGAGAGCTACATATACTTTCTAATGTTGTAGTAGGTATGTTGCATCTTAAAGGGAACACCTTATAGTTGTAGTGATTTGCAGATATAAAGAACCAATGTAAGGGCAGATTGTCCAGTTTAAGTTGTAATTGGGCATATGCTAAGAGGAGATTTATTAAATACAAAATCTGCTACTCTGTAGAGTCCATTATTTTCCCATGTATCTATAAGAGATCTACAGTCTTTCGGAATAATACATTTCAAAGGTAACATTAGGGATTTAGTTGGCAACAAATTGAATTTCTTGGTCGTTGACTCCCATAGTTGTCTAGACATGTCTGTGATCCCAGACCGATGTACCATCCCACCACCTGCTCTTCACCAAATAATTTCCTCCGGAGACTCAAAGCCTCCCAGAAGAGATTCCAGGCAGGTCCAAATCAAAGTGTCCCCCTCTCTGCCTAATGATAGTTGTGCTAGTCTTGAGGCATGGTAGTAATCCCACAAGTTTGGGACCCCCACTCCCCCTAGTTTTCTATGTTGTGTCAGAATTTGAAAGGGAATCCTCCCTGTTTTTTGCTTCTAAGAAAACCATGTAGAACTGATTGGAGAGAGTCAGTGTCCGGTTTATGAAGGTTGATAGTTAAAGCTCTAAAGAGGTACATCAGTCTAGGAAGAATGTTAATTTTTATGGAAGATAATCTACCATACCATGAAAAGTTTGCTTTCTGTCATTTGTTGATATCTATCCTTATTTTTTAGAAGAGTGGAATATAATTTGTCTTATATAAATTAGTAGAATGAGAAGTTAATTTTATCCCTAAGTATTGAATTGAATTTTTGGCCCACCTAAAGTGAAAATTAGTCTCAATCACTTTTGTTGTAATTTTGGGTAATGCTATTGGGAGGGCATTACATTTATCCTGGTTAATGTTGTATCCCGATATAGCAGAAAAATCCTCAAGAGTATAGGTTGGCAAGAGAGATCAACGGTCTCGTCAAATTCGGCAGGACGTCGTCCACAAAAGGGTAATTTTATGATTAAAAGGTCCTGTCTCTAAACCCGTGATGTCTGGGGAATTTCTTATGGTGATTGCTAGTGGTTCTATACATAAGGCGAACAGGAGGTGAGAAAGCGGGCACTCCTGTATTGTGCCATTAAGAATTTGGAAAGTACTAGACTGATGTCCAATTGCTCTAACGAAAGCTGTTGTAGAGTATACATTTCTGATAACAGTTATAAAGGGGCCTCCAAAACCCATCATTTCCAAAACCATCCTCATATAAGTCCAGTCCACTCTGTCAAATGCCTTTCCCGCGTCTAATGATAGCAGCAAAGAAGGCACCTTTTTTCTGTCAGATGGTCAATCACTGTTATCATCCTGCGTATATTGTCTGGGGCCTCTCTGTCTTTAATGAACCCTACTTGATCTGGATGTATTATAGATGGTAAAATACTTTTGTCAATATTTATATGTCCTGATTAATTAAGGATATAGGTCTGTAACTGGGACAACAATTAGGATTTTTCCCTGGCTTGGGTAATACTATAATTTTGGCTTGTAAAAGTTCTCCCGGGAGATCATGTCCCTCCAAAACATGATTTGCAAATTTCATGAGATGGGGAATTAATGTAGATGCAAACAACTTATAATTTTCGCCTGTGAATCCATCAGGAACCAAAGCTTTTCCAGGTCCTTTATCACCATAAAAATGTCTGAGTGTGTAATTTCGCTGTTTAAAAGTTCCTTATCTTCTGTTAAAGGGACAGTATACACTCATTTTCATATAACTGCATGACACTACTATTAAGAATAAGATGCACAGATACTGATATAAAAATATAGTATAAAACTGTTTAAAAACTTACTTAGAAGCTCTCAGTTTAGCTCTGTTGAAAAGACAGCTGGAAAGCCCACTGCAAGTGACAAATAAGACAATCCCCCTCCCCCTTCTTTTGCATATGAAAAGACCCTTTACACAAACAGGAGCAAGCTGGAGAAGGTAGCTGACGGTATTCTCAGAAAACTTTGGGGCTTGGTTAGGAGTATGAAAATCAGAACAATGTTATTTAAAAATAAGCAAAACTATACATTTAAAAAAAAAAAAAAAAAACGTTATGGGCTATATCAATAAATCATCTACAAAACATTTATGCAAAAAAAAATAAGTGTATAATGTCCCTTTAATTTAGGTAATTTGGCTGCCTCTAAAAAGAAATGTAATAGAGCTTGAGTTGTAATCATTCTGTTCTAAATTTTTGGCATCATATAGAATTTTATAATAGTGGGCAAAGCTATCCACTATCTCTTGTGGGTTTAATGTTGGGTGTCCATCTGTTTTTTGTATATATGGCATTGACGTAGTCCGGTCATCATCCCTTATTTTGTGGGCAAGGTATTTGTCAGGTTTGTTAACAAACAAAAAGTAATTTGTTTTCAGTCTATGGGCCATTTCGATTGAATTATCATTTAATAATGTAGCTAGAGATTGTCGTTTGTGTTGTAATGTTAGTAGGGTAGAGTTTATGTTTGTAGCTTTGTGTTCTTTTTCAAGAATTTATATCTCCGAGTGTAACTGTGAGATATGTGCCTTTGGTTTTTTTTATTGTAAATAGCCTTCTCTTTAATGATAAGTCCACTAACAGCAGCCTTGTGTGTGGCCCAGATTAATGTTAGATTAACTGTGGTGTTTAAATTAATCTGCCAGTATTCCCCTATAGCTTTCAGTAGGTTAATTTTCGTTGTGGGATTATTTAAGCATGAAGGGTCATATGTCCAGGATTTCACTGTGTTATTGTCTCGTAGTTCACCTAATTGCAATTGGCTAATCAAGTGATCTGACCATACGCACACGTGGATATCAGCCAACCTAATAATTAGTTGGATAATTAGGCTTGTGAATATATAGTCCAATTTAATGTAACTGTTATGTGCCACAGAGTAAAATGTGGCTCTGATGTGATCCCATATAAGGACTTACAATTGTCTGTAAGAGTATGTGGGGGTAGTCAATTACTCTTTTGGCCATGGATCACTGTCTGGCAGTTTTCTTGTTCTGGACTAGGGGCTGTTTATTTGTGAGTTCTTGTAGGTCTATATTAAAATCATCTGCCAAAATTATTCTCATTTTAGACCAACCTGTCAGTAGGTGAGAGATAGAGTTAAAGAATGCTGTTTGGTTGTCATTTGGGGCGTATATGTTGCATAGCAGTATGTCAATACCTTGAATTTGGCCCTGAACTAGCAGATATCTTCCTTCTCTGTCCAATATTGTCTCCTTGTGTATGAAGTGCAATGAGGAATGAATTAGGATCGAAACCCCCCATTTCTCTGCATCTGTCATGGAATGAAAGTAATGCGAATATTCCTTGGACAAATATTTTGGTATAAGGGATCTAATAAAATGAGTTTCTTGGAGGTAGATGATATTTGCATGTAGTTTTTAATATTGGGTTAGAGCAGTTCTCATGGAATAAAGGAACTCGTACTTTACCAGAGTCACTCCCCTTAGATCTGGGGTTTCATTTTCTCCATAGTGGACCTTCATATGGTTCCAGATCACGATTTAAACTTTTTCCTGGTGAGCCTCGACCATCTTGATTTTTGAGAAGGACTTTGTATTACTTGCAAGTCAGACAATGTCAAGGTGGTTTCTGGTGTTGGTATCTCTGGCACCTCAATAATTAAGGTTTTGCATGTTGCCTGGATCTCTTTGATTGATCTGATCGTTAGAAGTTTTATTGTCTTTAGTAATGCGAAGCGCAAAAAGAAAGCCCCAACGATATTCAATTTTATGTTTCCTTATTAAGGAAGTGACAGAAGAAATTTCTACGCTGTAGTGTACAGACACATATATCTTGGTAAAATTGGACTATGTTTCCCTGTAATTTAAACATGGGATTTTGTCTAGAAGCCTGCAATATTTTTTCCTTATCTGGATATCTCAAAAGCTTAACTATAACGTCTCTTGGTGGGAGATCATCTTTCGGTTTTGGTCTAAGTGCCCTATGGGCATGTTCAATTTGAAACATGTCTTCATTAGAATTTACAGTAATAGAATGGAATAACTGTTGGAGGTAAGAGGGTAAGTCTTTTGCTGTAATTGACTCAGGAATCCCTTTGAGCCTTAAAGTGCACCTTCTCCCCCTATTCTCCATGTCCTCCATTTTTTCTTGAAGATCTGGGGAGATTACCCATTTCTGCTATATCACTTTTAATCTCTTTCAGGCTAGCAGTGATTGAGGTATGCAAGTTGTCAATCTTGTTCCAGAGTTTCTCAAAGTTGGTGTTAATATCTTTTTTGGAAACCAGGTCTTGTAAATCAGTTTTGTTGCTGGTGTCTGATCATGGTCGCACATCTGAGGTCCCTGATCTGAGTCCATATCTTCTTCTTGATCAGCGTCAGCTTTTTCAGGTTATTTGGTTTGGGTGACTTAAAAAAAAAAAAACATCCATAGAGGTAGGCTTAGTAGATTTGTCTGTTCTATTCAATTTTCTGGATGACATATTTCCGACACTACATTGGATTTGTGCAGGGTTGTAAATGAAAGATCTGAGCAGATTCCTATAGTGTTTTTGCCCCTACTGACAACTTTTTAGTAATCTTTACTGCCCATTATCAGCACAGGTTGAAAGATAAAGTGATTTTTACAATATTTTGTAAATAAAGGAAAAAAAAAAAGTGTCCACAAACGTATTTTTTAAACGTATTTTACGGAACAGTAAACACCTTGTAATTAAAACATTTTCTTCTTCCTAAACATTAACATATCAGTACTGTGAACTATATTAGAACTGATTAACACAGTGGGATCAATTAAACTAATTCTGATATTAGCTCCTTATAACAGTGTTTTGGTTTTGCCTGATACGGTACAGTACAGTTGTATAGTACATTTTTCAAGTGTTCACAATCCAAAAGAAATTCTGCTGCAAAAAGCCAACAGACACAACCAAGTTTTAACTATAAATGTTCCCAAAAAAAAAGTTTTTATTTAAAAGGATATTCCAGCCAAAATTGGAAACCACATGGGTGCATTTAGGTATTGAACAGAATCAATTTAGTATACATGCTTTAGCAAAAATGCTTCTAATAAAAGCTATAGCTGTTTCAAAAGTGTATTTAAGTATGCACTGTGCACCAGCATTTTAAACACAACACTTGTTTGGAGAGCCTAAGGTGCTTGTACCATCTGCTAATGACTCAATTTGTTAATTGCTGACATGATACAAGCCCCATTGATGACCTGAGCGACTGCATTTTTAAAATGCAGGTGCAGTGAAAATATCTAGCCATGCTTCACATGCAGAGACAAATGTTAACACTAAAACAGTGATAACTCTTAATAAAAGCATTTTTGCCAATACATGTATATAGCAAATATGTTTCTATTCAAAGATGCAATAAATCTATGTGCATTTATATTTTGACTGGAATGTCCCTTTAAGTACTTGTTATCTAGATTGAAGCTGACATACAATGGCTGTTTTACACCATTTACGGTCACATTACATTTGTTAAAGGGCTAGTAAACATAGAAAATGATGTTATATAATTCTGCACATATAACAGCTTGTGATCCAGAATGAACTCATAAGCATGATTATATAAGCAAGAACTATTAAAATAACAAACCTCAAATCAGTGCACAAATATCAGACTATATACATATTCCAATTTGAGTATATTGAAATTACCAGCTACCTTTGTAACCACATTAGCCATTTCACTATTGAATGTCACTTTTAAAACTTGGAGGAAATATACTAGAACTATAAGTAATATACAGTAATATAAAACCTGTTTAGACAAATGATTCAGCCAATACATTGTATTTTTCAGGCAAGCAACATACATAGCTATTTACTCTTTTGAAAATACAATTAGTATTGACTAAAAATATATACATAAAAACTTAAAGTTCGCACAAGTGCAAATGAACTTAAAAACAGAAAAACAAAATTTATGCTTACCTGATAAATGTATTTCTCTTGTGGTGTATCCAGTCCACGAGTTCATCCATTACTTGCAAGATCTTCTCCTTCCCAACAGGAAGCTGCAAGAGGACACCCACAGCAGAGCTGTCTATATAGCTCCTCCCCTAACTGCCACCCCCAGTCATTCGACCGAAGACAAGCAAGAAAAAAGGAGAAACTATAGGGTGCAGTGGTGACTGTAGTTTAAAAATAAAAAAACACCTGCCTTAAAGTGACAGGGCGGGCCATGGACTGGATACACCACAAGAGAAATAAATTTATCAGGTAAGCATAAATTTTGTTTTCTCTTGTAAGGTGTATCCAGTCCACGGGTTCACCCATTACTTGTGGGATACCAATACCAAAGCTTTAGGACACGGATGAAGGGAGGGACAAGGCAGGAACTTAAACGGAAGGCACCACTGCCTGCAAGACCTTTCTCCCAAAAATAGCCGCAGAGGAAGCAAAAGTATCAAATTTGTAGAATTTAGAAAAAGTAAGAAGCGAAGACCAAGTCGCCACCTTACAAATCTGTTCAACAGAGGCCTCATTTTTAAAAGCCCATGTGGAAGCTACCGCTCTAGTGGAATGAGCTGTAATTCTTTCAGGAGGCTCATAAGCTAAACAGATTATGCTTCTCAGCCAAAACGAAAGAGAAGATGCCAAAGCCTTTTGGCCTCTCCTCTGTCCAGAGTAGACAACAAACAATGCCGATGTTTGACGGAAATCCTTAGTAGCTTGTAAATAAAACTTTAAAGCACGAACCACATCAAGATTGTGTAATAGACGTTCCTTCTTTGAAGGAGGATTAGGACACAGTGACGGAACAACAATCTCCTTATTTATATTCTTATTAGATACCACCTTAGGAAGAAACCCAGGTTTGGTACGCAAGACTACCTTATCTGCATGGAAGATCAGATAAGGGGAATCACACTGTAAGGCAGATAACTCTGAAACTCTTTGAGTCGAAGAGATAGCTACCAAAAACAGAACTTTCCAAGATAAAAGCTTGATATCTATGGAATGCAAAGGTTCAAACGGAACCCCTTGAAGAACTTTAAGAACTAAATTTAAACTCCATGGCGGAGCAACGGGTTTAAACACAGGCTTGATTCTAACTAAAGCCTGACAAAACGCCTGAACGTCTGGAACATCTGCCTCAGCTGCAGAGTCCATGGTGGAAAGGATGACATGTCCACCAGATCTGCATACCAAGTCCTGCGTGGCCACGCAGGTGCTATCAAAATCACTGAAGCTCTCTCCTGCTTGATCTTGGCAATCAGACGAGGGAGGAGAGGAAATGGTGGGAACACATAAGCCAGACTGAAGGACCAGGGCACTGCTAGAGCATCTATCAGCGCTGCCTGGGGATCCCTTGACCTGGACCCGTAACAAGGAAGCTTGGCGTTCTGACTAGACGCCATCAGATCCAGTTCTGGTTTGCCCCATAGTTGGATCAGCTGGGCAAATACCTCCGGATGGAGCTCCCACTCCCCCGGATGAAAAGTCTGTCGACTTAGAAAATTCGCCTCCCAGTTCTCTACTCCTGGGATATGGATAGCTGAGAGATGGCAAGAGTGAACCTCTGCCCATAGAATTATCTTTGAAACCTCCAACATTGCCAGGGGCTTCTTGTTCCCCCCTGATGGTTGATATAGGCTACAGTCATGATATTGTCCGACTGAAATCTGATGAACCTGACCGCAGCTAGTTGAGGCCAAGCCTGAAGAGCATTGAATATCGCTCTCAGTTCCAGAATGTTTATCGGAAGGAGGGCTTCCTCCTGAGTCCACAAACCCTGAGCCTTCAGGAAGTTCCAGACTGCGCCCCAGCCCAGAAGGCTGGCATCTGTCGTCACTATAGTCCACTCTGGCCTGCGGAAACTCATTCCCCTGGACAGATGTACCCGAGATAACCACCAGAGAAGAGAATCCCTGGTCTCTTGATCCAGATTTAGCAGAGGGGAGAAATCTGTGTAGTCCCCATTCCACTGATAGAGCATGCAAAGTTGCAGTGGTCTGAGATGTAGGCGGGCAAACGGAACTATGTCCATTGCCGCTACCATTAGGCCAATTACTTCCATACACTGAGCCACTGATGGCCGAGGAGTGGAATGAAGAGCACGACAGGAAGTTAGAAGCTTTGATAACCTGACCTCTGTCAGAACATTTTTGATTTCTTCTGAATCTATCAGTGTTCCTAGGAAGGAAACTCTTGTGAGAGGGGAGAGAGAACTATTTTCTTCATTCACCTTCCACCCGTGAGACCTCAGAAAGGCCAGGACAATGTCCGTATGGGACTTGGCGATTTGAAAAGTCGACGCCTGTATCAGAATGTCGTCTAGGCAAGGAGCCACCGCTATGCCCCGTGACCTTAGAACCGCCAGTAGGGACCCTAGAACCTTCGTAAAGATTCTTGGTGCCATGGCTAGCCCGAACGGAAGAGCCACAAACTGGTAATGCCTGTCTAAGAAGGCGAACCTGAGGAACTGATGATGATCTCTGTGAATCGGAATGTGGAGATAAGCATCCTTTAAGTCCACGGTAGTCATATATTGACCCTCCTGAATCATAGGGAGGATGGTTCGGATAGTCTCCATCTTGAAGGATGGGACTCTGAGAAATTTGTTTAGTATCTTGAGATCCAAGATTGGTCTGAAAGTTCCCTCTTTTTTGGGAACTATAAACAGATTTGAATAGAAGCCCTGCCCCTGTTCCTCCCTTGGAACTGGGTGGATCACTCCCATAACCAGTAGGTCCTGAACACAACGTAAGAATGCCTCTCTCTTTATCTGGGTTACAAATAATTGTAAGAGATGAAATCTCCCATTTGGAGATGAAGCTTTGAAGTCCAGAAGATATTCCTGGGAAACAATCTCTAATGCCCAGGGATCCAAGCCTGGGCGAAGAGAGAAAGTCTGCCCCCTATTAGATCCGGTCCCGGATCGGGGGCTACTCCTTCATGCTGTCTTAGAGGCAGCAGCAGTTTTTTTGGCCTGCTTTTTTTGGCCTGCTTCCCCTTGTTCCAAGCCTGGTTCGGTCTCCAGACTGGTTTGGACTGGGCGAAATTTCCCTCTTGTTTTGCATTAGAGGAAGCTGAAGCTGTGCCACTCTTAAAGTTTCGGAATGAGCGAAAATTATTCTGTTTGGTCCTTAATTTATTGGACCTATCCTGAGGAAGCGCATAACCTTTTCTTCCAGTAATATCAGAAATGATCTCCTTCAGGCCCGGCCCAAATAGGGTCTGTCCTTTGAAGGGGATGTTAAGAAGCTTAGACTTTGAAGTAACGTCTGCTGACCAGGACTTAAGCCATAGCGCCCTGCGCGCCAGAATGGCAAAACCTGAATTCTTAGCCGTTAGTTTGGTTAGATGAAAAATGGCGTCAGAAATAAAGGAATTAGCTAACTTGAGAGCTTTAATCCTGTCTAAAATATCATCTAACGGGGTCTCCACCTGTAGAACCTCCTCAAGAGACTCGAACCAAAAATCCGCTGCAGCAGTAACTGGGGCAATGCATGCAAGAGGCTGGAGAATAAAACCTTGATGGATAAAAATTTTCTTAAGGAGACCCTCCAATTTTTTATCCATAGGATCTAAGAAAGCACAACTGTCCTCGACGGGGATAGTTGTACGCTTAGCTAGGGTAGAGACTGCTCCCTCCACCTTAGGGACCGTCTGCCACGAGTCCTGTATGGCAGCATCTATGGGAAACATCTTTTTAAAAGCAGGAGGGGGAGAGAAGGGTACACCTGGTCTATCCCATTCCTTAGTAATAATTTCCGAAAACCTCTTAGGAACTGGAAAAACAGTGTAAACAGGCACTGCAAAGTATGCCTGTTTACACATTTTACACAATTTCTCTGGAACTACAATGGGGTCACAATCAACCAGAGTCGCTAAAACCTCCCTGAGCAATAAGCGGAGGTGTTAAAGCTAAAATTTAAAGGCTGTCATTTCAGAATCGTACTGAAGCAACGTCTTCCCTGAATCTGAAATCTCACCCTCAGATAGCAAATCCCTTGCCACGGCTTCGGAGCATTGTGAGGGTATATCGGACATAGCTACTAGCTCTGTATTTGTTCTAGCCCCAGAGCTGTCTCGCTTTCCTTGTAACCCTGCAGTTTGCACAATACCTCTGTGAGGGTATGATTCATAACTGCTGCCATGTCTTGTAAGGTAAACGCATTGGACGCGCTAGATGTACTTGGCGTCACTTGAGCAGGAGTTATAGGTTCTGACACGTGGGGAGAGCTAGATGGCATAACCTCCCTTTTGTCAGTCTGAGAAACCTCTGGTGATAAATCTTTAAATGCCATAATATGGCATAACTTCCCCCTTGTCAATTTCCTCTGGTGATAAATATTTTAAAGACAGAATATGATCTTTATAAGTTATAGAAATTTCAGTACATTTGGTACACATTCTAAGAGGGGGTTCCACAATGGCTTCTAAACATATTGAACAAGGAGTTTCCTCTATGTCAGACATGTTTAACAGACTAGTAATGAGACCAGCAAGCTTGTAAAAGACTTTAATTAATGTGACAGCAATTAAATAAAAACAGTACTGTGCCTTTAAGAGAAAACAACTAACACATAAACTGCAAAACAGTGTTAAAAAGTAGTAACCTCTTCAAAATTTTTACAGTGTGTATAAGGGACTAAAGCAGCATTGCACCCACTTGCAAATGGATGATTAACCCTTTAGGCCCCAAACCGGATTAGAAAAACGTTAAAAAATGTTAATAAACAGTTAAACACCTTGCCACAGCTCTGCTGTGGCTCCTACCTGCCCTCAAATACGATTTAGGAAAGGAATAAGCCCTCTATAGTGGTCCTCAGATGCCAGAAGACTCCTTTAGGGAAGCTGGATGTCTCAGTCTGAATAAGAACTGCGCATCTAGAACTGCGCAAAATTAGGCCCCTCCCACCATGCACTCAATGTCAGAGGGCCTTAAGAAAATACTCCTGGGAGTATCTGACTAGCCATGTGGAAACTAGGCCCCAAAAAACGATTTATCACCCTCAGAGAAAAAAAAGTTTTTTCGATATAACATGTAAACGTTTTGTCACTAAGAAATATGAGTATTAACATGATTACCCTTTTTTGTAAGCATGAACCCAGTCATTGTTAAATCACTGCATCAGGCTTACCTCAATTATACAAGGCTCTGTCAGCATTTTCTCGATCTTATCATCTCTCTAGAAATAAATATACTGAACATACCTCAAAGCAGGTAATCTGCAAACCGTTCCCCCAACTGAAGTCTTTCCCATACTCTTCAGTTATGCGTGAGAACAGCAAAGGACCTTAGTTACAAACCGCTAAGATCATCAACCTCCAGGCAGATTCTTCTTCTAATTTCTGCCTGAGAGTAAAACAGTACAACGCCGGTACCGTTTAAAAATAAAAAACTTGGGGGCGGAGCCAACTGCCGAAGCAACAAGATGTGCCGTCTTGGAGCTCCTAAAATCTGACTAGCAAAATACTCCTCTGTGATACTCTAAAGCGCTATATATTTTTGTATTTGGCTCTTATTATGCCCTAGGATATTATTCACAAAGATTGGGACTAAACTACTATAAATTGACAAAAAAATTGGTACTGAGGCCTAGTAGCCAGCTGAGGCCGCTACAAAGCTCCCGCCATCATACTTGAAACTACCCACGCACTACTTCAACGGATGGGAACATACTCATTATACCTGCACCTTTAGTGTAACCATGGAGCAACAACTTCTTCTAGCGATCCACGCTCTAATGCGCTCCATGGGCTTAATTCAGCAAGCTCTGGTTGCTGAATTGAGAGCTGTGACAGAACCATCGCAAAGTGCAATAATGGCTAGTGAAGTGAGGGTGGAGGTAGACTGGCTGGAACCACACCGGATGCAATGCAACACAGATGTGCCCCTAGCCACTGTCGACTTGTGCTCTGCAAATAAGGGAGAGCTAGATTCGAGGTCAATTATACTGCCTAAAATACCTTCAGCCCCGCAGCACTCCCCGGTCCTCACAGGGCCGGGGCGACAGAACGCTCCATACTATGTGATGCTGCAGACTCTGCCGCTCGGTGCGACCAAAGAATGCAGTTTCCAGCTGACACTTTCTAACTCCTACGGACCTGAGACAGCTGATCTGTTTGGAGGTCCTGATGTCGATAATCGGAAACAGTGTGGTCCACGGATCTCTCCCTCATAGGCAACCCTATCTTCTAGGGAGGACTGCTCATAGGTCCTTGACTGTTCCACCTATTCTAAAGGTCTCACCCAGGGGGATCGCGGACTGTCTGCTCGTCTGATCCCACGCAAGGATAACTCAGAGCCTCTCTTCTTCATACTTGTACTGAGTACTCACAGTTCATTCCCATGTAAGGTACACAGAGTGGACGCCATACACCACATAAACCTGCTGAAAGGTCTTTTTGACCCGGGAGGCCATTCTCATGCCTTGCATGCTTTACATGGTACTCTATGTTTAACTGCCCTTATACTCTTCCCATTTGGTTTATTAAAAGATGTGAATGGGCAAAGGCTAAATGTTCATAATAGCAGCTGGGACTTTACCTAGGTTAAAAGTTGTTTGTTTGCTTATAACACAATGCTCCTACTTTGAGCCTGCAGCTTTGTTTTAATATAAATTGTCTCACTAATATAAGAGCATGGTTTAGTTTGATGCTCCTTCTTACATATTGTCTTAGCTAATGACGATGGGTCTTGCCTGCTATATCTTTTCACAGCTATGTTTGTTGTCATTGCTGCTTACTGACTTAGAGGAAATTTACAGTTCACCCCTAGATGTGTGAGCTTTCTGTTAGATTTTATGATGTTTTTTTTTTTGTTTTTTTTTTGTGTGTTTTTTTCTATCACTGCATAATTTATGTTTTTCAATCTAATCCTGATCTGAGAGGCCCTAGATACATAAGTACAGGAAATGTATTAGATTACTTAATAGCAGCACAGTTGAGAGCTGACATTAGTTGGTTAGTCTGCAGTGGCCATAAAATTATCTATTTGAATGTAACACTAACATAAGACAGGAAGTTTAGCTTATTTCATACTTGTCCACAAAAGTGTATTATTGCTTGTTTATTGTTAACTATGCTTACTGCATATTTTGAATATCACAGGAATATCTAAAACACTTAAGCATTCTACATCAGACATATCAGGGGATATCCCATCACTATATCTGCGCTCCCCAGAACGGGTTTAATACTATATGCAATTTGTTATCCTCACAACTAAGGCTCAAAACAGCATTGTGTCTACCTTATCTACTACCAGCACTCTATGCCAGCTTTTTCTTGTTCTCCCTACTAGCTTTTCCTAATCTAATAACACAACATTATTAATATCCTAGAAGCTATTTCATATGGTTTATTGTACATAAAATATAGATAGTCTGATGAGAAACTTACTATTTAGCAAGCCACTATTAGATGGAAAGTTGGTCAGCTTTTAAAAGAAAAAACATAATTTATGCTTACCTGATAAATTTATTTCTCTTGAGGTGTATCCAGTCCACGGATCATCCATTACTTGTGGGATATTCTCCTTCCCAACAGGAAGCTGCAAGAGGATCACCCACAGCAGAGCTGTCTATATAGCTCCTCCCCTAACTGCCACTACCAGTCATTCGACCGAAGACAAGCAAGAGAAAGGAGAAACTATAGGGTGCAGTGGTAACTGTAGTTTAAAAATAAAAAAAATCTGCCTTAAAATGACAGGGCAGGCTGTGGACTGGATACACCACAAGAGAAATAAATTTATCAGGTAAGCATAAATTATGTTTTCTCTTGTAAGGTGTATCCAGTCCATGTGGAAGCTTGTGCTCTAGTAGAATGAGCTGTAATTCTTTCAGGAGGCTGCTGGCCAGCAGTCTCATAAACTAAGCGTATTATACTCTTTAGCCAAAAGAAAGAGAGGTTGCCGAAGCCTTTTGGCCTCTCCTCTGTCCAGAGTAGACAACAAACAAAGCAGATGTTTGACGAAAATCTTTAGTAGCTTGTAAATAAAACTTTAAAGCACAAACCATGTCAAGATTGTGTAAAAGACGTTCCTTCTTTGAAGGATTAGGACACAGTGACGGTACAACAATCTCCTGATTGATATTTTTATTAGATACCACCTTCGGTAAAAAACAGGTTTGGTACGTAACACTATCTATGGAATGCAAAGGTTCAAACGGAACCCCTTGAAGAACCTTAAGAACTAAATTTAAACTCCAAGGCAGAGCAACAGGTTTAAACACAGGCTTGACTAAAGCCTGACAAAACGCCTGCACGTCTGGAACCTCAGCCAGACGTTTGTGCAAAAGAATAGACAGAGCAGAAATCTGTCCTTTTAAGGAACTAGCTGACAAACCCTTCTCCAATCCTTCTTGGAGAAAATATAATATCCTAGGAATCCTGACCTTACTCCATGAGTAACCCTTGGATTTACACCAATGAAGATATTTACACCATATCTTATGGTAGATTTTCCTGGTGACAGGCTTTCGTGTCTGTATTAAGGTAACAATGACCGACTCGAAGAAACCACACTTTGATAAAATCAAGCGCTCAATGTCCAAGCAGTCAGCCGCAGAGAAATTAGATTTGGATGGTTGAAAGGACCCTGAAGTAGAAGGTCCTGCCTCAGAGGCAGAGTCCATGGTGGAAAGGATGACATGTCCACCAGATCTGCATACCAAGTCCTGCGTGGCCACGCAGGTGCTATCAAAATTACCGATGCTCTCTCCTGTTTGATCTTGGCAATCAGACGAGGGAGCAGAGGAAACGGTGAAAACACATAAGCCAGGTTGAAGGACTAGAGCATCTATCAGCGCTGCCTTGGGATCCCTGGACCTGGATCCGTAACAAGGAAGCTTGGCGTTCTGGCGAGACGCCATGAGATCCAGTTCTGGTTTGCCCCAACGTTGAATCAACTATGCAAACATCTCCGGATGGAGCTCCCACTCCCCCGGATGAAAAGTCTGACGACTTAGAAAATCTGCCTCCCAGTTCTCTACTCCTGGGATATGGATAGCTGATATATGGCAAGAGTGAATCTCTGCCCATTGAATTATCTTTGAAACCTCCAACATCGCTAGGGAACTCCTTGTTCCCCCTTGATGGTTGATGTAAGCTACAGTCGTGATGTTGTCCGACTGAAATCTGATGAACCTCACTGAGGCCAAGCCTGAAGAGCATTGAATATCGCTCTTAGTTGCAGAATGTTTATTGGAAGGAGTGCCTCCTCCTGAGTCCACAACCCCTGAGCCTTCAGAGAGTTCCAGACTGCACCCCAGCCCAGAAGGCTGGCATCTGTTGTTACTATTGTCCAATCTGGCCTGTGGAAGGTCATACCTTTGGATAGATGGACCCGAGATAGCCACCAGAGAAGAGAATCCCTGGTCTCTTGATCCAGATTTAGTAGAGGGGACAAATCTGTGTAATCCCCATTCCACTGACTAAGCATGCAGAGTTGCAGCGGTCTGAGATGTAGGCGGGCAAATGGAACTATGTCCATTGGTGCCTCCATTAAGCCGATTACTTCCATACACTGAGCCACCAAAGGGCGAGAAGTATAATAAAGAACATGGCAGGAATTTAGAAGTTTTGACAACCTGTCCTCTGTCAGGTAAATCCTCATTTCTACAGAATCTATCAGAGTTCCCAGGAAGGAAACTCTTGTGAGAGGGGATAGAGAACTCTTCTTTTCGTTCACTTTCCACCCATGAGACCTCAGGAATGCCAGAACAATGTCCATATAGGACTTGACAATTTGGAAATTCAACGCCTGTATCAGAATGTCGTCTAAGTAAGGGGCTACTGCTATGCCCCGCAGCCTTAGGACTGCCAGAAGTGACCCCAGAACCTTCGTAAAGATTCTTGGTGCCGTAGCTAACCCAAAGGGAAGAGCCACAAACTGGTAATGCCTGTCTAGGAAGGCGAACCTGAGAAACCGATGATGATCTTTGTGTATCGGAATGTGAAGATAAGCATCCTTTAAGTCCACGGTAGTCATGTATTGACCCTCCTGGATCATAGGTAGGATGGTTCGAATAGTCTCCATCTTGAAAGATGGGACCCTGAGAAATTTGTTTAGGATCTTGAGATCTAATATTGGTCTGAAGTTTCCCTCTTTCTTGGGAACCACAAAGAGATTTGAATAGAAGCCTTGCCCCTGTTCCTCCTTTGGAACTGGGTGGATCACTCCCATAACTAGGAGGTCTTGAATACAATGTAAGAATGCCTCTCTCTTTATCTGGTCTGCAGATAATTGTGAGAGGTGAAATCTTCCTTTTGGGGAAGAAGCTTTGAAGTCCAGAAGATATCCCTGGGACACAATTTCCAATGCCCAGGGATCCTGGACATCTCTTGCCCAAGCCTGGAGAAAGTCTGCCCCCTACTAGATCCGTTACCGGTTTGGGGGCTGATCTTTCATGCTGTCTTAGAGGCAGCAGGCTTCTTGGCCTGATAACCTTTGATCCAGGCCTGGTTAGGTCTCCAGACCGGCTTGGACTGGGCAAAATTTCCCTCTTGTTTTGCATTAGAGGGAGTTGATGCCGCGCTCGTCTTAAAGTTTCGAAAGGCAAAAAAATTAGTTTGTTTGGTCCTTAATTTATTAGACCTATACTGAGGAAGGGCATGACCTTTTCCTCCAGTAATATCAGAAATGATCTCCTTCAGTCCAGGCCCGAATAGGGTCTGCCCCTTGAAGGGAATGTTGAGAAGCTTAGACTTTGAAGTAACGTCAGCTGACCAGGATTTAAGCCATAGCGCCCTACGCGCCTGTATAGCAAAACCTGAGTTCTTAGCCGTTAGTTTGGTTAAATGAACAACGGCATCAGGAACAAATGAATTGGCTAGCTTAAGCGCTTTAAGCTTGTCAAGTATATCATCCAATGGAGTTTCTACCTGTAAGGCCTCTTCCAGAGACTCAAACCAGAAGGCCGCAGCAGCAGTGACCGGGGCAATGCATGCAAGAGGCTGGAGAATAAAACCTTGTTGAATAAACATTTTCTTAAGGTAACCCTCTAACTTTTTATCCATTGGCTCTAGGAAAGCACAACTGTCCTCGACGGGAATAGTTGTACACTTAGCTAGGGTAGAAACTGCTCCCTCCACCTTAGGGACCGTTTGCCATAAGTCCTGTGTAGCGGCATCTATTGGAAACATTTTCTTAAAAATAGGAGGGGTAGAGAACGGTACACCTGGTCTATCTCATTCCTTAGTAATAATTTCTGAAAACCTTTTAGGTATTGGAAAAACATCAGTGTAAACAGGCACTGCATAGTATTTATCCAATCTACACAATTTCTCTGGCACTATAATGGTGTCACAGTCATCCAGAGTAGCTAAAACCTCCCTGAGGAACACACAGAGGTGTTCAAGCTTAAATTTAAATGTAGACATATCAGAATCAGGTTGAAGCATCTTCCCTGAGTCAGAAAAATCACCCACAGAAAGAAGCTCTCCTGCCTCAGCTTCTGCATATTGTGAGGGGATATCAGACATAGCTACTAAAGCGTCAGAGAGCTCTGTATTTTTTCAAGTCCCAGAGCTGTCTCGCTTTCCTTGTAACCCTGGTAGTTTGGACAATACCGCTGTAAGGGTATGATCCATAACTGCCGCCATGTCTTGTAAAGTAAATGCCATGGGCGCGCTAGATGTACTTGGCACCACTTGATCGGGAGTCAAAGGTTCTGACACGTGGGGCGAGTTAGTCGGCATAACTTCCCCCTTGTCAATTTCCTCTGGTGATAAATCTTTTAAAGACAGAATATGATCTTTATAACTTATAGTAAAATCAGTACATTTGGTACACATTCTAAGAGGGGGTTCCACAATGGCTTCTAAACATAATGAACAAGGAGTTTCCTCTATGTCAGACATGTTTAAACAGACTAGCAATGAGACCAGCAAGCTTGGAAAACACTTTGATAAATGTAAACAAGCAAGAAATAAAAACGGTACTGTGCCTTTAAGAGAAACAAATTTTGTCAGAAATTGAAAAACAGTGATAAAAAGCAGTAAATCTTATGAAATTCTTACAGTGTGTATAATAGTCTAACAGAGCATTGCACCCACTTGCAAATGGATGATTAACCCCTTAGTTTCAAAACCGGATAAAAAAAAAACGATATAAACGAAAATAGGCCCCTCCCAACCTGTACTCACAGTGAGAGGGCCATAAAAAACTATCCCTAGGCAAAATCTAGCCAGCCATGTGGAAAAAACTGGGCCCCAATAAAGTTTTATCACCAATATGTAGAAAAAAAAACGTTTAAACACTTCCAGCAAACGTTATCTTATTTTCAGTAATGTGAGAAAGTAATAAGAATATTAACTTTTACAGCAAGCATGATACTAGTCTTTATTAAATCACTGTAATCAGGCTTACCTTAAATAAATCCGGTATTAACAGAATTTTCTAGCATATTCATTTCTCTAGAAAAATTTAAACTGCACATACCTCATAGCAGGAGACCCTGCACGCCATTCCCCCAGCTGAAGTTACCTCTCTCTTCAGTTATGTGTGAGAACAGCAATGGATCTTAGTTACAACCTGCTAAGATCATCAAAGACCACAGGCAGACTCTTCTTCTACTTTCTGCCTGAGGCTAAAATAGTACAACTCCGGTACCATTTGAAAATAACAAACTTTGATTGAAGATAAGCTAAATAAAAACACAACATCTCTAGCTACTTCCTATCTTATCGAGAGCTGCAAGAGAATGACTGGTAGTGGCAGTTAGGGGAGGAGCTATATAGACAGCTCTGCTGTGGGTGATCCTCTTGCAGCTTCCTGTTGGGAAGGAGAATATCCCACAAGTAATGGATGATCTGTGGACTGGATACACCTTACAAGAGAAATATACCACTTTGACATTACCAAACAACACCCTTAATTTCAGAGATACGTTGGCTAGCTACTGCAGTGACTCCATGCAAGTATTCTTAGATATTGCTCGGCTGTGTTAACTGGGAAAGCGCGGTCCAGCACATGAATTTTTATTCTTTGCATATGTAATCATATAGGCTTTTTCTGCAGAGCACTGCACATATGTTGTGTTGTAGGTACCATGAAAAATTAACTCAATGTATATGCGTAGTAACTGACTATGTGTCTAGTACCAAATATCTATACCTCACAGCTATTTATATGTTTTGGCCGTGATACTCCCCTGGTATTCATAGATTACTCTACAAATCATAATATTGTATATTACATATTGTTTATCTTACAATATATTTATTTTTGTTTTATATCTCGAGGTCGCAGATGGCTCATACGTTGTATTACCTGGCCTCGGTTAGTAGCTAATCTATGCCATATATTTGTTGTTAGTAACTGGACCTGTAGCGTTCTTTGATGTTTATCTTACAATGTTTTCTATACTTTTCTGTAGTTTAAAGCCACATTCTATACATAACACAGGTCTAAAGCCTACATTTAATTCATAGTATTTATGTACTTACCTTTATATATTGACATTATACCCAGTTCACCTTTAGGCTGGGTGTCATATTTAGTTACACTTCATTGACCATTACCTATATTTTAGCAAGGCGCAACACTTCTACTAGTCTCCTATATTTCTGCCATCTTGCTTATCTGATAGTAAAGATTCTAGAAGGAAATGATGCAAACTTGTATTCTTATCATATTTATCTTGAGCGGTCTAGACTACTGAAGGTTTTGCTTCCCTTACAAATTTTGATATACTAGCTGGCTCCGTCCTCCACTCCCCCCTCCCTACTCTATCTTGAGCGGCTCTTGCCCGCTGTATACCCTCTCCCCATTAAACTATAGAGCTAACTCCTCCCTGGCTCTCAGTCTATCTAAGAAGATTCCCTAAGTTACCTTCATATAGCTAAGGAGGACCGTTATTGTTTATATTACATCTTTGACTCTATTATAAAACTGAAGTCTCCTTATAGATAGCCCAAACTTTTTAAGAACATTTGGATATATGAGTACGACCTGCTTTATACTGTTTTCTCTGCTGTATCTGTTAATAATACTGTGTACAATCTTATCTGTAAATGTTTGGGGGCACACCCTATATGTTGTACATGCTTATGACTTAAAAAAAACCAAAAAAAAAAAAAAAACTTTTGATTGAAGGTAAAAAACTACACTAAGTCACCACATATCTCTTGATACTTCCTATCTTGTCGAGAGCTGCAAGAGAATGACTGGGGGTGGCAGTTAGGGGAGGAGCTATATAGACAGCTCTGCTGTGGGTGTCCTCTTGCAGCTTCCTGTTGGGAAGGAGAATATCCCGCAAGTAATGGATGAACCCGTGGACTAGATACACCTTACAAGAGAAAAGTATATTTACTTAAAGTAGATGTGTTTTTAATAAAAGTGAGGATAGCAAAACAATAAAATATATACAAGCTGTCTTTTTTAATCAACACTAATAAAAGTTATATTTTATAACTCAACTTAATTCCTGAACACTTGAGATGCTATCAGCATTTATCATTGCACACACATTTCATGTGAAATGCTTGTGCAATGATGCCCCTTGCAGATTTGTGGCCAATCGGCCACTAGCAGGGAATATCAATCATTCTGATCGTATCCGATCAGGATGATTGCTGTCCGCCACCTCAGAGGTGGCGGACGAGTTAAGTAGCAGCAGTCTTTTGTTTCTGGCAAGCCTGAAGGCTCATGCGGAAACAGCTACATTCGCAGCTACATAAATCGGCCCCAGAGTGTCTACTGGTATCTGGATACTGTTGTTGAAATCTGCAAAATTGCACAGCTATATATTATTTAAGAGTATGGAAACAGAAAAATTCTGTAGTCAAACATTAACTCCTTTATAGTGCCCAGTATCTAAAGTAGTTAGGTTACTCCTGTTTGATCAATGGTACTGTGGTTAACAATTTTAAAAAA
The DNA here is from genome assembly GCF_027579735.1 of Bombina bombina. NCBI lineage: Eukaryota > Metazoa > Chordata > Amphibia > Anura > Bombinatoridae > Bombina > Bombina bombina. The sequence continues at coordinate 855,607,300 of NC_069500.1, forward strand.
ATTCCAAAGTTGGTTATAACTGTTGTTGGTTAAAGTGTTAATCATATCTTATTGCATGCAATGCATAGTAATCATTTTGGATTATAGTAAAGTCCTATGTGATTTATTATTATTATCGGTTATCTGCAGAGTGCCAACAGATTCCGCAACGCTATTTCAATGCTATCAGTAGCTGATAGTTTGAATAAACAACATTATGGTTTGTCTAATTGCAGTTGGTGCTGTGAGCTGTGTAGCTTCAACTGTCTCTAGCGTATGAGCAGCGATGCTGTTTATCACAGAGGCAGTTTGAGATTTGTTATTGTAGCAAGTACATTTTAAGGCTGGATTATGAGCAACAGATAAATACTATTTACTTGATCATTGTGAAATATCTATTGGTTATAGGTTAGATTGTGTCATCATACCTATATAAGCTCTGCTTAAAAGATACTGACCCCAACAATATAGTGTGATGGTTAAATTTTAAAAGATCAATCTTGGTAACTATTGAGCTGATTAGACCAGATATATGTAGGTAGCAAGGTCAGAGTGTAACATAGACAGACGTGATAATTGTTAAAAAATGTGACAATAAGGATAACAGCTATAACCAACAGCAGAATGTCTTAATATAGCCAAAAGGAAGAATGTCAGTTCACATTTACTACGGCTGACCCAAGTTAAATTGGCATAAGGGGAAAGTAAATAGTACCTGGAATCTTCCCAAACAAATATTATAGCAGCTACAATCAAATATACAACCTCTCCGTTGTGGGCCTGAGATCTGACTGCCGGAGCGAAGCATGGCCATAGCTGATGACGTCAGAGCTTCCTGAGTAGTGCGTCTGTGGATGAAGGTACAAGCACAACAGCTGCTAGACCGGAATGGAAAGTACCAGCTTAGATCGTAAGTCTCAGATGCGTCCACAGAGCAGAGACAAGGCTGAAGTGCCTATCACAAGGATTATCAAGTAAACATATTTAATATCAGGCTAGAAGGAAACAAAGTGAATCCTGTAGGAAGGTAACTACTTCATTAATCCAGCGAGGAGAAATGATAGGCGGGCCTTAAATACCGGTGAGAGTAGACTAATTGTTCCTTAAAGGAACAGTAAGGAGGAATTGAAGTGAGAGATCTGACATAGTCCCCCCCCCAAAGGAAACCACTGCAAGGTTTAAGGACTGGGTCTGTTGGGATGGCATTTGTGGAAGAGAGAAAACAACTTGGTTGTGGAGATGTTGGTAGCGGGTTCCCAGGAGTCATCATCATGTTCATAACCCAGCCAATGAACGAGGCATTTAAGTTGTCCGTTACGTCTTCTGGAATCCAAGATACTATGCACCTCATACTCAATGTCAGGATCAGAGTTCAAGGCAATAAGAGTAGAGTCAACAGCAGTGGTAGATGAATGACAAGGTTTAACAAGCAAGACATGAAAGGTAGGATGCAATCTATAAGAAGACGGTAGTTGAAGAGTTAGAGATTGTGACTATAGGAAAAGAACAAATTAACAATTTACCAAGTTTTCTGGAAGGTGCATGGAGTTTAAGATTCTTAGTAGAAAGCCAAACCATCTGTCCAACATAATATGATGATGAGGTCAGAGCTTCCTGAGTAGCGTGTCTGTGGATGAAGCTACAGCCAGAACAGCTGCTAGACCAGAATGGGAAGTGCCGTCTCAGATGCGTCCACAGAACAGAGACAAAGCTGAAGTGCCTATCACAAGGATTATAAAGTAAAAGTATTGAGTATTGAGTATCAGGCTAGAAGGGAACAAAGTGAATCCTGTAGAAATGTAACTACTTCATTAATCCAGCAAGGAGAGATCATAGGAGGGGCCTTACATACCAGTAAGAGTAGACTAATTGTTCCTTAAAGGAATAGTAAGGAGGATTAGAAGTGAGAGATCTGACAATAAGATATATCTAAATCATTTTGCAAATCGCTGCTCACGAATTAGTACCAACAAATTGGCTGCATTATAATAAATAGATTGAGCTAATAGGCGCTGCAAGTAACATAGTAGATATGGTTGAAAAAAGACCGAAGTCCATCGAATTCAACCTATACAAATCTAAAATACTTACAAAAAGCTCCAGTTAAGATTACATAATCCCACTAAAATGTGACCCATTTAATACTAGCAATCATATCTATGAATTTTGTTTTTAGACATAAATTTATCCAAACAATTTTTTAAATGTATCTAGGGTATTGACATTCACTACATCCTTTGGTAATGAGTTCCACAATTTTATTGCTCTTACAGTGAAAAAAATGTTTCTGTTGCAGGAGATTAAATCTCCTTTCCTCCAACCTTGAATTGTGACCTCTTGTCACAAACAATTTTCTTGGAATAAACAGAGCTTCTGCCATCTCTATATATGGGCATTGAATATATTTATATAAAGTAATCATGTCACCTCTCAAACACCTTTTTTCTAAAGAAAACAGACCCAGTTTGGCTAGCCTCTCTCATAGCTTAAGTTCTCCAATCCCCTTATTAGCTTTGTGGCCCTTCTCTGAACTTTTTCTAGTTCTGCAATATCTTTTTTGCAATCGGTCCCCAGAACTGCACTCCATACTCAAGGTGAGGTCTTACCAGGGCTTTATATAGTGACATAATTATGCTTTCCTCCTTTGAATCAATGCCTCTTTTAATACATGCTAGTATCTTATTAGCCTTTGAAGCTGCTGCCCTGCATTGTGCACCCATCTTTAGCTTGTTATCTATTACTACTCCCAAATCCCTTTCCTCCTCTGTTTGGGTAAGTCTTGCCCCATTTAAATAATATGTTGCCTGCTTATTTTTACTTCCAAAATGTAGAACCTTGCATTTTCCCGTATTAAATTTAATTTTCCATTTACCTGCCCAAAAATCTAATTTTTGCAGATCCTTTTGTAACGAAAGTTCATCCTGCTCTGACCTACTGTAATGACCTTACTTAACTTAGTATCATCTGCAAAAATAGAGATGTCACTATTTAATCCTTGCTCCAAGTCATTTATAAAAATATTAAAAAGAACAGGGCCCAGTACTGATCCCTGGGGGATTCCACTGATTACCTTTGTCCAATCTGAGTATGATCCATTTACTACTACTCGTTGCTCCCTATCTTTTATCCAGTTATTTATCCATGAGCTAACATTGTCAGCTATTTCCAGTCCCTTAATTCTGTGCATTAATCTCTCATGTGACACTGTTTAAAACGTCTTTGCAAAATCTAAGTATATCACATCAACTGATTCCCCTTTATCTATATTTTTACTATTTTCCTCGTAGAATCTAATTAGATTAGTTTGACATGATCTATTTCTCATAAAACCATGCTGATTAGAATTAATCTTGTTTACACGAATATGCTCATCAATATAATCCCTATTAAAAGCATTGGAGCTCCCACCAGCGCTCTCCCTCCTAGAGATAACACAGCAATGTGCACAGTAAGAATATAAATTCTAGTTCTTAAAAACATAAAAATCTACACTGTCTTCCTTAAATCAGAATTCTAAAAGTAAAACAGTATCTTACAAACAGCAACTAACTGTATTAAATAAAGTTCATAAACAGTAGAATAAAATCAAGAAGAGGCAGACCTCTAAATCAGGTAAATCTATTAGAATCTAGATGTCAGTAAAAATATTCAGAAGTTAAAGGTACCTGAAATAGATATATGAAAAATAACACAAAGTTAGATTTAAATTCTAAAACCACTAAGTTAATATCCCCCATAACGAACTTAAAAAAGGTTATGCAATGGGAAGGATCTTAAATTGACAAACAGAATAATACTGGGAAAGACATTTCCTCCAAAGCTTCTTATGAACTGAAAGATAACCATAATTTCAATAATTACTTGGCTGTGGTGATATACAAAGCAAAACAAAAAAGCTTATTGCTGAAATGTCACTAAATCTTGTATAGTCTGTATCCAATCAGAAACACCTGAACAGATCTATATAATTGTTTTATTAATATATAGAACCATAATTAAAAGCACTAAGAATATAGAGGAAAAGCAAAATAAAAGTGAAACTATGATGCCTACTTATCAAGCCATCAACTATGCTGCATTCGCCGGCACCAATACGCTCGTCTAACATCATGACCGCGGACCTGAATACACTCTCCTTATTTATCAAAAAAGCTGTCAAAAAGCCGCACACCAAGTACGGGGCGATGAGCAGCGGGCTGTTGTTGACTAACAGTCATCGATCTTGCTGCTATTCGGCTTTTTCCCAACTTTATTTATACCCTGTTACTAAACGCCGCCACTATACTAAAATGTTTAACCCCTATCCCGCCGCTCCCGGAGCCCACCACAACTAAATAAAGTTATTAACCCCTATCCCACCACTCCCAGAGCCCACCACAACTAAATAAAGTTATTAACCCCTATACCGCCGCTCCCGGAGCCCACCGCAACTCTAATAAAGATATTAACCCATATCCTGCAGTTCCTGGAGCCCACTGCAACTAAATAAAGTTATTAACCCCTATCCCGCTGCTCCAGGAGCCCACCGCAACTAAATAAAATTATTAACCCCTAAACCCCTGGCCCCCCACATCACTACCACTTACTAAATCTATTAACCCCTAAACCGCCAGCCCCCCACATTGCCATAAACTAAATTAAGCTATTAACTCCCAAACCTAACAAACCACTAACTTTACATTAAATATGAACTCATCCCTATCTTATAATTAAAGGGACACTGTACCCAAATTTTTTCTTTTGTGATTCAGATAGAGCATGATATTTTAAGCAACTTTCTAATTTACTCCTATTATCAAATGTTCTTTATTCTCTTGGTATCTTTATTTGATATGCAAGAATGTAAGTTTAGATGCCGGCCCATTTTTGGTGAACAACCTAGGTTGTCCTTGCTGATTGGTGGATAAATTCATCCACCAATCAAAAACTGCTGTCCAGAGTTCTGACTCAAGAAAACAGCTTAGATGCCTTCTTTTTCATATAAAGATAGCAAGAGAACGAAGAAAAATTGATAATAGGACTAAATTAGAAAGTTGCTTAAAATTACATGCTCTATCTGAATCACGAAAGAAAAATTTGGGGTTCAGTGTCCCTTTAAATTAAACTTACCTTTAGACTTAAAATAAACTCTCTTAAACCACTAATTACCTACCCTATCTATTATACTAAAAATACAAAAAACTACCAATGGCCCTTAAAAGGGCCTTTTGCGGGGCATTGCCCCAAAGAAATCAGCTATTTTACCTGTAAATAAAAATACAAACACCCCCCAGCAGTAATCCACCACCCACACAACCAACCCCCCAAACAAAAACCTATCTAAAAAACCTAAGCTCCCCCATTTCCCTTTAAATAATTTGAGTAGGGTTAGGTTTTTAAATATGTAATATAGTTAATTTAATTGTTAGTTTAATGTAATTTTAGTATAATAGGGTAGGTTAATGAATAGTTTAATATAGTTTAATGTAATTGTAGGATAATAGTTAGGGTAGGTTAATTAGTAGTTTAATATAGTTTATTTTAATTCTAAAGGTAAGTTTAAATTTATTATAATATAGGGATGAGTTAATATTTAACGTAAAGGTAATTGCTTAATTTAGTTTATGGCAGTGTGGGGGGCTGGAAGTTTAGGGGTTAATAGGTTTAGTAAGTGATGTGGGAGGCCAGGGGTTTAGGGGTTAATACATTTATTTAGTTGCGGCAGGGTCCGGCAGCGGCTGTATAGGGGTTAATACATTATTTAGGTGGCAGCGGGGTCGGGGAGCGGCAGAATAGGGGTTAATAACATGATGTAGGTGGCGGCGATGTCAGGGGCGGCGGATTAGGGTTGCTTAGACTCAGGGTACATGTTAGGGTGTTAAACACTACTTTTATTCTAGCATAGAAATCAATGGGATATCTGGCAGCATCAAACATAAGCTTTCAGACTCCCATTGATCCCTATGGCATCCGCGGCCTTCTGGGTGGCGGATTGAAAAGCAGGTACGCTGGGCCGGAAAAGTGGCGAGCGTACCTGTTAGAAGTTTGATAACTTGCAAAAGTTGTCAGATAGTGCCGAATGTGTATTTGGAACATCTGTAATTACGTAAGCATCGATCTGTGTTGGACTAAGACCAGCGTATCGTTAGTTACGTCAAAGATTTCAACTTTTGCCGGTCTGTAGGCTTTGAATCAGGCTTGCCACAATTCCAGCGTATTTGCGGTTGATGGCTTGGTAAATAGGCCTCTATATTGTCAGTTTGAAAACGGAGGTAGAACTCTGAAACGTTAATCCATAAGGAATAAAACGTTATCCTTATTAAACCCGGTGAGTGCCTTCCTTTTTGCGATATGTTGGATCTGTGAATTATGCAGGATCTCTTTGATGTGCAGCCCGGTGGTTCAAAGGTTACCGTGAGTACTAGGCCATGCTATAAAGACTAAATATATATATATATATATATATATATATATATATATATATATATATATATATATATATATATATATATATATATATATATATATATATATATATATATATATATATATATATATATATATATATATATATATAAACCCACCACACACACACACACACATAAACATAGTATCTAGTTTAGCAACTGAAACACACTAGCTAGTATAGGACAGGGAATCTATCCAACCAGGGTAAAAAGTAAACTTAAAGGGACATTATACACTCATTTTTTCTTTGCATAAATGTTTTGTAGATCTATTTATATAGCCCATAAAGGTGTTTTTTTTTTTTTTTTTTTTTAAATGCATAGTTTTGCTTATTTTTAAATAACATTGCTCTTATTTTCAGACTCCTAACCAAGCTCCAAAGTTTTATGAGAATACCGTCAGCTACCTACTCCAGCTTGCTCCTGTTTGTGTAGAGGGTCTATTCATATGCACTTGCAGTGGGCTTTCCAACTACCTTTTCGAAAGAGTTAAACTGAGAGCTTATAAGTAAGTTTTTAAACAGTTTTATACTGTATTTTTATATCAGTATCTGTGCATCTTATTCTTATAGAAGTGTCTATTACATGCAGTTATATGAAAATGAGTGTATACTGTCCCTTTAAACTACTTAAACGATTATAGGTAAGATTATATATATATATATATATATATATATATATATATATATATATATATATATATATATATATATATACACACACACACACACATATATGTATGTATTTAGTCTCCCTATTTAGTCTTCCTATGGGAAAAAGGGGCAACCAGACGTGGACTCCTTGCTCAGTTTGCTTAGAGGAATATTGCTACACCTCACTGACAAGGCCCAATGAAGGCCAAAACGATCATCTGGGGTTGCTGTGTTCCTTGTTCCGAGAGGAATTGCCTGGTATTTCGGCGCTGGACTGACCATAATAGGCGGGATCAGACTGATATACTACAGGAAAGTTCTACTCTGTGAAAAGCATTACTGGGCTAAAAAGCTGCAACCAGGTGGTAAATCACCATAGAACAGGTTAACAATGGTATTGAGCCAGTTGTTCGTTCCTGTCAGTGCACTTCTCTCTGTATGTATTTAGTCTCCCTATGAGAAAAAGGGGCAACCAGACATGGACTCCTTGCTCAGTTTGCTTAGAGGATGTCAGGGTTCTTTCCCTGTTGTGTTTGCCATGTGCTGCTGGTAGCCATTTTACTCACCTCTCTTCCTGACTATGGTGCATTGTGGAGGATGCTACTCATTTCCTGCACTTCCTTTTATGGCCAGACTGGTGTGCATCATCCGTGTGAGACAGGATGCAGTCTCAGAATTGTGATGTCATTACTTATTATTTAAAGGGCCTCTGTTCAGTATGCTTTGCCTTTGCGTTGTCTCAGACCTGTTTGTGAAAGTTCATGTGTATTACCTGGCTGCCTGACATCCTTCCTGGTTCCTGATCTCTGGCTTGTTCCCGACTCTGCTTTTTTCCTTGTTGCTGATTCCGGCTCGTCTGACTATTCACTTTGGTTTCTGACTCGGCTCGTCTGACTACCTGCTCTGGTTTTGACTCCTGGCTTGTTATTTGACTTGTGGACTTTTTATTATTTTGTGCTATTAATAAAGGTGTGATTATTTTTGCACTTCTCGTCTCAGTCTGATTCCTGGCATCCTGACAGAGGAATATGGCTACACCTCACTGACGAGCCCCAATGAAGGCCGAAACGATCATCTGGGGTTGCTGTGTTCCTTGTTCAGAGAGGAATTGCCTGGTATTTCGGTGCTGGACTGACCGTAATACGTGGGATCAGACTGATATACTACAGGAAAGTTCTACTCTGTGAAAAGCATTACTGGGCTAAAAAGCTGCACCCAGGTAGTAAATTGCCATAGAACAGGCTAACAATGGTATTGAGCCAGTTGTTCGTTCCTGTGAGTGCACTTCTCTCTGTATATACAGTGGGGGAAAAAAGTATTTAGTCAGCCACCAATTGTGCAAGTTCTCCCACTTAAGAAGATGAGAGAGGCCTGTAATTTTCATCATAGGTATACCTCAACTATGAAAGACAAAATGTGGAAACAAATCCAGACAATCACATTGTCTGATTTGGAAATAATTTATTTGCAAATTATGGTGGAAAATAAGTATTTCGTCAATATCAAAAGTTAATCTCAATACTTTGTTATATATCCTTTGTTGGCAATGACAGAGGTCAAATGTTTTCTATAAGTCTTCACAAGGTTGTCACACACTGTTGCTGGCATGTTGGCCAATTCCTGCATGCAGATCTCCTCTAGAGCAGTGATGTTTTGGGGCTGTTGCTAGGCAACACAGACTTTCAACTCCCTCCAAAGGTTTTCTATGGGGTTGAGATCTGGAGACTGGCTAGGCCACTCCAGGACCTTGAAATGCTTCTTACGAAGCCACTCCTTCGTTGCCCGGGCGGTGTGTTTGGGATCATTGTCATACTGAAAGACCCAGCCACGTTTCATCTTCAATGCCCTTGCTGATGGAAGGAGGTTTGCACTCAAAATACATGGCCCCATTCATTCTTCCATGTATACGGATCAGTCGTCCTGTTCCCTTTGCAGAGAAACAGCCCCAAAGCATGATGTTGCCACCCCCATGCATCACAGTAGGTATGGTGTTCTCTCTCCTCCAAACACGACAAGCTGTGTTTCTACCAAACAGTTCTACTTTGGTTTCATTTGACCATATGACATTCTCCCAATCCACTTCTGGATCATCCAAATGCTCTCTAGCATACTTCAGACGGGCCCGGACATGTACTGGCTTAAGCAGGGGGGCACGTCTGGCACTGCAGGGTCTGAGTCCCTGGCGGCATAGTGTGTTACTGATGGTAGCCTTTGTTATGTTGGTCCCAACTCTCTGCAGGTCATTCACTAGGTCCCCCTGTGTGGTTCTGGGATGTTTGCTCACCGTTCTTGTGATCATTTTGACCCCACAGGGTGAGATCTTACGTGGAGCCCCAGATCGTGGGAGATTATCAGTGGTCTTGTATGTCTTTCATTTTCTAATTATTGCTCCCACAGTTGATTTATTCACACCAAGCTGCTTGCCTATTGCAGATTCAGTCTTCCCAGCCTGGTGCAGGTCTACAATTTTGTTTCTGGTGTCCTTCGACAGCTCTTTGGTCTTCACCATAGTGGAGTTTGGAGTGTGACTGTTTGAGGTTGTGGACAGGTGTCTTTTATACTGATAACAAGTTCAATCAGGTGCCATTAATACAGGTAATGAGTGGAGGACAGAGGAGCCTCTTAAAGAAGAAGATACAGGTCTGTGAGAGAAAGAAATCTTGATTGTTTGTAGGTGACCAAATACTTATTTTCCACCATAATTTGCAAATAAATTCTTTCCAAATCAGACAATGTGATTGTCTGGATTTGTTTCCACATTTTGTCTCTCATAGTTGAGGTATACCTATGATGAAAATTACAGGCCTCTCTCCTCTTCATAAGTGGGAGAACTTGCACAATTGGTGGCTGACTAAATACTTTTTCCCCCCACTGTGTGTGTGTGTATGTATATGTATATATATATGTATATATATATATATATATATATATATATATATATATATATATATATATATATATATATATATATATATATATATATATATATATATAAATATATATATAAATATATATATATATATATATATATATATATATATATATATATATATACATACACACACACACACACACATATAGCACATGCTGTACTGTGTAAAAGTCTTAGGCCACCATTAGATTTGTTGTTTTACCAATGGTATAATGACCATATATAATTATTTCTCAGTCTCTTTATTAGATTACACATACACACACACACACACACATATAGCACATGCTGTACTGTGTAAAAGTCTTAGGCCACCATTAGATTTGTTGTTTTACCAATGGTATAATGACCATATATAATTATTTCTCAGTCTCTTTATTAGATTACAACCAGAAAAAACTGAATATTTGTATGCAGCATTAAAAAAACAGAAAAAAATGCTGCTTTAGGCTAAAGTGGCAAGTATTTAGTGTAATCTCTCCTTACACTTGAACAAGAACCTGGCTCTTGTAAACCAAAATGCAATGGAACCCTAATTAATGTAATTGCCAACACCTGTATTTGTCCTACTATTTAATTTCAAAACGACTGCTGTGAAAAAGGTCTATTATACCAGGTTTGCACAAGACATACTTGAGCATTATATACACGTGTGGGGGTAGAGATAACAAGCAGCAGATGCTGCTTTCTACGCCCATAGTTTCCAGCTCCCCGGAAACATAAATTACGACCGCTGCTCCTTAATTTGTCCGCCACCTTAAATTGTCTGCCACCTTTTGTGCAATGTTAAATGCTGATAGCGTATGCTGTCGGCATTTAGCAATGTTGGGCGGTCATGATTCACTACAGTGAATGTCAGCCCGGCATATGATAAATTGACCCCATGGTATGAGTTTAATTAATTGGAAGCTTGCTAATAAGATCAAATTTCAATCACATCATTCCATTCAAAATGCCAAAGATTACAGAATTTGACAGACATAAAATCATACTTTTGCATCAGAAAGGCCTATCTCAATGGGAAATCAGCAAGCAAACTGGATACTCAAGATGTGGTATTCAAGCTGTTATAAAGACATTTGAAGAATCAGGAGAGGTCAAGCACAAAAAAAGAGTTATGATCCTAGAAGAGGAAACAGAGGCGCCTCTAGGTGCAATATCATCAGGTGATAAAAACAGCAGCACAAGCAGATAAGAAATTCACTAACATGATGAAGCACACAATAGTGCTAATGGGGCAGGCCAAGACTTATGAGCTGCTTGGCTGACTTAACAACCAGCTCACCTGGAAAAATTAAAAAAGGTGCCCAGCGATTGTGGTGCCTCTCTCCTGGCGGTCCCACACTCCTGACAGACCAGGATATTGAGTCACAATTTCCAATTTGAATAACTTTGCAACCACTGGATGTTACTTCAGGAACTGTTACAGTGTAATAATCATCTGTCACAGGGTTCGGGGACGGGTGTATGGTAACAAAATTACCAAAGATAGGAGCGGCAGCGTATAAAAGCAATTTATTCCATAAAAACAATTAAAACAGTGATGCGTTTCTCAGCAGTCCACACCGTTTCCTCAGACTGTTAACATACTGAATAACTGCTACCTATTAAATCAATGTGCTCCAATCAACTATAGTAAATGAAACCCACACCTTGTTTGTTGATTGTTACACTCCCCCTCTGACATCATGCAGGTATATAGGATTAACAGCATATGATAGGGTAACAAACGTTTGGTGATTCCTCCTCCTCCAAAGTCAAACAAGAGAAAACAAAGATTTTAAACTACTGCACTAACATATGAACTATGAACTATGAGTTCAGCGGAGATTAATTATGGAATTGGTGATAAGGAACTTCTTGCAATCAAATCAGCTTTGGAGTTTTGGCGACATCTCTTGGAGGGTGCAACATATCCAATCACCATCTATACTGATCACCGTAATTTAGAATATTTAAAATCAAACAAGACCCTTACTGCTCGCCAGGTTCGATGGAGTTTGTTCTTTTCTCGTTTTGATTACATTATAACTTATAGACCAGGATCCAAAAACATGAAAGCCGATGCTCTTTCTAGAAAAGACCCTCGTCCTACTGATGTGGTTTCTCCTTCATCTATCATACCTTCGGATATAATTATTTGTCTAACAACTGATTTTAAAACCATTCTACAAGAACATTTAAGGTATGATTCATCTTTGGATCAATTGGATGTACTAAAACATTCGGACAACTTATACTACCATGGCACTCTGTTATATATACCTCCTTCTCTCAGGAATGAGGTACTTACCTTTGCCCACGACTCCTTGTTGGCTGGTCATCCTGGAGTTCATAGAACTGCTCATTTGATTAAAAGGAATTATTGGTGGCCTAAGATGCATGATACTATTAAACAGTATATTGAATCCTGTATGGTATGTACAACTAAGAAACATCAGCATAAGAGTCCCTATGGTTATCTTCTCTCTTTACCAATACCAGACAGACCTTGGACAGCGATTGCTATGGATTTCATCGTTGATCTACCTTCATCAGCTAATTATAACACCATATTAGTAGTACTGGACTTATTTTCTAAAATGGCACATTTCCTACCACATAGAGGATTGCCTACAGCTTCAGAAACTGCCTCACTTTTTCTGAATCACATTGTGAAATTACATGGTCTGCCTGAGTCAATTACCACAGATAGAGGTACGCAATTCACTTCAAGGTTTTGGAATCAACTGTGCTCCTCTCTCAACATTACCAAATGTTTGAGTACCGCTTATCATCCACAAACTAATGGTCAAACAGAAAGGACAAATCAAACATTAGAGCAGTACCTTTGTTGCTACTGCACTCAACAACAAGATAACTGGCATTCTCTACTTGCTACTGCCGAATTTGCCCATAATAATGCTGTAAATTCGTCAACTAAAATGACACCATTTTACATCAACTACGGATTTCATCCCTCATATTACCCAAATCGGATCAACAATTCTGACATGCCTATAGTCAATGATATTGTTAACACCAATACCACCAATTTCACAACATTGAAACAAGTCTTACTAGAAGCTCAGGCTGTTCAGAAACACCATTATGATCTACGTAGATCCAAGCCCCCAGATTACAAGATTGGCGACAAAGTCTGGTTAAGCACTAAACATTTACGGTTACAAGTTCCTTCTAAAAAACTTGCTTCTTTATATTTAGGGCCTTATCCAATACAAAAGGTCGTCAATGTTAATGCTGTAACACTTAAGCTACCAGATTCTCTAAAGATACATCCCACATTCCACGTTTCTCTTTTGAAACCCTACAGTACAATCAGAGACACGACTCAGAGTGACACGGTGGATCCTTCAGTTATTGATGGCATGGAGTATGAGATTGAGTCTATCCTAGACTCTCGTTACCATCATAATCAACTTCAATATCTTGTCAGTTGGAAAGGGTTTGGTCCTGAGGAGGATTCATGGGAACCTTCCGCTAATGTCTCTGCTCCCCGTCTTGTCTCCTTGTTCCATCGTAGAAATCCTGATCGTCCTGGTCCTTGATCCGCGGAGCGGCTCCTTGGGGGGGTGTCCTGTCAGGGATTTATCTCCTTTCATGCTGTACCTTTAAGAATGTGAACTCACTAGCCCTATTTAAGGCTCCTCCCAACAGAACTCATTGCTTGGTAATTTGTTGCTCAGTGACAAGCTGCTTCTGAAGAGACCTAGCCGTTTATACAACTCTGTATTTCAACTTATTGCTCTCTAAAACTCACCCTGAGATTCTGCCTGCTTGAATCAACCTGCAGATGCTCTTTTATGCCTGAAGATTTTCACCGTTTATTCCAGTCAGAGATTTCTCAGTCTCTCTCCTGTATTGAAGTTACTCCCTGCAGCGTGTGACGTCACGCCCGACTTTCTCCCGCCGCGGTTCTCTGTCAGGCTCGCTGTGATACCGCTGGGACTGGTTGCGGTCTGGTAACAGTATTACTCTGCTCATTTTGCCATCTCCTGTAATACTGGTCTGTATATATTGCATTATATGAACTGTGTGTACTGCTGCAACTTCATTACACTCAAGCTTGCCATATTAACTGTGTAACTCTTACTTGCTGGAGATTCATATTCGCTTCAGATGTCAAATATGCACTAAACTATTTCTTCTACTTACTAACTTGCATACAAATAACTGTGACGAAGATTCATATTGCTACCATTTCTCATTTACGGACTTCCTAAGCATACTTCAGTCTTTATCACAAAGTAACCTTCATTCTGCTTGGAAATAACTGTTTGTATTAACTTCAACTTTACCTGTTTCATGAGATAAACACAGCTTCTTATACTTTCATTGAACAAGTTTGGAAATAACTAATATTCATTATCAAATTATGGTTTACATAAAGCCCACAGCTTGATTTATTCATTCAGATAACAAAGTACTGTGTGAATTTTGGTGTGTTTGCTAAAGCCTGCTGCATAAACTATTTTACTCTGCTTGTGTGTGTGAATCAAGGCACCTGCAGTAATTAACTCTTTCACTACTGTTGAAGTTACATTCCTCTAAGAATTACTCTCCTTTCTGCTGCTAGCAGTCATTGTTGCGTGAAGGTTCCGTTATCACTCAGCTACCCTGCTGTAGTGACCCTCAGATCAATGAGCATATCAGGGTTCCCTTAAGTTCAATCTGTGGGAATCCGAGGTAAGGTGTGAGACTGAGTGGTCCTACATAAGCAGTAAGCTGTAGTAGTAGTGTTTTCTAAAATAACTTAACATATCCTAACATATATCTGGGGTTTTTAGGGCAATATTATGCAACATACAGCAAACCATAAAAATTAAGGAGACTTTGGAGGGGGCGTACTGAAGAACACCACCAGAGATGTCCTAGCAGTGGAAACGTTTCTTCAATATGCCAAAGGTGCGCTCAATCACAAGTGGAAACAAGTAATCAGCTGTCTTTATATCTACTGTTGGGAGTTGTAAATTTTGGAAGTAGTGGTCTAAGTGATTAAGTGTAAAGGAGCCCTGAGGGGCTTGATGACCTAGGTTATAGAGCTTATTGTAATAATTTCGGAAAGTATCCGCAATCTTAGGGCTATCTTTCACTGTTTTGCCGTCAGATGTCTCTAGGGAGTGAACATATGTGTTTAATTGTTTTCGTTTTAAGTTTCTGGCCAATATTTTACCGGGTCTATTACCTCCTTCGTAAAACTATTGTTTAAGGTATAACGCTTTGCGTTGGTGTATTTCTGTCAAGTGCTGTTTGAGCTGTAGCCTGTAGTCCATAAGTTCGTGGAGGATTTGCTCGTTGTGAGGGTTTTGCTTATGAGTTATTTCCAGAGATCTAATCGTTTGCAAGAGTTTAGTGTGTTTGTCCCTAGATATTCTATTTAAGTTAGACTTTTGTTTTATAAACATGCCTCTAATCACAGATTTATGTGCTTCCCATTCTATTTGTCTAGAGGAAGAGGTTTGGGCGTTTAGGGAGAAATATTCAGTGATTTCCTTTTGGATCAGGCCTAGGAATATTGTGTCATTTAGTAAGGAGTCCTCTAGCCTCCAAATTTTATGTGAAACTGGGATGTCTGGCCAAAGTATATTGCAAGTCACTGGGGCGTGGTCTGACCACGTGATCGGGCCAATGCTGCAATCCCCTGTGATGGAGAGGCCCTGTGAGTCAGTGTATATGTGGTCTATCCTTGTATAACACTTATGGGGATTGGAATAGAAAGTGTAATCCCTCTCTGAGGGGTGCAGGGTCCTCCATATGTCGTGGAGTGTAAGGTCGTATAATATTTTTTTTATAGTTTTCAGTTTTCTAGCTGCTAGGCTAGAGGTCCCTCTTGATGAGTCTATGTGTGGCTCCATTGCAAGATTGAAATCTCCTGCTAGAAAAACCACACCACTCGAGTGGTCTAGGATCAAGTTAGCTATATTTTTGAAGAAGCCGGTTTGTGATTGGTTTGGGGCATAAATGTTAATGATCGTGATAGGGTGACTGTACAGAAGGCCCTTCAGTAGAATGTACCTACCAGTGGGGTCCCTTTCGACATGGAAAATTTGTATGGGTAAGGATCTGTGGATTAGAATGCCCACACCTGCTCTCTTGTTAGGGCTGGAGGCGAAGTAAGCGGAGGGGTATTGCTTATTAACCCATTTAGGTTCTTTACCTTTTTGAAAATGTGTTTCTTGGATCATGAGAATATGACTATTCATTTTGTTCAGGTCTAGAAAGGCTATTGATCGCTTCCCTGGGTTATTTAAACCCTTGGCATTAATTGTGGTTATCTGTAATGTGTGGTCTTGGAATTTGCTGATCTTGGGCTGCATCTTGGAATGGGGGGGGGAGGAGGGAAAAAAAAAGGGGGGTGGGGTAGAGAGGAAGAAGGTAGGGATTTAAAAGGAGAAGAGAAAGAGCAAGAAAAGAAAAGAGTTAGGTATAGTTGTAGAAATGAAGAATAGTAGAGTATTAGCTACGAGCTTAGGCCTTCTCTCTCAGGACTAGGCCAAACAAGAGCTATCCAGAGAACTCCAGATAACTTATTCAGATAGTTCTATAGCTTTCGGAAAAAAAAATAGTGTTCTCACTATAACCAGTATACTGAATATATTAACTTTTAACCGTGATATTGGTGAGAAGGGGTATTTCATCCATGCACAGCAAACAATACCCTTTAATAAATGTTATAATTGACAAGTACAAACCCTCCTATGAACTGACCTTGGAGGGGAGCCGGGGAAGAGCATCAAAAAAGTCTGTCGGGGAGGGGAGAGTGAGGGGAGGAGTGAGGTGGTGGTTTTTATAGAGGGGGAGGGAAAATGGGAAATCAGAGCTATAGAGGGTAGGAAGGGAGAAAAGAGAGGGCAGGGTTATATACTAGCCAAGGAGGGAAGTAGCTCTGTAGGAGATACAAAGTGTGTCACATTCTGGAACATAATAGTACAATTTATTTAACATCCCTTTTCCCCTATCTGTTTTTAGTGTTGACATACTTAGCATATCAATAAAGGAAAGGGAGAGGAGGGGGGGAGAGGAGGGGGGAACAGGAGGGAGGAAGAAAAGGGAAGGGAAGAGAGGAAGGGGAGAGGAAGGAGGGAAGGGGGAGGGTAAAAGAAAGCATGATAGGAGGAGGGAGAGAGGGGAGATGAAGAGGATAGAGGAAAGAAGAGGTGGAGGAAAGGGCATAAGGGGGGAAGAGAAAAGTCAGGGGTATCTTCTTAAACAGTAAAGTTTCACATTGCGTAAAAATGACATGGAACTAGAAACAGTATTGAGAACTTATCAAAAAGCAAAAACAGAATTTATGTTTACCTGATAAATTGCTTTCTCCAACGGTGTGTCCGGTCCACGGCGTCATCCTTACTTGTGGGATATTATCTTCCCCAACAGGAAATGGCAAAGAGCCCAGCAAAGCTGGTCACATGATCCCTCCTAGGCTCCGCCTTCCCCAGTCATTCGACCGACGTAAAGGAGGAATATTTGCATAGGAGAAATCATATGATACCGTGGTGACTGTAGTTAGAGAAAATAAATCATCAGACCTGATTAAAAAACCAGGGCGGGCCGTGGACCGGACACACCGTTGGAGAAAGCAATTTATCAGGTAAACATAAATTCTGTTTTCTCCAACATAGGTGTGTCCGGTCCACGGCGTCATCCTTACTTGTGGGAACCAATACCAAAGCTTTAGGACACGGATGATGGGAGGGAGCAAATCAGGTCACCTAGATGGAAGGCACCACGGCTTGCAAAACCTTTCTCCCAAAAATAGCCTCAGAAGAAGCAAAAGTATCAAATTTGTAAAATTTGGTAAAAGTCTGCAGTGAAGACCAAGTCGCTGCCTTACATATCTGATCAACAGAAGCCTCGTTCTTGAAGGCCCATGTGGAAGCCACGGCCCTAGTGGAATGAGCTGTGATTCTTACAGGAGGCTGCCGTCCGGCAGTCTCATAAGCCAATCTGATGATGCTTTTAAGCCAAAAAGAGAGAGAGGTAGAAGTTGCTTTTTGACCTCTCCTTTTACCAGAATAAACAACAAACAAGGAAGATGTTTGTCTGAAATCCTTTGTAGCCTCTAAATAGAATTTTAGAGCACGAACTACATCCAAATTGTGCAACAAACGTTCCTTCTTTGAAACTGGATTCGGACACAAAGAAGGCACGACTATCTCCTGGTTAATATTTTTGTTAGAAACAACTTTCGGAAGAAAACCAGGTTTAGTACGCAAAACCACCTTATCTGCATGGAACACCAGATAAGGAGGAGAACACTGCAGAGCAGATAACTCTGAAACTCTTCTAGCAGAAGAAATTGCAACCAAAAACAAAACTTTCCAAGATAATAACTTGATATCAACGGAATGTAGGGGTTCAAATGGAACCCCCTGAAGAACTGAAAGAACTAAATTGAGACTCCAAGGAGGAGTCAAAGGTTTGTAAACAGGCTTGATTCTAACAAGAGCCTGAACAAAAGCTTGAACATCTGGCACAGCCGCCAGTTTTTTGAGAAGTAAAACAGATAAATCAGAAATCTGTCCCTTCAAAGAACTTGCAGATAATCCTTTCTCCAAACCTTCTTGCAGAAAGGATAGAATCTTAGGAATTTTTATCTTGTTCCATGGGAATCCTTTAGATTCACACCAACAGATATATTTTTTCCACATTTTATGGTAGATTTTTCTAGTTACAGGCTTTCTGGCCTGAACAAGAGTATCAATGACAGAATCTGAGAACCCTCGCTTTGATAAAATCAAGCGTTCAATCTCCAAGCAGTCAGTTGGAGTGAGGCCAGATTCGGATGTTCGAACGGACCTTGAACAAGAAGGTCCTGTCTCAAAGGTAGCTTCCATGGTGGAGCCGATGACATATTCACCAGGTCTGCATACCAAGTCCTGCGTGGCCACGCAGGAGCTATCAAGATCACCGATACCCTCTCCTGTTTGATCCTGGCTACCAGCCTGGGAATGAGAGGAAATGGTGGGAACACATAAGCTAGGTTGAAGCTCCAAGGTGCTACTAGTGCATCCACTAGAGTCGCCTTGGGATCCCTGGATCTGGACCCGTAGCAAGGAACCTTGAAGTTCTGACGAGACGCCATCAGATCCATGTCTGGAATGCCCCACAATTGAATTATTTGGGCAAAGATTTCCGGATGGAGTTCCCACTCCCCCGGATGAAATGTCTGACGACTCAGAAAATCCTTGAGAGCATTGAATATCGCTCTTAGTTCCAGAATATTTATCGGGAGAAGAGATTCTTCCCGAGACCAAAGACCCTGAGCTTTCAGGGGTTCCCAGACCGCGCCCCAGCCCACCAGACTGGCGTCGGTCGTGACAATGACCCACTCTGGTCTGCGGAAGCTCATCCCTTGTGACAGGTTGTCCAGGATCAGCCACCAACGGAGTGAATCTCTGGTCCTCTGATCTACTTGTATCGTCGGAGACAAGTCTGTATAATCCCCATTCCACTGACTGAGCATGCACAGTTGTAATGGTCTTAGATGAATTCGCGCAAAAGAAACTATGTCCATTGCCGCGACCATCAAACCTATTACTTCCATGCACTGCGCTATGGAAGGAAGAAGAACAGAATGAAGTACTTGACAAGCGCTTAGAAGTTTTGATTTTCTGGCTTCTGTCAGAAAAATCCTCATTTCTAAGGAGTCTATTATTGTTCCCAAGAAGGGAACTCTTGTTGACGGAGATAGAGAACTTTTTTCTACGTTCACTTTCCACCCGTGAGATCTGAGAAAGGCCAGGACAATGTCCGTATGAGCCTTTGCTTGAGGTAGAGACGACGCTTGAATCAGTATGTCGTCCAAGTAAGGTACTACTGCAATGCCCCTTGGTCTTAGCACCGCTAGAAGGGACCCTAGTACCTTTGTGAAAATTCTTGGAGCAGTGGCTAATCCGAATGGAAGTGCCACAAACTGGTAATGCTTGTCCAGAAAGGCGAACCTTAGGAACCGATGATGTTCCTTGTGGATAGGAA
Source organism: Bombina bombina (assembly GCF_027579735.1). Classification (NCBI taxonomy): domain Eukaryota; kingdom Metazoa; phylum Chordata; class Amphibia; order Anura; family Bombinatoridae; genus Bombina; species Bombina bombina. The sequence goes on from NC_069500.1 coordinate 855,627,288, forward strand.
TATGTAGATACGCATCCTTTAAATCCACCGTGGTCATGAATTGACCTTCCTGGATGGTAGGAAGAATTGTCCGAATGGTTTCCATTTTGAACGATGGAACCTTGAGAAATTTGTTTAGGATCTTGAGATCTAAGATTGGTCTGAATGTTCCCTCTTTTTTGGGAACTATGAACAGATTGGAGTAGAATCCCATCCCTTGTTCTCCTAATGGAACAGGATGAATCACTCCCATTTTTAACAGGTCTTCTACACAATGTAAGAATGCCTGTCTTTTTATGAGGTCTGAAGACAATTGAGACCTGTGGAACCTCCCCCTTGGGGGTAGCTCCTTGAATTCCAGAAGATAACCTTGGGAGACTATTTCTAGCGCCCAAGGATCCAGAACATCTCTTGCTCAAGCCTGAGCGAAGAGAGAAAGTCTGCCCCCCACCAGATCCGGTCCCGGATCGGGGGCCAACATCTCATGCTGTCTTGGTAGCAGTGGCAGGTTTCTTGGCCTGCTTACCTTTGTTCCAGCCTTGCATTGGCCTCCAGGCTGGCTTGGTTTGAGAAGTATTACCCTCTTGCTTAGAGGATGTAGAACTTGGGGCTGGTCCGTTTCTGCGAAAGGGACGAAAATTTGGTTTATTTTTAGCCTTGAAAGACCTATCCTGAGGAAGGGCGTGGCCCTTACCCCCAGTGATATCTGAAATAATCTCTTTCAAGTCAGGGCCAAACAGCGTTTTCCCCTTGAAAGGTATGTTAAGCAATTTGTTCTTGGAAGACGCATCCGCTGACCAAGATTTTAGCCAAAGCGTTCTGCGCGCCACAATAGCAAACCCCGAATTTTTCGCCGCTAATCTAGCCAATTGCAAAGTGGCGTCTAAAGTAAAAGAATTAGCCAATTTAAGAGCATGAATTCTGTCCATAATCTCCTCATAAGAAGAATCTTTATTGAGCGACTTTTCTAGTTCATCGAACCAGAAACACGCTGCTGTAGTGACAGGAACAATGCATGAAATTGGTTGTAGAAGGTAACCTTGCTGAACAAACATCTTTTTAAGCAAACCCTCTAATTTTTTATCCATAGGATCTTTGAAAGCACAACTATCTTCTATAGGGATAGTAGTGCGTTTGTTTAGAGTAGAAACCGCCCCCTCGACCTTGGGGACTGTCTGCCATAAGTCCTTTCTGGGGTCGACCATAGGAAACAATTTCTTAAATATAGGGGGAGGGACAAAAGGTATGCCGGGCCTTTCCCATTCTTTGTTTACAATGTCCGCCACCCGCTTGGGTATAGGAAAAGCTTCGGGGGGCCCCGGGACCTCTAGGAACTTGTCCATCTTACATAATTTCTCTGGAATGACCAAATTGTCACAATCATCCAGAGTAGATAACACCTCCTTAAGCAGAGCGCGGAGATGTTCCAATTTAAATTTGAATGTAATCACATCAGGTTCAGCTTGTTGAGAAATTTTCCCTGAATCTGAAATTTCTCCCTCAGACAAAACCTCCCTGGCCCCCTCATACTGGTGTAGGGGCATTTCAGAACCATTATCATCAGCGTCCTCATGCTCTTCGGTATTTTCTAAAACAGAGCAGTCGCGCTTTCGCTGATAAGTGGGCATTTTGGCTAAAATGTTTTTGATAGAATTATCCATTACAGCCGTTAATTGTTGCATAGTAAGGAGTATTGGCGCACTAGATGTACTAGGGGCCTCCTGTGTGGGCAAGACTGGCGTAGACGAAGGAGGGGATGATGCAGTACCATGCTTACTCCCCTCACTTGAGGAATCATCTTGGGCATCATTTTCTCTAAATTTTGTGTCACATACATCACATCTATTTAAATGAGAAGGAACCTTGGCTTCCTCACACACAGAACATAGTCTATCTGATAGTTCAGACATGTTAAACAGGCAAAAACTTGATAACAAAGTACAAAAAACGTTTTAAAATAAAACCGTTACTGTCACTTTAAATTTTAAACTGAACACACTTTATTACTGAAAATGTGAAAAAGTATGAAGGAATTGTTCAAAATTCACCAAAATTTCACCACAGTGTCTTAAAGCCTTAAAAGTATTGCACAAATTTGAAAGCTTTAACTCTTAAAATAACGGAACCAGAGCCGTTTTTATATTTAACCCCTATACAGTCCCTGGTATCTGCTTTGCTGAGACCCAACCAAGCCCAGAGGGGAATACGATACCAAATGACGCCTTCAGTAAGCTTTTTCTATGTATCTGAGCTCCTCACACATGCATCTGCATGCCTTGCTTCCCAAAAACAACTGCGCAATAGAGGCGCGAAAATGAGGCTCTGCCTATGATTAGAGAAGGCCCCCAGAGAAAAAGGTGTCCAATACAGTGCCTGCCGGTTATTTAACATAATTCCCAAGAATAAAATAACTCCTCAAAGCTATAAACTATTAAAAATGCTTATAAACCAATCGTTTTAGCCCAGAAAAATGTCTACCAGTCTTTAAGCCCTTGTGAAGCCCTTTATTCTTATTTAATAAAAATGGCTTACCGGATCCCATAGGGAAAATGACAGCTTCCAGCATTACCAAGTCTTGTTAGAAATGTGTCATACCTCAAGCAGCAAAAGTCTGCTCACTGTTTCCCCCAACTGAAGTTAATTCCTCTCAACAGTCCTGTGTGGAAACAGCCATCGATTTTAGTAACGGTTGCTAAAATCATTTTCCTCTTACAAACAGAAATCTTCATCTCTTTTCTGTTTCAGAGTAAATAGTACATACCAGCACTATTTTAAAATAACAAACTCTTGATTGAAGAATAAAAACTACATTTAAACACCAAAAAACTCTAAGCCATCTCCGTGGAGATGTTGCCTGTACAACGGCAAAGAGAATGACTGGGGAAGGCGGAGCCTAGGAGGGATCATGTGACCAGCTTTGCTGGGCTCTTTGCCATTTCCTGTTGGGGAAGAGAATATCCCACAAGTAAGGATGACGCCGTGGACCGGACACACCTATGTTGGAGAAAACAATAATGTTCCTGTATTTACTTGTTAGCAACGATAGAACTGAAAACTTTGCATAGAATAATTTAACTAAACAAGCATTAGCTAATAGTGAGCATAAATCACATTGTCTAATTTCAGACCTATAGTACCTATACTCCGCTTAGGGAAGAGAAGGGAGGGGAGGGAAGGGGGAGGTGTAGAGCGGGAGATAAGGGGGGAAAGGGGGAATGAGGGGAGAAGGGGGATAATGAAGGGGGGGAGGGGGGTAGGGAAAGGGAGAAAAGGGTAAGAGAGAGGGAGGGAGAGGGGGAAAAGAGGAGGTCAAGGGGGAAAAGAGGAGGTCAAGGGAGAAAAGGAAAAAAAGAGAGGGGAAAGGGCATAGGGAATGGGAAGGGAGACCCAGGAGGGTAATCACATATTTCTAAACATCTTTGTTTTGTATGGATGGCGAGGGAACAGTAACATTAATGCAAACATATTAAACTGCTTAACCAAACATTTCTTGTTAGGAACTGATCTATACAAAGACACCTCTAACTCTATGTTGAAAAATTATCTAGCATTCTGAGTGCCATGCCTCAAGGAGGTATGTTCCTTGGCAGTCCTGCATGAATTAAAACAATAGGATTTACATTAACTAGTTGTGTGCCTACGTCAATTTTCTTAACAACAGACTGAATACACATCTACTCATCTGAATTAGCATTGTCCTTTGATGACCCTGGTCTGAGCGAAACTCCTCTTGATGACTGTTGTGGGGCTATGTCAGCATTCTTTGTTAAGTCCAATTCTTTGTAGAAGAGTTGAGGATTAGTGCCAGGTCTGTAGATTACTGCCTTGTTATTATGGGTCACTATTATGGAGACTGGAAACCCCCAGCGGTACTGTATCTTATTCTTGCGCAAATGAGATGTTATATGGGATAGTTCATGGCGTTTCTGCAAGGTGACTGGGGACAGGTCTGTGAAAATCTGTATTTCCTCCCCTACATGTAGGATAGGGCGTTTTGCTCTTGCGCTTTTGAGTATATCTTCCTTGTCCTTAAAACTCAAAAACTTAACTATGATATCCCTAGGAGGGGCTTTAGGGGGAGGCTTCGGCCTGAGAGCCCTATGAGCCCTTTCAATTGGGATCTCATTAGCAGAAGGGTCGTCCTTAATTATCCTGAAGAGGGCTTGTAGATAACCCTCAATAGCAGGAGGGTGAACTGTCTCAGACACCCCTCAAAACCTGAGGTTGTTGCGTCTGCAACGATTGTCCAAGTCCTCCATTTTGTCTGTTAGATAATAAATGTGTTCGGCTTGACTCCGTAGGTCCGCTGTGTTGTGTTTGATGTTTTCTGTAACTGTGTTGTTCCTCTATCTTCAAGACCCTGCAGTCCAAGGCACTAATATCTTTTCTTAGATCCCCAAAAAAGAGACCTAATTTCTTTTAGTACACCCTGTATATCCTCTTTTGAAGACAGGTGCTGCAAATCATCTTTTGTGATATAAGGTGTCTGGGATGTATCATCTTGATTGCTTTGCATAGATATGGTGTCCTGTCTATTTGCCATGTCCTCTCTACTGTTGTCTGTTTTAGATTCAACAGGTTTAAATAGTGGCTAAGGGAGTTATTAGGCTTTAGTTTCCCTGCTTTGTGTTGTTTCTTGCAAGGCATCACATAGGGTTGAGGTACTTGGGGGAAGCTCAAAGGTGTGCGTTATTTAACAGCTTCTGTAATTTACCAGAATATCCAGAGATAAAGATAGGGAGGGATAAGTGGGTCCTTCACCCAAGGCACTTGAGCTGCGAGACGTGGTGTTGTGTAGGCTTAAGATCAGTAAATAAGCAGTGATGATTGCTCAAAGGACAGTAGTTGCTAGTTAGTGGTGCTGGGACTCAGAGGCCCACGTGCGTGCTGTGATATTGCTGATGGTTTATATCACAGTCCTATAATAAAGGCCTACTGTTTTCACTCGGTCCTTGCCTAAGTAAGTGTGGTTGAACTAGGAAATTAAGTGTGAAGGTACCTAGTTGCTTTGCCCTCGTCTAGCCTGAGGGTCCCTGTCCTTTCTGTGAAGGTAATATGGGGGGGTGATTAAGTCCCTTGCAGTGTAACAGTTATTACCTTAGGCGCTTTCCAGCAGTCTCTGCTATGTGATCGCGGCTAATCCCCTGCAAGTGTTCCTCAGTCAGGTGCTCTGTTTTCGCCCCTCTCCCCTCCGGTGCAAAGTTGTAGCAGCCCCGTAACGGGCTTCAGTCCGCTTCAGGTGAGGTATATTGTTCCTGGGTAGCGTGGTGTACTTTGCGCCGCTTGCGGTCTGTAGCGCATGTGGATGTTAACGGCTCTCAAGTATTCCAGTGATCGAGTTAGGTACTCGTTGTCAGATGGTGCGCTCTGCTCTCCTCATTACCCGGCTCTAGTTTAGTGCATAAAACATGAGGGTTTGCACTGTATTTAGCAGTTTTTGCTGGCTATGGTGATGGGAGCCCTTTCAATGTCCGGCCATTTCCCAGCTTGGCCCGGCTCAGCCCCCAGGCAACATATTTTTTAAATGGGACAAGACTTAGCCAAACAGAGGGGGGAAGGGATTTGGGATTAGTAATATATAACAAGCTAAAGATGGGTGCACAATGCAGGGCAGCAGCTTCAACGGTTAATAAGATACTAGCATGTATTAAAAGAGGCATTGATTCAAGAGAGGAAAGCATAATTTTGTCACTATATAAAGCCCTGGTAAGACCTCACCTTTAGTATGGAGTGCAGTTCTGGGGACCGATCGCAAAAAAAAATATAATGCAGAACTAGAAAAAAAGTTCAGAGAAGGGCCACAAAGCTAATAAGGGGATTGGATAATTTAACCTATGAGGAGAGGCTAGCCAAACTGGGTCCGTCTTCCTTAGAAAAAAGGCGCTTGAGAGGTGACATGATTACTTTATATAAATATATTCAAGGCCCATATACAGACATGGCAGAAGCTCTGTTTATTCCAAGAAAATTGTTTGTGACAAGAGGTCACAATTTTAGGTTGGAAGAAAGGAGATTTTTTCTCCTGCAACGGAAACATTTTTCACTGTAAGAGCAATAAAATTGTGGAACTCATTACCAAAGGAGGTAGTGAATGCCAATACCCTAGATACATTTAAATATAGTCTGGATACATTTCTGCATATAAAGAAAATTCATGGATACGATTGCTAATATTAAATGTGTCACCTTTTAGTGGGGTTATTTAAGCTTAACTGGAGCTTTTTGTAAGTATTTTAGATTTGTATAGGTTGAACTCGATGGACTTTGGTCTTTTTTCAACCTTATCTACTATGTTACTATTGGTTACAAACAATTGACACTGCCATAATTGTTCATTCATAAATTCTTTTTTTTTTTTTTTAAACGTTATAATATCGGAAATGATGTAATTATCTGATATGTTTGTTTAACACTCTGTAAAAGCATACAATTTGTTGTCCTCAATAAAAATATAATAAAAAAATAAAAAAAATCCTAACAAATAGAATCAATTAATTTTTACCATGCCTAATGCATACTAATCATCCAAATTTATACCCAACCGTGAAGCTTAAGATCACCACTATAGCTCTAAATACAATTATTCAACTTTTTTGTTTTAAATCATTTTTATTGAGGAGTAAATTGCATCGTAACAGCTAAATGACAGGAACATACACAAACAGAGTAATAAACGCTACATCATCAAATAGGATTCAGTCTGTTACAAAGCAAGAATAATAATTTATATCAACCTGCTGGAAATTATCCTCACATTTTCCATTTTTTGTTTATGTTGTATGACTTATAAATATACACTGTGCCAATCAGCATGTAGGAAATAAAGAAAGGATAGATCTAAGGAAAACTGACATTATCTCTATCCATAAAATACAATATATACCATACATGAGATATCGCAAGAGATATGGAAACACAAAAGACAAAATCTTAACAGGCATGTTGTTAAGTGTATAAAGTCATATCTGTATCTTCAAGTTTCATAAAGTAAACAAAAGTAAAATATAGTGTATATACTGAAATGTATTTGTAAATGTGGTATGCTACGAGAGAAACCGTGCGGAACACTCTGGACACACTCACATATGCCAGAGTGTAACATATGAGGGGATAGGAGGCCAGCCATATAACAAAATAGAGAGGGATAGAGGTAACTCTTTACAATGCCTATTAACAAAAGGAGTACCATAGACTCCTAATATTGCTTATATTGGAATACTAAAAATAAATAGGAAGTGATCAAAACAGAAGTGACCTCCAGATAAATTTTGAGACTGCTTCTATAAGGGTAAAACTAAATGGGATACGGCAACCTCTGTCAAAACTAAATACATTAAGTCTGTGCCATTGTTATATAAAGGATGCAGTTGAATCCTTAACTATGCAAAATAAAACTCTTTGCTTCTCTCTTAATTTAACCCTGCTGACTGGGCACGGGCCCTATACCCAGCAACAGGAGACTATTTCAATTAGTGGGGATCTACCGCACCAAAGACCACCACAAACTACGCAGAAGCAACTGTTACGGTTACCCTTAGTCTCGCTGAGAGATGGACCGCTTAGTAGCCTGGATCCCTATTGCTAAAGAGGGGAGAAGCTGCTTTCCATAGTATTCTATATGAGTCTCGCAAATATAGAATAATCTCCCTTAGCTGCAGTACAGCTAGGATACCCTTCTGCCCACAAAAACGAGTCAACGCTGCGATTGAGGGTCAAACAAGAACTCAGGACTGGGATGCCCAGCCTGCTTTTTATTAAGGTTACATGCACACAGGGCACTCCCAGGGGGAGAGGGGGGGAAGCACAAAATCCCCCATCACACATTTAGATAGAGAGCACTGTCCTTTGACAGGCCACAATAGGATTACAGTACTTAAGATAACAAGTTTACAAGTTCATCTTATCAATTAGCAGTCTGGCTCCAGAGGTGATTAGACAATAGTTTCTAAAAGCTGAAAAAAAAAGAGTTAACTCTTTATGAAATGAAACTTGTTACGGTTTTCTTGGAGCCCTTCTTAGGCGCTGGCTTGCTGGTTCAGGCATTGCTGCTGGGAAATAAGCTCTTCACAACAAAATAACTAATGCTTCTGTAACATTGCTCCCTTTCTGTGGAACACTCTGGCAGACACGGTCTGACCCCTTTTCGGGGCAGACTAAGGCTGTCCAGACCGCTGGTTATGCAGGGCTGAGGTCGGTTTGTCTGGACAACCCGTCGGCGTTGCCATTCTGTTTCCCAGGTCTGTAAGTAATGGTGAAATTGAAGGTTTGCAACGATAAGCTCCAACGTAATAGCCTGCCGTTATCTCCAGAGACCCGGTTCAGCCACACCAACGGGTTATGGTCGGTGACCAGAGTGAACTCCTGACCATATAAATAGGGAGTCAATTTCTTTAATGCCCACACCAAAGCCAAACACTCCTTTTCGACCGCTGCATAGCTGACTTCGCGGGGCAGGAGCTTCCGGCTGATGTAGGCAACTGGATGCTCCCCTCCATCTTCGCCTACTTGGCTGAGGACGGCTCCCAGCCCGAACATGGAAGCATCTGTATGGACGATAAAACGTTTGTTAAGGGCTGGGGCCGCCAAGACAGGAGCGTTAATTAGAGCATTTTTGAGAGCCTGGAAAGCCGTTTCACAGTGGGGAGACCACAGGACCTGTCGAGGTAAGTTCTTCTTGGTCAAGTCAGTCAGGGGTTTGGCAAGTGTGCTGTAGTCTGGTACGAACCGTCTATAGTACCCTGCCGTGCCCAGGAAGGCTAGGACCTGAGTCTTAGTGATGGGGGTGGGCCAATTGGCGACAGCTTCTATTTTGGCCGGCTCTGGTCGCTGCTTTCCACACCCCACCCGGTGACCCAGGTACTGTACCTCGGCCATCCCAAAGTGGCATTTTTCTGGCTTCAGAGTCAGGCCAGCAGCCCGGATCTGATCCAGAACCATTCCCACATGAGCTAAGTGGTCCTCCCAGGACTCACTGTGGATCGCTATGTCATCCAGGTAGGCGCAAGCAAAACTCTGGAAGCCATCCAGGAGCCTATCCACCAAGCGCTGGAATGTAGCTGGGGCATTCTTCATCCCAAACGGCATTACCCTAAACTGATATAAGCCGAATGGGGTGACGAATGCCGACTTGGGGATAGCCTCCGGGGCCAGGGGAATCTGCCAGTAACCTTTGCAGAGGTCAATAGTGGTCAGGTAATTTCCCCTGGCTATACGATCGAGTAGCTCGTCTACCCTGGGCATAGGGTAAGCGTCCGTCACGGTATTTTCATTGAGCCTCCGATAGTCTACGCAGAACCGGGTGGTCCCATCTTTCTTGGGCACCAAGACAACTGGGGAGGCCCAGGGACTATCGGAGGGCTCAATTACCCTGAGCTGGAGCATCTCATCGATCTCCTTCTTCATTCCTGTCCTAACTGCTTCGGGGATTCGGTACGGAGCCTGGCGCAAGGGAGCTTGTCCCGGAGTATCTACCTGGTGGGTGGTTAAAGTAGTGTACCCTGGCTTCGGGGAGAAGGTGAGGTGTTTGGACTGGAGGAGTTGGTTGAGCTGCTCCCTTTCAGTGGGGCTAAGTCGGTCCCCTATCTGAACCTGCGCCACTATACCTGTGGGGAGGCTCTTTTCTAATAGGTCTGGAATAGGTAAACTGTCGGGGTCTTCCTGAGGGGAACAACATACGGCCGTCACGTTCTCTGGTCGCTCAAAATATTCCTTGAGCATGTTTACATGGAATGTCTTTCTAAGATTGTTGTCGTGGCAGCTAGCTATCACATAAGTGGTGTCTCCCCTTTTCTCTACGATCTGGTAGGGACCCTGCCAGGACGCCTGCAATTTGTCTGTCTTCACCGGCTTAAGTACTAACACCTTTTGTCCTATGGTGAAGATTCTCTTTCGGGCCCCCCGATCGTACCATACTTTCTGTCTTCTCTGGGCCAACTGGAGATTAGCCCGCACGGATTTGGCTAATTGCTCCATTCGGTCCCTGAGTTCCAGCACGTATGGCACAATTGGGACACCGTCAGCCTCCATCTCTCCCTCCCAGTGCTCCCGGATCAGGTTTAGGGGTCCCCGTACCTTTCTTCCGTAGAGCAACTCGAAGGGAGAGAACCCTGTCGTTTCCTGGGGCACCTCCCGATAAGCAAATAGGAGGTGCGGCAGGAAGCGTTCCCAGTCTCGGTATTCCTGAGTGAACGTCTTGAGCATTTGCTTGAGGGTCCCATTGAACCTCTCACACAGCCCGTTCGTCTGGGGGTGGTATGGGGAGCTTAGGAGGGACTTAATTTTGCAAACCTGCCAGAGTTGTTGGGTCAATTCAGCCGTAAATTGGGTGCCTCGGTCGGATAGGATTTCTTTTGGAAATCCTACCCGGGAGAACACCTGTACTAGTGCATTCGCTACCGTATCCGCTTGTATGTTGGATAGGGCGACAGCCTCTGGGTACCTGGTAGCGTAGTCCACTACGGTAAGAATGTATCGCTTACCGGAGGGACTAGGGGTAGCCAGTGGTCCCACTAGGTCAATAGCAACCCGGCTGAAGGGTTCCTCTACAATGGGCATATTTACTAGCTGGGCTTTAGGGTGATCGCCTCGCCTTCCTACTCGTTGACACACATCGCAGGTGTTACAGTAAGTTCTAACGTCAGCGTGCACCCCTGGCCAAAAGAACGTGTGAGTAATGCGGTGTAGGGTACGGGTAACGGCTAGGTGGCCTGCTAAGGGGATGTCGTGGCCTATTTTGAGGATTTCTTGACGGTATTTGTGGGGCACTACCAGCTGTCGCCTACGCTGTCCCCTTTTCTCTGTCCAGCGGTATAGTTTCCTTTTTTCCCATAAGAATGTTTCGTTATCTGCCCCGCCCCCTCCGGTCTCTGCTCGTTCCCGGTACTTTTGTAAGGTCGGGTCAGTCTTAGACTCTGCCTCGAAAGCATCTGGGGTGTCCCAGGGTATGGGGCCTAACCTGTCAGGCAAGGTCGGGGTAGGTCTTACCTGTGTCTCCCGCACTGGTGAAAGCTCTCGCTCCGTCCGGGCTTGGGCCCTTGTAGTCACTGGGTCCGCCTCGTTGTTGCATACTGGAGCATAGGCAGAAGTCATGGGGCCCAAATCGTTGCCCAGTAGTACTTCGGCAGGTAAATTATCCATTAGGCCCACGTTCACAGCCCCCTTTCCCGCTCCCCAATCAAGATGCACTTTAGCTGTTGGAATTTTGTACACATCCCCCCCCGCCACTCTAACGGCCACAGTCTGTCCAGATCGCTTGTGCTCTGGCACCAAATGACTCTGTACCAGCGTGATAGTAGCCCCTGTGTCTCGCAATCCCTCGGTAGATCGCCCCTCGAGCCATACCCTCTGCCGATGGTGCTGGCGGTTATCTGAGGCAGCATATACAGGGTCTGCCTCGTGAAGCGGCCCCACATATCCCTCCATAGGGGCCTCTTGGTTAACACAGAGGGCCCGGGCCGGACGATAGGACCCAGAGGGGTAATTGTAATTCCTGGGTGTCTGGTGCGTATTAAGGGGGCAGCTAGCCATGAAATGCCCTGGTTGCTTGCATCGGTGGCAAGTCGGTCTGGGACGCTCAGAGCTGTTATTGGGTGGTCCTGAGTGTCGGACGGGCCCTGTGGGCACCGGGGCTCGGAATTCAGCACGAGGGGGTGCACGGTAAACCTCTCTGGGTTCGACCCGTGCTGGAGCTCGGTAGTTCATGGGTTCGTGAAGACGGGAGTCATAATGTTCATCGGCCAATTTGGCTGCTTCTTCTAAGGTAGAAGGCCGCCTGTCTCGCAGCCATTCCTTCCCTTGCTGTTCCATGCCATTATAAAAATGTTCTAAGAGAAACAATTGTAAAATTTCCTCCCCAGTCACCGCTTTACTTCCGCTCAGCCAGTGATTTGCCGCTCTCCGCATTCGGTGCGCCCATTCCATATGGGTATCGTTAGGCTTCTTTTCCGTGCCCCGAAACTGTCGGCGATACGTGTCCGGAGTTACAGCGTACCGTCGCAACAGTGTCTCCTTAACTAGCTCATACTGTGTCACTTCCTCAGCACCCAGAGTACGAAAGGCTTCCAGGGCTCGCCCGGATAGTTTCCCAGACAATATCGTGGGCCACTCTCTGTTGGGAATCTGGTGCAGGGCACATTGCCTTTCGAAGTCCGCCAAATATTCATCAATCCCTGTCTCGCTCTCTAGGAAGGGTCGAAATGCCGCATAGGGTATCTTGGGCCTCCCAGCATTTTCGACAGGGATGATTACCTGCGGGGCTTCAGCATTGCGGTGTGCGTTCGCTAGGTTGAGTTCGTGGGCTCGAGTCTCTCGTATATCCTCGTCCGCCTCCGCCATCAACTGCTGTACCAATTCCATGGAGGGGTTCGGCCCGTATAATGAGAGCCTTTCCCGAACAATCCTGGTTTTTTCGTCACTAATCGTGGTCGGTGTTTCCGCCATTGTGAAGCTCTGATCCAGTTCGGTCAATTCTGCGATCAGCTCTCTCCTCGGCCGGTTGCTGGCGTACCCCCCTCTGCTTTCAAGTAAATCCTTTAGGGTTGTACGCTTCAATTTTTCGTAAGCGCTCTCCATCCGTTCTGTACCTCTCCTAGGAAATCCAGGAAAATCCCGCCGCTGCCGCCAAATGTTACGGTTACCCTTAGTCTCGCTGAGAGATGGACCGCTTAGTAGCCTGGATCCCTATTGCTAAAGAGGGGAGAAGCTGCTTTCCATAGTATTCTATATGAGTCTCGCAAATATAGAATAATCTCCCTTAGCTGCAGTACAGCTAGGATACCCTTCTGCCCACAAAAACGAGTCAACGCTGCGATTGAGGGTCAAACAAGAACTCAGGACTGGGATGCCCAGCCTGCTTTTTATTAAGGTTACATGCACACAGGGCACTCCCAGGGGGAGAGGGGGGGAAGCACAAAATCCCCCATCACACATTTAGATAGAGAGCACTGTCCTTTGACAGGCCACAATAGGATTACAGTACTTAAGATAACAAGTTTACAAGTTCATCTTATCAATTAGCAGTCTGGCTCCAGAGGTGATTAGACAATAGTTTCTAAAAGCTGAAAAAAAAAAGAGTTAACTCTTTATGAAATGAAACTTGTTACGGTTTTCTTGGAGCCCTTCTTAGGCGCTGGCTTGCTGGTTCAGGCATTGCTGCTGGGAAATAAGCTCTTCACAACAAAATAACTAATGCTTCTGTAACAGCAACTTTGTGTAATGTTTGGATAGCTAAGTTCAAAACATCTGATCATATGCACTAGGCACTTTTCTTTTGGTCTATGTATTTATTATCAACCATAATTGAATATATATATATATATATATATATATATATATATATATATATATATATATGAGATATCTAGTGAAAAGATCTGTATCACCGTATAATGAACAATGAAGTTGTGTAAACATCTCAAGCTTCAAGCTTGGAGCTAGTTATCCACTGCATTTGTCAAATTATGTTAAACAACAAAGATAAATGTATAAGTCCTATGTGCAGAATAATGGTTACTTCTACCTCTAGCTTACTCCGATTGTACCAAATTTCCCGTAATGTGTTGTAAAAACATATAGTTTACTGGCAAGAGAAACTATATATAGTGTCCAACTGGACTAGTGGAAAGGTAGTGGAAACTAAAAGGAAGGTAAGGTAAGCGAAATCACACTGCTTGAACATACGAGATTTAAAATATGTTTGCTACATAGGAACATAGGACAGTGGCTTTAATACAACCTGGTAATAGTGCGAGTAAGAGTTGTCATACAGATATGTTAGGATAGTAGACTGGAGAGGCTAATCTGTAAGAAAAAAAGGTAATATAACCCCATCTCTCTAGGGGCCTAGAGAGATGGGGTTATATTACCTTTTTTTCTTACAGATTAGCCTCTCCAGTCTACTATCCTAACATAAGGGAGTATTAGTGTCCACTAGTTAGTATAATATAGTTCAGACTCAGTACTAACAGCCTGGGGAATATGTATATGACTAAGCTTTGAATCCCAGCTAATGATGAGAGTTAGAGTATGTATGGAATCTTGTCAAAATTCACCTTAGTGCCACTTAACATATTTGAAAGATCTAATATTGGTTTAAAAATATTGAAAAAGACTTCAGCAGAATTCCATCTAACCCCACAATCCCTTATACATAAAAATATTAGTAATTAGTCAATTACCTGGGCAGGAAAAAGGCTGCTCCTCAGAGGCCCCTGTATAGGACTCCATAAAATATATCAAGGGTCTGTACCAAAAAGTCCCTGTGCTTTTCCAGCATCTGTCTGTAATTTAAACATCCAAAATACTTCTTGTTTTGTCCTCAGACATATACATTTTACTATTAGAGCTGGGCTGAATGGTCTAAAATATGTTTATAGATAAAATATAGTCGGAGCTTGCTCCGCCCCCCCCCCATAAATTATTTTTGAAAGCATGCTTATTCATATAGACTAAACGTCATGTTAAACACTCTTTCTCTTTGTGTTGTCATATACCTATTTTGCACGCTGACTTTATTGCACTCCCTAAAATATTTGAACCATATTACGGTTATTGTAAGAGCATTAACTTTTTTCTACAATATTCAGTACATATTTCCTTAATTTCCTATGTTATTCCATCACTTATTTGTGCATTTATTTGAGATTTACTCTATCCATACTTAAATCCTTCTTAATTTATATTTGCATTTGAGATCTGTACTTAAGGAACAAAATGCCCTCACCATTGCAAAATGGGGGTTTATTTCCCCTTGTACCATAATATCTTAGTTATACTTTCATATCTATTATTTGAAACACTGTTATAGTTCAATTTCACCTTTTACACTTATCTGTATATTGCATTTTTGCTGGCAAGCTAACCTCATCCCCTCCTCTATTTTTACTTATTGATCTTTAGTTTGTCACTAGTTACTTACTGCCAAAAGTTAATTAGATTGTACTCCAAATTCAAACCATTTGGTATTCTTGTCTGTAATTTAAACATCCAAAATACTTCTTGTTTTGCCAAGATGTAATCTACTTCCCCTCCCCTTTCAGGAACTCTTACTTTTTGGACAATTGTCGATCTGAGGGAGTCTGATCTTTTAGAGTGTCTCTTTGCAAAATGTTCAATAAGTAGTGTGGTTAAAGTACCAGATTTTATATTTGTTACATGTTCTCTTATTCGAGTTCTCACCTCATGGGCCGTTAACCCCACATATTAAACTTTACAATCCTAACATGTTTGGAAGCTGCAGAAAGGAAAACAAAGGTATTGGGCTACCGAGGAGGGGAGGAGCGGCGGTGGTTGTATGGAACTATGCGTTTATCATGTATGCTAAGTAAACCACATATTGGGTATATGCTTTGCCAGTAAGCCATATTAAATACCTGTAGACTGGAGTCAGCAATACCTTATTTATTTGTTGCAGCTAATGGATCCTATAATACAGTTGCTATGTGCAACCTGAAAAGGAACATTTCTATTTAGTTTAACAGAATAGAATTAGCGGCCTCACGTGAAGGGTTAATTTTCATTGAAATATTATTGAGGCATCTTGGATGGTGGTTGCTCCTTTTATCAATATAACTATCACAGTCCACCTTCTAAAAAACATAATTTATGCTTACCTGATAAATTTATTTCTCTTGTAGTGTATCCAGTCCACGGATCATCCATTACTTATGGGATATTAACTCCTCCCCAACAGGAAGTGCAAGAGGATTCACCCAGCAGAGCTGCTATATAGCTCCTCCCCTAACTGCCATTACCAGTCATTCGACCGAAAACATGCAGAGGAAGGAAAACCATAGGGTACAGTGGTGACTGTAGTTTAATGGAAAAATTACCTGCCTTAAAGTGACAGGGCGGGCCGTGGACTGGATACACTACAAGAGAAATAAATTTATCAGGTAAGCATAAATTATGTTTTCTCTTGTTAAGTGTATCCAGTCCACGGATCATCCATTACTTATAGGATACCAATACCAAAGCTAAAGTACACGGATGACGGGAGGGACAGGCAGGCTCTTTATACGGAAGGAACCACTGCCTGAAGAACCTTTCTCCCAAAAACAGCCTCCGAAGAAGCAAAAGTGTCAAATTTGTAAAATTTGGAAAAAGTATGAAGAGAAGACCAAGTTGCAGCCTTGCAAATCTGTTCAACAGAACAGAAGCCTCATTCTTAAAGGCCCAAGTGGAAGCCACAGCTCTAGTAGAATGTGCTGTAATTCTTTCAGGAGGCTGCTGTCCAGCAGTCTCATAGGCTAACCGTATTATGCTACGAAGCCAAAAGGAGAGAGAGGTAGCCGAAGCTTTTTGACCTCTCCTCTGACCAGAATAAACGACAAACAGGGAAGACGTTTGTCGAAAATCCTTAGTTGCCTGTAGATAAAATTTCAGGGCACGGACTACATCTAGATTGTGTAGCAGACGTTCCTTTTTTGAAGAAGGATTAGGACACAAAGATGTAACCACAATCTCTTGATTGATATTCCTGTTAGTGACCACCTTAGGTAGGAACCCAGGTTTAGTACGCAGAACTACCTTGTCTGAATGAAAAATCAGATAAGGAGAATCACAATGTAAGGCAGATAACTCAGAGACTCTTCGAGCCGAGGAAATTGCCATTAAAAAACAGAACTTTCCAAGATAACAACTTGATATCAATGGAATGAAGGGGTTCAAACGGAACCCCCTGTAAAACATTAAGAACTAAGTTCAAACTCCATGGTGGAGCAACAGTTTTAAACACAGGCTTGATCCTAGCTAAAGCCTGACAAAAAGCTTGAACGTCCGGAACTTCTGACAGACATTTGTGTAAAAGAATGGACAGAGCTGAAATCTGTCCCTTTAAGGAACTAGCGGATAAACCCTTTTCTAAACCTTCTTGTAGAAAAGACAATATCCTCGGAATCCTAACCTTACTCCATGAGTAACTCTTGGATTCGCACCAATATAAGTATTTGCGCCATATCTTATGGTAAATCTTTCTGGTAACAGGCTTCCTAGCCTGTATTAAGGTATCAATAACTGACTCAGAAAAACCACGTTTTGATAAAATCAAGCGTTCAATTTCCAAGCAGTCAGCTTCAGAGAAATTAGATTTTGATGTTTGAAGGGACCCTGGATCAGAAGGTCCTGTTTCAGAGGTAGCGACCAAGGTGGACAGGATGACATGTCCACTAGATCTGCATACCAAGTCCTGCGTGGCCATGCAGGCGCTATTAGAATCACTGATGCTCTCTCCTGTTTGATTCCGGCAATCAATCGAGGAAGCATCGGGAAGGGTGGAAACACATAAGCCATCCCGAAGGTCCAAGGTGCTGTCAAAGCATCTATCAGAACCGCTCCCGGATCCCTGGATCTGGACCCATAACGAGGAAGCTTGGCGTTCTGTCGAGACGCCATGAGATCTATCTCTGGTTTGCCCCAACGTCAAAGTATTTGGGCAAAGACCTCCGGATGAAGTTCCCACTCCCCCGGATGAAAAGTCTGACGACTTAAGAAATCCGCCTCCCAGTTCTCCACTCCCGGGATGTGGATTGCTGACAGGTGGCAAGAGTGAGACTCTGCCCAGCGAATTATCTTTGATACTTCCATCATTGCTAGGGAGCTTCTTGTCCCTCCCTGATGGTTGATGTAAGCTACAGTCGTGATGTTCTCCGACTGAAACCTGATGAACCCCCGAGTTGTTAACTGGGGCCAAGCCAGAAGGGCATTGAGAACTGCTCTCAATTCCAGAATGTTTATTGGTAGGAGACTCTCCTCCTGATTCCATTGTCCCTGAGCCCTCAGAGAATTCCAGACAGCGCCCCAACCTAGTAGGCTGGCGTCTGTTGTTACAATTGTCCAGTCCGGCCTGCTGAATGGCATCCCCCTGGACAGATGTGGCCGAGAAAGCCACCATAGAAGAGAATTTCTGGTCTCTTGATCCAGATTCAGAGTAGGGGACAAGTCTGAGTAATCCCCATTCCACTGACTTAGCATGCACAATTGCAGCGGTCTGAGATGTAGACGTGCAAAGGGTACTATGTCCATTGCTGCTACCATTAAGCTGATCACCTCCATGCATTGAGCTACTGACGGGTGTTGAATGGAATGAAGGACACGGCATGCATTTTGAAGCTTTGTTAACCTGTCTTCTGTCAGGTAAATCTTCATTTCTACAGAATCTATAAGAGTCCCCAAGAAGGGAACTCTTGTGAGTGGAAAGAGAGAACTCTTCTTTTCGTTCACCTTCCATCCATGCGACCTTAGAAATGCCAGTACTAACTCTGTATGAGACTTGGCAGTTTGAAAGCTTGAAGCTTGTATCAGAATGTCGTCTAGGTACGGAGCTACCACAATTCCTCGCGGTCTTAGTACCGCCAGAAGAGCACACAGAACCTTTGTGAAGATTCTCGGAGCCGTAGCCAATCCGAATGGAAGAGCTACAAACTGGTAATGCCTGTCTAGAAAGGCAAACCTTAGATACCGGTAATGATCTTTGTGAATCGGTATGTGAAGGTAAGCATCCTTTAAATCCACTGTGGTCATGTACTGACCCTTTTGGATCATGGGTAAAATTGTCCGAATAGTTTCCATTTTGAACGATGGAACTCTTAGGAATTTGTTTAGGATCTTTAAATCCAAGATTGGCCTGAAAGTTCCCTCTTTTTTGGGAACCACAAACAGATTTGAGTAAAACCCTTGTCCTTGTTCCGACCGCGGAACCGGATGGATCACTCCCATTAATAAAAGATCTTGTACGCAGCGTAGAAACGCCTCTTTCTTTATTTGGTTTGTTGACAACCTTGACAGATGAAATCTCCCTCTTGGGGGATAGAATTTGAAGTCTAGAAGGTATCCCTGAGATATGATCTCTAACGCCCAGGGATCCTGGACATCTCTTGCCCAAGCCTGGGCGAAGAGAGAAAGTCTGCCCCCCACTAGATCCGTTCCCGGATCGGGGGCCCTCGATTCATGCTGTCTTAGGGGCAGCAGCAGGTTTCCTGGCCTGCTTGCCCTTGTTCCAGGACTGGTTAGGTCTCCAGCCTTGTCTGTAGCGAGCAACAGCTCCTTCCTGTTTTGGTGCAGAGGAAGTTGATGCTGCTCCTGCTTTGAAATTACGAAAGGAACGAAAATTAGACTGTCTAGCCTTAGGTTTGGCTCTGTCTTGAGGCAGGGCATGGCCTTTACCTCCTGTAATGTCAGCGATAATTTCTTTCAACCCGGGCCCGAATAAGGTCTGCCCTTTGAAAGGTATATTAAGCAATTTAGATTTAGAAGTAACGTCAGCTGACCAGGATTTTAGCCACAGTGCTCTGCGTGCCTGAATGGCGAATCCGGAATTCTTAGCCGTAAGTTTAGTTAAATGTACTACGGCATCTGAAATAAATGAGTTAGCTAACTTAAGGGCTTTAAGCTTGTGTGTAATCTCATCTAATGGAGCTGATTCAAGTGTCTCTTCCAGAGACTCAAACCAAAATGCTGCTGCAGCCGTGACAGGCGCAATGCATGCAAGAGGTTGCAATATAAAACCTTGTTGAACAAACATTTTCTTAAGGTAACCCTCTAACTTTTTATCCATTGGATCTGAAAAGGCACAGCTATCCTCCACCGGGATAGTGGTACGCTTAGCTAAAGTAGAAACTGCTCCCTCCACCTTAGGGACCGTTTGCCATAAGTCCCGTGTGGTGGCGTCTATTGGAAACATCTTTCTAAATATCGGAGGGGGTGAGAACGGCACACCGGGTCTATCCCACTCCTTAGTAACAATTTCAGTAAGTCTCTTAGGTATAGGAAAAATGTCAGTACTCGCCGGTACCGCAAAATATTTATCCAACCTACACATTTTCTCTGGTATTGCAACTGTGTTACAATCATTCAGAGCCGCTAACACCTCCCCTAGTAATACACGGAGGTTTTCCATCTTAAATTTAAAATTTGAAATATCTGAATCCAGTTTGTTTGGATCAGAACCGTCACCCGCAGAATGAAGCTCTCCGTCCTCATGTTCTGCAAATTGTGACGCAGTGTCTGACATGGCCCTAATATTATCAGCGCACTCTGTTCTCACCCCAGAGTGATCACGCTTACCTCTTAGTTCTGGTAATTTAGCCAAAACTTCAGTCATAACAGTAGCCATATCCTGTAATGTGATTTGTAATGGCCGCCCAGATGTACTCGGCGCTACAATATCACGCACCTCCCGAGCGGGAGATGCAGGTACTGACACGTGAGGCGAGTTAGTCGGCATAACTCTCCCCTCGTTGTTTGGTGAAATATGTTCAATTTGTACAGATTGACTTTTATTTAAAGTAGCATCAATACAGTTAGTACATAAATTTCTATTGGGCTCCACTTTGGCTTTAGCACATATAGCACAGATATCTTCCTCTGAATCAGACATGTTTAACACACTAGCAAATAAACTAGCAACTTGGAAATACTTTTCAAGTAATTTACTATAATATGAAAACGTACTGTGCCTATAAGAAGCACAGAAAAAGTTATGACAGTTGAAAATTAATAAACTGAAAAGTTATAGCATCAAATCTTTGTAAAAAACACAATTTTAGCAAAGGATTGCTCCCATTAGCAAAGGATAACTAACCCTGATAGCAGAAAAAAAAAAAAAAAAATACAGAAATAAACGTTTTTTTTTGTTTTTTTTTATCACAGTCAACTACAATCTCACAGCTCTGCTGTGAGTGATTACCTCCCTCAAAACAAGTTTTGAAGACCCCTGAGTTCTGTAGAGATGAACCGGATCATGCAGGGAAGACAATAAACTTCTGACTGAATTTTTTGATGCGTAGCAAAAGCACCAAAAAAGGTCCCTCCCCCTCACACATAACAGTGAGAGAGATCAGTAAACTGTCATAAATTAAATAAAACGACTGCCAAGTGGAAAAAAATAGTGCCCAAAACATTTTTTCACCCAGTACCTCAGAAAATTAAACGATTTTACATGCCAGCAAAAAACGTTTAACATTAATAAATTGAGTGTTATTAAAAAGCCTGTTGCTAGTCCCTGCAAATTAGGCTAAAGTTTTATGCATACAGTATAATTCCAGTGAAGTGCCATTCCCCAGAATACTGAAGTGTAAAATATACATACATGACAGCCTGATACCAGTTGCTGCTACTGCATTTAAGGCTGAGTTTACATTATATCGGTATGGCAGAATTTTCTCATCAATTCCATTGTCAGAAAATAATAAGCTGCTACATACCTCTTTGCAGATTAATCTGCCCGCTGTCCCCTGATCTGAAGTTTACCTCTCCTCAGATGGCCGAGAAACAGCAATATGATCTTAACTACTCCGGCTAAAATCATAGAAAAACTCAGGTAGATTCTTCTTCAAATTCTACCAGAGAAGGAATAACACACTCCGGTGCTATTATAAAATAACAAACTTTTGATTGAAGGTATGAAACTAAGTATAATCACCACAGTCCTCTCACACATCCTATCTATTCGTTGGGTGCAAGAAAATGACTGGTAATGGCAGTTAGGGGAGGAGCTATATAGCAGCTCTGCTGGGTGAATCCTCTTGCACTTCCTGTTGGGGAGGAGTTAATATCCCATAAGTAATGGATGATCCGTGGACTGGATACACTTAACAAGAGAAATAGGTATTGGAACAAACCTTGCCATCATCATCCCATTTGAGGGTGACATCCAAAAAGTCAATAGTTTCTGCATTTATTGTGTGAGAAAATGAGATCCCAAATTGATTATTATTTTTAAAAACGTAACAAAATAATTTGCTCTCTCAAATGAGAACAATGCGAAGTGGTCAGCAAGTTGCATCTGACGTGTTTCACAATTAATACTCCACTTGGCTTCATGTACAGCTAAGGGTTATAAGTAAAGGCAACTGACAACTGACAATTGTATCTGCTTGTGTAATCGTAAATGTCTAACATTATACATTATTTACTGCTTGGAGCGTGTAAGGACCAAACGGTCAAATATTTAGATATTGTAGATCCTATTGCCTGCTAAAAATAAAAATAACAGTCAGCTGTATTTGACAAACTAAGTTGTTATTTATCCAAGCCCAGTGAAATTATTCCCTAATGAACCTATAAGTACTAAATAACTGTATATAAATTTCAACATTTTAAACATCAAGGAAGTTAACATAAAACAAATTAACTCTCCATTACATATTCACCATTAGTCAGTAATCTTGTTTGGAGTTTAAAAATCCAGAAGATTTCCTGGCAGCCTAAGAGCCTACCCCCATCCCCTCCCCTCGTTGGTTGTGGTACCTTTTCTATAGCTGTCCAAATGAATGTTTCTGTATCTTTATTATGCACAGTAGCAACATGTTGTACTAGTGGTGTACTTGCAATGCCCTTTTTGATAGTGGATAAATGTTCCCTTATTCTTGATCTAATCTATCTTGTTGTGAGCCCTACATACTGTTTTTGGTATTCCTTACATGTTATTAAATAAATTACATAGATGGACCTACAGGTCATACACATACACTCCTGTCCTGTAGAGGTAGATACAAACTTAGCCCGTGTGTCTACTTTTTCACAGGCTACACAATTTGTAAATGGCATTTGTACATGCCTCTCATCATTAGCCAAGATGATTGTGGGGACTCTTTATTTGGCAATTGTGTTGGTGAAATCATATTCCCTATAGAGTTATTATTTTTGTAGGCAAACTTGCATTCTTTTACATTTAACTCAGATAAGTCATCACCTGCCCTTAACATGGGAAAGTGTTTTCTTATGACATTGCAAATGTCTTTATACTGATTACTGTAAGTGGTTATAAACAGTATATTGTTAGAAGACTTTTCAGTTATATTCCCCATATTTCTGGACTCCCTAGATAATAGCTAATTTCGGTCCAATTTCATAACTGAGTGTTTTACTGACTATCATAGAGTGCTGGTACCCTCATTGTTCTAATCTTTTGGTTAGTAAATTAGCTTGTTCACCATAACTCTTCTCATCGGAGCAATTCCTCTTCAGTCATATGTATTGCCCTTTCACTATTCCTTTAAAGGTACTCCGCATGTAATAATGTGTTGTCAGATATTGGCTTTCTGTACACGGAGGTAACAATTTTACTGTCACTTCCTCCTCTTAGGGTCAGATCAAGGTAGTTTATGTTCAACTTATTACTCTCTGAGGTAAATTTTATCCCCACAACGAAGACTAAAAAGTCAATGTCATAAGAAAATACCTTCCCATGTTAAGGGCAGATGATGAATTATCTGAGTTAAATGTTAAAGAATGCAAGTTTGCCTACAAAAAGACAATCTATAGGGAATATGATTTCACCAACAAAATGGCCAAATAAAGAGTCCCCGCAATCATCTTGGCTAACGATGAGAGGTATGTACAAATGCCATTTCCCAAATTGTGTAGCCTGTGAAAAAGTAGACACATGGGGCTAAGTTTGTATCTACCTCTACAGGACAGGAGTTTCAGAAACGAATGTGTATGAACTGTAGGTCCACCTATGTAATTTATTTAATAACATGTAAGGAATGCCAAACACAGTATGTAGGGCTCACAACAAGAGAAGTTAGCTCAAGAATAAGGGAACATGTATCCACTATCAAAAAGGGCATTGCAAGTACACCACTTTGTTACTGTGCATAATAAAAGATACAGAAACATTCATTTGGACAGCTATTAAAAAGGTACCACAACCAACAAGGGGAGGGGATAGGGATAGGCTCTTAGGCCACCAGGAAGTCTTCTGGATTTTTAAACTCCAAACAAGATTACCGAAAGGTTTTAATTTAGATTATGGTCTTATCAATTTTTGGTGAAAAATGCCAGAACCTGGAGCACTACTTGAGCACTACTCATTGCTGAGTTTAGTGTTCAAATTACAAGATTTTCAGTTTTACAGACATCTTATGTGACATACACTCCCTATTTATTCTAGGTACATGGGTACTGATAAGCTAAGCTGACATTGGGGATATGAAACTCAAAGCATATCCTTAACATGCATGTGTTCTTTATGTGATATGTGTTCAAGGTGATAGGAGTTATAATTGTATGAAATTCAATATTATACACAACCTCTGTTCGCCAATAAGAGCACTGACTAATGGTGAATATGTAATATGGAGTTCATTTGTATTACGTGCAAGTCTTTGATGTTTAAAATGTTGAAATGTATATACAATTATTTAGTACTTATAGGTTCATTAGGAAATAATTTCACTGGAGCTTCGATAAATAGCAACTTAGTTTGTCAAATACAGCCGACTTATTTTTATTTTTTATCATGCAATAGGATCTACAATACCTAAATATGTGACTGTTTGGTCCTTACTTGCTCCAAGCAGTAAATAATGTATAATGTAGACCTTTGCGATTACACAAGCAGATAAAATTGTCAGTTGAGCAAATGAAAGCTTTCAAATTTACTTAAAACCCTTGGAGGTACATGAAGCCAAGTGGAGTATGAATTGCTATAGAGAGGGAAGAGTATGGGTTAACATGCTGTGATATCAGACAGGTACCATTCAACGGCCTCTATTTATCAAGCTGTCAACCGCAAATACGCTGGAATTCCGCAGTGTATTTGTGGTGAGCCTGATTTGCCATAGTTATCAAACCCTACAGACCGGCAAAAGTAGAATTTAGTGACGTAACATACGATCTGCCGGACTCAGTCTGACACAGATCGATGGTTACGTCACTATAGATGTTTCGAACGCAAGTTCGGCACAATCTGACTACTTTTAATAGTTATCAAAAAACTAGCAGGTACGCTCGCCACTATTCCGGCCCAGCATACCTGGTTTTCAATCCGCCTCCTTGGAGGCGGCACATGCCATAGGAATCAATGGGAGTCGGAAAGCAGCAAAAACTCATGTTCGCTGCTGCCCGATATCCCATTGATTCCTATGGTAAATGTCTACACCTAACACCCTAACATGTACTAAACACCCCTAATCTGCCCCCCTACACCGCCGCCACCTACATTATACTTATTAACCCCTAAACCACCGCTCCCAGAGCCCACCGCCACCTACATTATATGTATTAACCCCTAAACCACCGCTCCCGGACCCCTCCACAACTAAATAAAATGTTTAACCCCTAAACCGCTGCTCACGGACCCCGCCACCACCTGCATTAAATTTATTAACCCCTAATCTGACCCCCCTACACCGCCGCCACCTACATTAAATTTATTAATCCCTAATCTGACCCCCCTACACCGCCACCACCTACATTAAATTTATTAACTCCTAATCTGACCCCCCTACACCGCTGCAACCTACATTAAATTTATTAATCCCTAATCTCCCGTCCCTAACGTCACAGCCACTATAATAAAGTTATTAACCGATAAACCTAAGTCTAACTTAACCCCTAAACCTAAGTCTAACACCCTCTAATTTAAATATAATTTAAATTAATCTAAATAAATATTCCTATCATGAAATAAATTATTCCTATTTAAGAATGAATACGTACCTATAAAATAAACCCTAAGATAGCTACAATATAACTAATAGCTAAATTGTAGCTATTTTAGGATTTATTTTTATTTTACAGGCAAGTTTGTATTTATTTTAACTAGGTACAATAGTTATTAAATAGACTATAGAGCTGGCCCGATGTGCTGTGTGAAACAAACAGACCCGCTCAGAAGAGCACAGAGAGCAGGTCTGTAAAACAGCCGTTTTTTAAAAAAAAAATAAAGGGTATATTATGTTTTACAAAGTTTGGCTAATATAATGTTATATAATTCTGCACTATGTGCAGAATTATATAACATTATTTTTGAGGTTTACTGTCCATTTAAGGCAGACTTCCCTTAACGCCATAGCATTGCCGCATTACACAGCTTCTAAGCTTAGCTTAGAAGTAATGCGGCGATGCTATGGCGTAAAGGAAAGTCTGCCTTAAAAAGCAGGCTAGAAGTAAAAAAGTGAGTCATTGTGAACCTCATTTGCATATCTCACCCAGAATCCTTTGCTGCATTGATAACAGTGTAATCAGACAGTTTCTGCGGTAAAAGCAAGTCTTCTGACTTGTCTAGATTTATAAATGGTTTACACAATGAGTTATTTTCTTTACATTTTGGATTTAGTGGGGGATTTTAAACTCACTTTTCGCCTCCCCATATTTTAAATTGCTGTTGTGTGTGTGTATATATATACTTGAAAGCAATCCTGATCACTCTTCAGTGCAGTGATCAAGTGCGCAACCGCACGAAACATGTCTGCGTGTGGTCCAGATCACTGATACTGTGTTTTTATACTTAGTGCTTTATTACAGCTGTGTGTAGGCTGTCATGTTTTTACTTTTGTAATCACAATAAAGGAAGTTTTACTTTATTTTGGAGATTTTTTGCGCTATTTGTGGGGACAATCCAGTGGAACATATCTCTATTTTCTAAGACGCTGACTACAGACAGGCTCAGTCTCCACAGCTGCAGATCTCTACACACTCTGACTCATTTGCTCCCCAGCGTGTTACCGGACAGTGAACATTTTTCAGGTACCCTTGAGACAATATTCTTGATAGTCTGTGTGTGCGCTTTTTACCTACAAAGTGTTCTATTATTTATATATATATATATATATATATATATATATATATATATATTGCACATGGAGAGTGCCTCTATTTGCTTTGATTTTCTATATGGATACTCTGAGAGCACCCCGGCATTGGACTACCAAATAGTGAGTGCTGGTACTTTGGATATATATATATATATATATATATATATATATATATATATATATATATATATATATATATATATATATATAATGGAAGGCCTCACTCTCTGGTCCTTTACATATATAGTTTTATTTGTGACGTTTCGGGGACCGAATCCCCTTCCTCAGACAGTGAACACATAAAGAATGCATTCATTTATACAAGCAAACACCAATGAGACATAGGACCCACCCCCAACCAGTGAAAAAAACTGCCAAAAGGTTGTCATAGCAACCATACAAACAATATACACCCACACCACTCACCCAATAGACAGACAAGAAAGACATAAAAAAGTTCATAACAATTTTCCAAATACATTTGTAAATACATATTGCATATTCAAGCTATAAAGGATGACTCAATTAAACATCATTAAATGCATTACATTATTAAGTTAACACTGGACCTACATACGATACTGGCTGCTAAGCATGTCTGCGGTGCTCACATTGAAAACAGCGCTATCCCCAAGACAGTATATACAGTGACAGGCAACAAAAACTTGCATTTACATATGTATGTGCTTATTTCAACTGAAGGCTAGTGTGCATATGTAATGTCAGATATAACTGGAAATACGTATAGGATGATGGATGCGTACCTGTTTAGATATACCTTTCACAACTGCCATATACACAGCGTGTATAGCAGGGCAGCACTATCGGCGTGTCTCCCAGAAGCGGCGCCGCATATGTCATGGCGCAGACCCAATGGGAATACAGCAACTGCTGTCATCTCAGAGACACGCCCATACTGCTTGTGAATAAGACTAACACCGGGCATCTATAATCTATATCACAAATAAATGTCAGCCCAAATCAGACATCAAAAATACAGCTGTGAAAGATTCATAAATTGTTAACAATATGAGGCATGTTCTTAATAAAACAGTATAAACATACTTATACTACATTCTTTTATATTATAATAGAGTACCATTTAAGGATTGTACTGGCTCTGAAGCCACCGTATAAAGGCCAAGTTATTCAACAAGTGGACCTAGTGGCAGACAATTCATGGGGAACAAAATTCATAGAATGACTTCTTAAAAAAAAAAAATGACTTCTTAAAAAAAATTCATGAAGCAAATTAATGAAAAACCAATTCATAAGACATCATAAAGATTCATGAGAGTATTCATAAGGCATAATATTACAAGAATTCCTATACAAAAAAATAATAATAAGACTTCCTATACAAAAAATAAAAAATGAAAAATAAAAATTGAAAAATAAAATAAACACTGAAAATTGATCTTTCAAAAAAATAATATATTTTTTTTTTTTTTTTTAAATAGGTGTGTCTACTAAGCCTCAATGTCTCATGGACTCTCATATAAAAGAGATCACTGGACTGCTCATTAAAACATCAATACTGATTTGACAGAAATTATTGTGTGCCATCCTTAAAGAAAGCAATGCCAATCTAGCATTGAATTAAGTCCATGTGGTTGTATAGTATTAAGCCAATATGTCCATTTGGCTTCAATTTGAAGGAGGGTTCTGTTCCTGTCACCACCACTTTTCAGAGGGGGGACGTGGTCAATAAGAACAAACCGTAAATCAGTAGGGTTATGTCCAGCTTCATGGAAATGCCTAGCGACCGGTTGGTCGCTCCTTTGATCCTTAATTGCTGCTCTAATGGCCGAGCGATGATTCGCCATCCGGGTCCAGGCGTCATCTGATGTCTTACCCACGTAGAATTTTGCACAACTGCAACTCAATAGGTAAATAACAAACTCAGTGGTGCATGTTATTCGATGTCTTATCGTAAATTTCTTCTTCTTGTGGGGATGACTGAATGTGGCACCTGGAAGCATAGAATTACACGTGGTGCACCCAATACACTGATAACATCCCAATTTTTTTTGTTGTAGCCAAGTGCGTTGTTGATAACAGTGGCTCGGGTCTGTCTTCATGAGAAGATCCATCAGGCTCGTGTTCCGTTTGTAGCCAACCCTTGGAGGTGCCCAATTTGATAGTGGTAAATTGGGATCACTTTGCATAATATGCCAATGGCGACGAAGGCTTGTTATATCTGACATTACATATGCACACTAGCCTTCAGTTGAAATAAGCACATACATATGTAAATGCAAGTTTTTGTTGCCTGTCACTGTATATACTGTCTTGGGGATAGCGCTGTTTTCAATGTGAGCACCGCAGACATGCTTAGCAGACAGTATCCTATGTAGGTCCAGTGTTAACTTAATAAGGTAATGAATTTAATGATGTTTAATTGAGTCATCCTTTATAGCTTGAATATGCAATATGTATTTACAAATGTATTTGGAGAATTGTTATAAACTTTTTTATGTCTTTCTTGCCTGTCTATTGGGTGAGTGGTGTGGGTGTATATTGTTTGTATGGTTGCTATGACAACCTTTTGGCATTTTTTTTTCACTGGTTGGGGGTGGGTCCTATGTCTCATTGGTGTTTGCTTGTATAAATGAATGCATTCTTTATGTGTTCACTGTCTGAGGAAGGGGATTCGGTCCCCGAAACGTCACAAATAAAACTATATATGTAAAGGACCAGAGAGTGCAGCCTTCCATTTATTATATCATTCAAGCACCCTGGCGGATTGACTTATGAAGTGAGAGTGCTCTCCAGCTACTATATATATATGTGTGTATTTTCCTACTGCTTCTAAAATGTCACAAAAAGGCAAAATAAATGTTTTTGATGGGAACTGTGTTCAGTTGTACTAAAGTAAGCCAATGTGGCCCTTTTCTCCTTCTCCCTATCTATTCTTCTGCTCCAATCTTTTATTGAATACTATGCTTTGTAAGAAAGGATGATTATACACACCATTTACTCCAATAAATAAATGGGAAACGAAGACACATCAACACTGCTTGCTTCCATGACAACAGTCAATAGTCTAAGGTCAAGCAAGGTTATTGAATGTGCCCGTGAAAACAAGGCATTCTCATACCTATAGCATTTTAAATGAATGCTGATTTGTGCATTCCTTCTTTAAAATGCAAATACTGCAGTGTTAAAGTCGAATTTTAATAATTATCTAAAAGGTTAAAGAAGCATTAAGAAAAAAAAAAAATAATCAGGACAAGAAGTTAAAGTTCTGTACGACTCAATCTGACACAAAATATGCTGCTGTTGTATAGATAGAATAGTAAACAAGTGAGTTAATACAAATACTATAATAGTAGTAATATTTAGATTAAAATATTTATTTTTTTATTAAACATTAAAGGGAAACTGAACCCAATTTTTTTATTTCATGATTCAGATAGAGCATGACATTTTAAGCAACTTTCTAATTTACTCCTATTATCAAATTTTCTTCATTCTCTTGGTATCTTTATTTGAAATGCAAGAATGCAAGTTTAGATGCCGGCCCATTTTTGGTGAACAACCACCAATAAAAAAGTGCTATCCAGTGTTCTGAAACAAAAAAAAGCCTAGATGCCTTATTTTTCAAATGAACACCTAGATTACGAGTTTTGCGTTAGAGGCTATGCGGTGCTAACGAGCAGTTTTCACTCACCACTCACTTACCTGCAGAGCTGGTATTACAGGTTTTTACAAACCCGTCGTAAAAAGACAAGAAGTGAGTGTCAAGCCAAATTTTGCTCTTTACCGCACTCCAATACCAGCGCTGCTTAAGACAGCGGTGAGCTGGTGTAACGTGCTTGTGCACGATTTCCCCATAGGAATCAACAGGGACAGCCGGCTGAAAAAAAGTCTAACACCTGCAAAAAAGCAGCGTAAAACTCCTTAACGCAGCCCTATTGATTCCTATGGGGAAATAAAATGTATGTCTACACCTAACACCCTAACATGAACCCCGAGTCTAAACACCCCTAATTTTACACGTATTAACCCCTAATTTGCCGCCCCCAACATCACTGACCCCTACATTATATTATTAACCCCTAATCTGCCGCTCCGGACACCACCACCACCTACATTATAAAGGTTTTATTTTACAGGTAAATTTATATTTATTTTAGCTAGGTAGTTAATAAATATTTAATAACTAGTCTACCTAGTTAAAATAAATACAAACTTGCCTGTAAAATAAAAATAAACCCTAAGCTAGATACAATGTAACTATTAGTTATATTGTAGATAGCTTAGGTTTATTTTATAGGTAAGTATTTAGTTTTAAATAGGAATGATGTAGTTAAAGGGACAGACTAGGCCAAAATAAACTTTCATGATTCAGATAGAGCATGTAATTTTAAACAATTTTCCAATTTACTTTTATCACCAATTTTGCTTTGTTCTCTTGGTATTCTTAGTTGAAAGCTTAACCTAGGAGGTTCATATGCTAATTTATTAGACATTGAAGCCCAACTCTTTCAGATTGAATTTTAACAGTTTTTCACCACTAGAGGGTGTTAGTTCACGTATTTCATATAGATAACACTGTGCTCGTGCACGAGAAGTTATCTGGGAGCAGGCACTGATTGGCTAGACTGCAAGTCTGTCAAAAGAACTGAAAAAAGGGGCAGTTTGCAGAGGCTTAGATACAAGATAATCACAGAGGTTAAAAGTATATTAATATAACTGTGTTGGTTATGCAAAACTGGGAAATGGGTAATAAAGGGATTATTTATCTTTTAAAACAATACAAATTCTGGTGTAGACTGTCCCTTTAATTATAGTAATTTTATTTAGATTTATTTAAATTATATTTAAGTTAGGGGGTGTTAGGTTAAGGGTTAGACTTAGGTTTAGGGGTTAATGACTTTAATATAGTGGAGGTGACGTTGGGGGCAGCAGATTAGGGGTTAATAAATGTAGGTAGGCGGCAGATTAGGGGTTAATAATGTTTAACTAATGTTTGCGAGGTGGGAGTGTGACATTTTAGGGGTTAATATGTTTATTATAGTGGCGGCGATGTTGGGGCGGCAGATTAGGGGTTAAAAAGTGTAGGTAGGTTGCAGCGACATTGGGGGCGGCAGATTAGGGCTTAATAAATATAATGTAGGTGGTGGCGATGTTGGCGTCAGCAGATTAGGGGTTCATAAATATAATGTAGGTGGCGGCGGTGTCCGGAGCGGCAGATTAGAGGTTAAAATTTTTATTTTAGTATTTGCAATGCGGGAAGTCCTCGGTTTAGGGGTTAATAGGTAGTTTATGGGTGTTAATGTACTTTTTAGTACTTTAGTTATGAGTTTTATGCTACGGCATTGTACCATAAAACTCATAACTACTGACTTTTAAATGCGTTAGGACTCTTGACAGGGTAGGGTGTACCGCTCACTTTTTGGCCTCCCAGGACAGACTCGTAATATCAGCGCCATGGAAGTCCCATAGAAAAAAGACTTTACAAAGTTTACGTAAGTCATTTTGCGATAAGGCCAAAGAAGTGTGCGATGACCTTAAACCTTCAAGACTCATAATAGCAGCGGGCGTAAAAAAGCAGCGTTAGGACCACAACTCGTAATCTCGCCGAAAAATAGCAAGAGAACGAAGAAAAATTGATAATAGGAGTAAATTAAAAAAATTGCTTAAAATGGCATGCTCTATCTGAATCACAAAAGAAAAAAAATGTGGGTTCAGTGTCCCTTTAATATTAATAGAAAAACAAGGTTGTGCTAGGTTACTTCATTATTGTTCTTTACTAACATTTAAAAAAAAAAAAAAATCAGATTGTGGTTCATGAGTTTTTAGTATTATTGATATATAAACATAAAGAAACAAAACAATTTTAGTGAAACATTTTTAGTAATTAAAACATGTTTTACTGTGTGTGTGGTGTGGGTGTTTTAATTACATTGTCACTGTCTGATTCTCTTAAAAAACAAATACAGGATGGCACAAGGTAAAAACAAATTTGGTGAACACTCACCCAAACATTGTCCTGAATTACATAGGCATAACTTATATTTATTTGACTGTAGTGTCTACTGAGATCAGTAATGCTTTCTTACAAAATAAGTATGGTAGATTTTTCTGCAACTTTATTAAAATATTTTGACCTCCCAACTCTCCCTATTTGAGAGGGACAGTCCCGGATTCGGAGCTCTGTAATTTAATATGTCCCTATTTGCCTCACCCACTGAATTCCCAAAAACACCCACAAACTGCACATACACACCCACAGACCACCCAGATGTACCCACAATCCCACCCACTAACCTCAGATGATCCCTCCCCTCACAACACAGCTCAACCCACAAAATGGTGACAGGCTCCTATCAACCTCCTGTGTCCCTCATTCTCAACCACAAATGCTGGGAGGTGTATATTAACTTGAGCATTTTATTATTATACTTACATTTTCTTGTTATATATATATATATATATATATATATATATATATA
The DNA here is from genome assembly GCF_027579735.1 of Bombina bombina. Lineage (NCBI taxonomy): Eukaryota > Metazoa > Chordata > Amphibia > Anura > Bombinatoridae > Bombina > Bombina bombina. The sequence continues at coordinate 855,660,265 of NC_069500.1, forward strand.
TATATATATATATATATATATATATATATATATAATTATATGTAAAATGTTACTATAGTGAATGTTCATAAAGGCCTAAATTAACGGTCTCATTTATAATTGTCTTGAAAAAAAATGAAATTATATATATATTCCTTGGTTCATGCAGATAAAAAGTGGTTGGCCGCTTGTTTTAAGGTATTTAACTAATAATATTTCTCTAATTCTGAACTAATTTTCATATGAACAGATTTTTCCAATATTTATAGTGACTAATGACTTGGGTAAATACTTTGCCTGCTAAATAATGTAAAAAGTTTCCTGTTAATTTGTATACTTTACACCTGGTAAACGCTTACTATGATTTAGGAGACATTGTGTTCTCCACATAGTATTGGAGAACACCATGCCCAAATAAGGGCAAGATTACAAGTCGCGCGCTATGACTTTTTTGCGCACAATATGATCTTTTTTGCAATCAATTTCCATTGCGCCGCAATTACACGTTTTGAAAAATTGTGATTGCGTGCATGCATTCACCTTTTACGCAACAACAATCCTTTCCGTGCTCGAAGAGCTGTAGTTAACAGTTTTTCACAACATAAAAGTTTCACAAAACAATAAAAAAATACATTACTAAGTACAGTTACACTCATATTAACACGGTCTGATAAAAGTTATTTTTAAAAAAATATTGCACACAAATGTTATAAGGGCTAAAAGATCATGGGTGTTAGGGAAAAAAATCTGACGCAGGTATTTTACATACACATACATAGAGAAACATGGATTTATATGTATAGACATATGTTTAACTATGGAGATAATGACAATATTTTACATTATAATCTTATGCACATTAATTAATATCTCAGAGGAATTTTCAAAGCAATATTCGCATATAGATCTTGAGACATATGTATATACTTATACATATCTCACAATAAATAGATATATCAGTCCAAAAATCATCTCATCTATAGAGAAATATTTATTTATAAATAAATAGAACATATTCCGGTACGAAACATTGTCACAATATGAAATATTTGCATTTTTGTGTACACCTTTTGAGGAGAGTAGGAGGGGATAAAAACATCTCACTGTAAATGGCCACACAACTCTCTCTTCCCTCCCCACAGTATGTCAGTATGCAGTAATATAATTTTTTTAGTTATGTTCTTCAGTGTATGATTATCCTCTTACCCCCCCCCTCCATTATACCTCCCAAAAAGCTCTCTAACCAAAAAGCTCTCTAACCCTCCCCCCTCTAACTTATTACCACCCTCTTAGGTACTGGCAGCTTTCTCCCAGTACACAGTTTTCCCAAATTTGCCAACTTAATTTAATAAAATTAAAAAACACACACATTTTTTTTCTGTAGTGTAGCTGCCCCCCACCTCATTTACCCCTCCCAGGTTGATTTCCCACCCTCTTATCCCACCTCCTCAGCATGATCCACCTTCTCCCTCCTCCCCCCTCCCTGAGGCTCTGGTGTTTTTTATTTGGTAGCATATGTCTGTGAATAATTTACATGGATGAAAACATTTAGAAATGTGTATACTGATTACTACTGCTGCAGTGAGCCTTAAAGGGACAGTATACTGTAAAATTGGTTTCCCCCTTAATGCGTTTCCAATTACTTGTTATACTAGCAGCAGAGTTCTGCTCTAGGTGTATCTTTGTATATGAAATACTCAATTTTGTTTTTTGAAACTAGAACCCATTTAAGGTATAGATTACGAGTGACACACTAACTGGAAACCACTTTCAAAAGCAGCTATTTCAAATGTCAAAAAAAGGTAAAGGAATGCAAAGGCAAAGGTAATTTGGAAATAATTTAATACACTCCAGCAGGTTAAATGGAAAGTTGGGAATAAATTAAAGGGGAACACATTTTTACAGTGCATTGTTATTTTAAGAATTTCTCAAGAGAACTACTGCAATTCCAAGGTCAATTACTGTTTGGCAGGGTATGATACGAGGATGTGGTGTGCATGATATATTTGAATTTAGAATGACAAGGAATTCAAATTGGTAGTGGACCAATATATCTAATCTAAAACAGAAGACATGTTTGTTAGATTAGTATTAGATTTTTCTGTGCATAAATATTTTATAGATTATCCATTCTTAAAACTATCTGGGAGTGTTTTTGTAACAATGTATAGTTTTGCTTATTTTATCACATTGTGCTGATTTTCAGACTCCTAACAAATCCCCAAAGTATCAGATGTAGACTCAAGTCTACAGACTCCTGCTTGCTCCTGTTTATGCAACAGGTCTTTTCATATGCAGTGGAGGGGGGAGTCTGGTTTTTCCTGCTTTGTCAGCCCCTTTAAGTGGATGTCCCAGCCTAACATCATCAGTGCCAAAATGGAATATTTTAAGTAAGTTTTTAAAAGGTTTTATACTGGATTTTTAGATCAGTATCTGTGCATATTATTCTTTATAGTAGTGTCTAATGACCAAGGATGTACCCTGAACGTCCTCAGGGTTTTCAAGTGCTGGAAGCGATCCTGATAACCTTTTTTAACCATCTGATGCAGAGAGAGCCACTCTGTGGCCCTCTCTGCATCGACACAGGGATGGTGCCAATCGTTGGTGGGTGGGAACCATAACAAGGAGGCGAGTGGGCGTCCCATCGCTGGTGCTTGTTCCGGATCCTGTTACCTAGTGTCTGTGAGCGTGCAGGGGGCGAGGCTAGGGAGTGTGCACATGTGCACGTGTGCGCATGGACATCAATATCAAGCCAAATGAGAGAGAGGGAAAGGGAACAAATTGTTTGGAAAGGGATCCGGGAGGGGGAGGGGGAAACTACACTACAGAAAATGGTCTGTTTGTATTTTTTTTTTTAGAAAAAAAGGGAAAATTTGTTAGTAAACTGGGTACTGGCAGACAGCTGCCAGTACCTAAGATGGCGGCCAATAGGTTCGAGGTGGGAGGCTTACGGCTAGATTTAGAGTTTTGTCGGTAACGACCCGCGTAGCTAACGCTGGCTTTTTTCTGGCGGCACCTTTTAAATAACTCTGGTATTGAGAGTCCACAGAATGGCTGCGTTAGGCTCCAAAAAAGGAGCGTAAAGCATATTTAACGCAACTGCAACTCTCGATACCAGAGTTGCTTACGGAAGCGGCCAGCTTCAAAAACGTGCTCGTGCACGATTCCCCCATAGGAAACAATGGGGCTGATTGAGCTGAAAAAAAACCTAACACCTGCAAAAAAGCCGCGTTCAGCTCCTAATGCAGCCCCATTGTTTCCTATGGGGAAACACTTCCTACGTCTGCACCTAACACTCTAACATGTACCCCGAGTCTAAAGACCACTAACCTTACACTTATTAACCCCTAATCTGCCGCCCCCACTATCGCTGACCCCTGCATATTATTATTAACCCCTATTCTGCCGCTCCGTAAACCGCCGCTACTTACATTATCCCTATGTACCCCTAATCTGCTGTCCCTAACACCGCCGACCCCTATATTATATTTATTAACCTCTAATCTGCCCCCCACAATGTCGCCTCCACCTGCCTACACTTATTAACCCCTAATCTGCCGAGTGGATCGCACCACTATTATAATAAAGTTATTAACCCCTAATCCGCCTCACTAATCCTATAATAAATAGTATTAACCCCTAATCTGCCCTCCCTAACATCGCCAACACCTAACTTCAAACATTAACCCCTAATCTGCCGACTGGAGCTCACCGCTATTCTAATAAATGTATTAACCCCTAAAGCTAAGTCTAACCCTAACACTAACACCCCCCTAAGTTAAATATAATTTAAATCTAACTAAATAAATTAACTCTTATTAAATAAATTATTCCTATTTAAAGCTAAATACTTACCTGTAAAATAAATCCTAATATAGCTACAATATAAATTATAATTATATTATAGCTATTTTAGGATTTATATTTATTTTACAGGTAACTTTGTATTTATTTTAACCAGGTACAATAGCTATTAAATAGTTAAGAACTATTTAATAGCTAAAATAGTTAAAATAATTACAAATTTACCTGTAAAATAAATCCTAAACTAAGTTACAATTAAACCTAACACTGCACTATCAATAAATTAATTAAATAAAATACCTATAATTATCTACAATTAAACCTAACACTACACTATCAATAAATAAATTAAATATAATTCCTACAAATAAATACAATTAAAAAAACTAACTAAAGTACAAAAAATAAAAAAGAACTAAGTTACAAAAAATAAAAAAAAATATTCACAAACAGAAAAATATTACAACAATTTTAAACTAATTACACCTACTCTAAGCCCCCTAATAAAATAACAAAGCCCCCCAAAATAAAAAAATGTCCTGCCCTATTCTAAATTACAAAAGTTCAAAGCTCTTTTACCTTACCAGCCCTGAACAGGGCCCTTTGCGGGGCATGCCCCAAGAAATTCAGCTCTTTTGCCTGTAAAAAAAAACATACAATACCCCCCCCCCCCAACATTACAACCCACCACCCACATACCCCTAATCTAACCCAAACCCCCCCTTAGTGTTAGTGTTAGGTTTATACCTAACACTAAGCCCCTGAAGATCTTCCTACCTTATCTTCACCATACCAGGTTCACCGATCGATCCAGAAGAGCTCCTCCGATGTCCTAATCCAAGCCCAAGCAGGGGGCTGAAGAGGTCCATGATCCGGCTGAAGTCATCATCCAAGCGGGAGCTGAAGAGGTCCATGATCCGGCTGAAGTCATCATCCAAGCGGGAGCTGAAGAGGTCCATGATCCGGCTGAAGTCTTCTATCAACGGCATCTTCAATCTTCTTTCTTCCGGATCCATCCTGCAGACCTCCGACGCGGAACATCCTGCTGGCCCGACGGACTACCGACGAATGAAGGCTCCTTTAATGGACGTCATCCAAGATGGCGTCCCTCGAATTCTGATTGGGTGATAGGATTCTATCAGCCAATCGGAATTAAGGTAGGTAAAAAATTTTTTTATTTTTTGTAACTTAGTTCTTTTTTATTTTTTGTACTTTAGTTAGTTTATTTCATTGTATTTATGAAGATATTGTATTTAATTAATGTATTGATAGTGTAGTGTTAGGTTTAATTGTAGGTAATTGTAGGTATTTTATTTAATTAATTTATTGATAGTGTAGTGTTAGGTTTAATTGTAACTTTGGTTAGGAATTATTTTACAGGTAATTTTGTAATTATTTTAACTATTTTAGCTATTAAATAGTTCTTAACTATTTAATAGCTATTGTACATGGTTAAAATAAATACAAAGTTACCTGTAAAATAAATATAAATCCTAAAATAGCTATAATATAATTATAATTTATATTGTAGCTATATTAGGATTTATTTTACAGGTAAGTATTTAGCTTTAAATAGGATTAATTTATTTAATAAGAGTTAATTTATTTAGTTAGATTTAAATTATATTTAATTTAGCGGGGTGTTAGTGTTAGGGTTAGACTTAGCTTTAGGGGTTAATACATTTATTAGAATAGCGGTGAGCTCCAGTAGGCAGGTTAGGGGTTAATGTTTGAAGTTAGGTGTTGGCGATGTTAGGGAGGGCAGATTAGGGGTTAATACTATTTATTATATGGTTAGTGAGGCAGATTAGGGGTTAATAACTTTATTATAATAGTGGTGCGGTCCGCTCGGCAGATTAGGGGTTAATAAGTGTAGGCAGGTGGAGGCAACGTTGTGGGGGGCAGATTAGGGGTTAATAAATATAATATAGGGGTCGGCGGTGTTAGGGGCAGCAGATTAGGGGTAAATAAGTATAATGTAGGTGGCGGTCAGCAGATTAGGGGTTATTTATTGTAGGTAGCTGGCGGCGACGTTGTGGGGGGCAGGTTAGGGGTTAATAAATATAATATAGGGGTCGGCGGTGTTAGGGGCACATAAGTTAACGTAGGTGGCGGTCGGCAGATTAGGGGTTAAACAATTTAATCGAGTGTCGGCAATGTGGGGGGGCCTCGGTTTAGGGGTACATAGGTAGTTTATGGGTGTTAGTGTACTTTAGGGCACAGTAGTTAAGAGCTTTATGAACCGGCGTTAGCCCAGAAAGCTCTTAACTACTGACTTTTTTCTGCGGCTGGAGTTTTGTCGTTAGAATTCTAACGCTCACGGCTACCGCCAAACTCCAAATCTAGGCCTTAGAGAGCTGTTTGGGGGGGAATCACGGAAGTTGGGGGTAATGGGGGATCCTATACTTTATCTAAAAAAATACCTTTATTTTTATACTGGCAGACTTTCTGCCAGTAGTTAAAGGGACTGAACCCATTTTTTTTATTTTGTGATTCAGATAGAGCATGTGATTTTAAGTAACTTCCTAATTTACTCCTATTATCAAATTTTCTTCATTTTCTTGTTATCTTTATTTGAAAAGCAAGAATGTAAGTTTAGATGCCGGCCCATTTTTGGTTTACAACCTGGGTTGTTCTTGCTGATTGGTGGATAAATTCACCCACCAATAAACAAGTGCTACCCAGAGGTCTGAACCAAAAGTTAGCTGGCTCCTTAGCTTAGATGCCTTCTTATTCAAACAAAGATAGCAAGAGAACAAAGAAAAATGATAATAGGAGTAAATTAGAAAGTTGCTTAAAATGGCATGCTCTATCTGAATCACAAAAAATTTGGGTTCAGTGTCCCTTTAAGATGGCGGTGACAATTGTAAGGTGGGGGAGGGAAGAGAGCTGTTTGAGGGGGGTCAGGGAGGGATCAGGGGGTGGGATGTGTCAGATGGGAGGCTGATCAATACACTAAAGCTAAAATTAACCCTACAAGCTACCTAATTAACCCCTTAACTGCTGGGCATAATACAAGTGTGGTGCACAGCGGCATTTAGCGGCCTTCTAATTACGAAAAAGTAATGCCAAAGCTATAAATGTCTACTATTTATGAACAAAGGGGATTCCAGAGAAACATTTACAACCATTTGTGCTATAATTGCACAAGCTGTTAGTAAATAATTTCAGTGAGAAAAAGTTTGTTATCAAATTAACAATTTTATTTTATTTGATCGCATTTGGCGGTGAAATGGTGGCATGCAATATACCAAAATAGACCTAGATCAATAGTTTGGGTTGTCTAGTAAAAAAAAATATTATACATGTCAAGGGATATTCAGGGATTCCTGACAGATTTCAGTGTTACAATGTGACCATTGCTAATTTTGGAAAAAGTGGTTTGGAAATAGCAAAGTGCTACTTGTATTTATTGCCCTATAACTTGCAAAAAAAGCAAAGAACATGTTAACTTTGGGTATTTTTAAACTCAGGACAAAATTTGGAAACAATTTAGCATGGGTGTTTTTTGGTGGTTGGAAACAAATGATACAATATGATGAAAAAATGGAAAAAAACACACTTTTTCTAACTTTGACCAACAAAATCTGTTACACACATAGTAAATTGTATGATATGATGAAAGTAATGGTATCTTTAGAAAGTTCATTTAATGACAAGAAAAACAGTATATAATATGTGTGGATACAGTAAATGAGTAAGAGCTAAACACAAACACTGCAGAAATGTAAAAAAAGCCCTGGTTCTTAAGAAAATTGAAAATGGTCTGGTCACTAAGGGGTTAAGCAAATTTATCTGCAGTTACCAAAACAACCAGATTCATAACATTTTGTGACAATATATGAAGGTTTCTTTTTTTGTGCAGGTTACTTTATGTTGTGGTTTTTGTTAAAACAATAACAAAATAAGTTAATTTGGACAGGGTAGAGACACTAATAGACTGTGTACATGACTGTGTACACTCTATTTAAAAGTTAGAATTAATTAATTAATTAATTAATTAATTAAACAGCACATGTGTCTGATTATAATGTATGGATAAATATTTGTCACCCAAAACTCACGCAATGCCAGCAAAAGTTAAAGATAGGAGACCGAGAAATAGCTTAGAACCTAAAATAGATTTGAGAGCAGAGATGAATAGTCTAAATATAAATAAATCTGATATCGACGAGATATCAAAACAAGTAGCGCACCTATTACTACCCCAATTTGATCTAATTAAAACGGAGATTGCTACACTCTCCTCTGAGATGAAAAACATTACCTTAAGATTGTCAGAAGCTGAGACTAGAATATCTGATATTGAAGACTTCGTTTAAATTAGACCAAATCACACAACAACATACCTCTAAAATACGTGAACTATAAAATTGAGGAAATAGAGGACAGGTCTCGTCAAAATAATTTAAAAATTATTGGTTTACCAGAGAGAGCTAGATATCAAGACCTAACATACTTTGCAGCCATAACTCTCCCACAATTGCTTGGTATTAATCGACAAGATCAGAATATAAAAGTAGAAAGAGCTCACCGGATTGGTACTATTAGAAGCTTACCAGAAAATACGCCACAGAAACGCCCTATTATGGTGAAATAGCTGAACTTCCAGGATAAAATTAACATAAGAGCTTATAGAAAAATCCAAAACCTTGAAGTAGACCATAATAGAATTTTACTGTTCCAGGAATTTTCGTTTCAGACTGCAAACAAGCAGAAGGCAATGGCACCATTTTGCACTACACTTATTAATTTAGGCCTCTCTGCTAGATTTATTTACCCGGCTAAGATTAAGCTCTTTATTGATGATGAATTAATTATGCTAGGTACGCCTCAAGAGGCCAAGACCTTCACAGACAAGTATAAAGACAGACACTAGATACTATACAGAAAGAGGGGTATCTTGTCTCTATTCATCTCCTTTTCTTTTCAGTTTTTTACGAAAAAAAAAGGTTTACTGTGCACACTTATACATATATTATTTGGTGTAATGTAGAAGTTGTTATGTTTGAAAGTAACACTATTCCTAAGTTATGTGTGCCGTCGGGTTGGGGGGAGGAAGTTGGGTTTTCTTTTTTTTTTTTTTTCTTTCTCTGTCTCTATCCCTTGCTGGTCTGTTTAAAATAAAATGTCAAGGTTAAAGATTACATCTTGGAACGTGGGAGGGATCACCAACCCGATCAAAAGAAAATTAATTTTAACACACCTTAATAAAAGTAAATCAGACTTAATTCTTTTACAAGAAACTCACCTCTCAGAAGCAGAACACAAAAAACTGAAAGTTAATTGGGTGTGAAAAGTTATTTTCACCCCCTGCTCCACCCATAAACGGGGTGTTGCTATATTATTTAGAAAAGGGCTAGAATATCAAATCATTCTACAGGAGTTAGATCCTGGAGAACATTATATTATTCTAAAAAAGAAACTGGGTTCTTATATTCTCACCATCTGCAATGTATACGGGCCAAATAACACTGATGAAACTTTCTGGGAAAAACTGAAGGTTAAATTATTTGATCATGTGAACTCCAATCTGGAAGTGGCTGGTGATTTTAACATGTTTTTTAATAATATTGATAGACTACAGACTACTAACCCAAAACATATTAAAATCTCCCAAAAGGCTCTAAGAATCCTAAAATCTCTTTGTAACACACTCAAGATCAGGGATATATGGCGGCACATTTATCCCAATACCTGTGTGTTTTCTTATGAATCCAAACAATATAGATCGTTCTCACGTATCAATTTTTTTTTAGGTTCAGATAGATTACTTGGCACCGATGTCAAAGCCCAGATAGGAGACTTTACTATTTCTGATCATGCTCCTATATTTTTGGAGCTATTGTGGGGTGACAATAAGTTTCTCTTTTCCCCAATACTTATTTAATAATACAGAATTTAGAAAATGCATTACTGCTATTTGGCATGAATATATTAGACAAAATATCTCTTATATACATAAAAAAGAGTTTTTTGGGAATCAGCTAAAGATGTGATCAGAGGAGAAATTAAAAAAATATACTTGCAGACTTAAAACAAAAATGTGCCTTAGGGAAGCTGAATTATCTAGCTACCTCAGAAATACCTATAACACATATATAATGATACCAAATCATATTAATTGGAAGAAATATTTTAAAGCAAAACAGGAATGGGAAACCATTAGCCTACAGAAAGCATCTATCCAGGAATTGTGTTACAGAACTAGGTTTTATAGATATGGTAACAAGATAGGCAAGCTCCTATCTAACTGTGTGAACACGTATAAATCTCATAAAGCTATAAAAGCTATTATTATAGATGGGAAAAGAGTAACTGATGTTGAGGCAATCAAAACAGGTTTTTATGATTTTTTAAAAAAACTAGATACTTCCCTGAAGATTAATGAACAAAATAAAGAGGTATTTTGGGAAAAAATTCTGCTGCCAAAATTGCCGTCATATGAGGCAGATAAATTAAATGTACCTATCACATCAGAAGTAGTATTACAGGCTATTGATAATCTTAAAGTGGACAAAGCTGCGGGCCCAGATCTTTTACCTGCTGAATTATATAAAATTCTCAGAGATTAGATAAATATCCCTCTCGTGAATTTATTTAATGACTACCTATGTAATGGTATAGTTCCCTCAGTCTATTTTGGAGCATCAAAAATTACTCTGATTCCAAAGAAGGGCAAAGACCCTGAAGTAATAGATTCCTATCGCCCAATATCATTGTTAAATTCAGACTACAAAATATTCACATCTATTTTGGCACACAGACTTAAACCAATTCTTGGATCTCTAATCCATAAGGACCAGGTCGGCTTCATGTTACATAGGAATCCTGCTGCTAATATTCGGAAAATCTTCCTGCTTTTAGATTTTCTGCGTATTGATAAGTCTAACCGACACGTTGATCCAGCTATCTTATCAATCGATGCCCAAAAGGCGTTTGACTATCACTTGGGACCATTTATTTCATACCATGAATTGGTTCGGCTTTAGAGGGCATCCTTAACTGCATTAGAGTCATATATGCAAATGCATCCTTGTCGTTATTGGTTAATGGCTCACTTACAAAGCCTTTCCCTATTATGACTGGAACACGGCAAGGTTGCCCAATCTCGCCTCTTCTCTTTAACCTTGTAATTGAACCTCTTGCAACAATGCTGAAAACACAATTAAAAGGGATCCTGTTAGGAGATAAGTATCTCAAATTATTATTATACGCGGACAATCTAATACTATTTCTCAATAACCCACAATCTGAGATACCCATTATTTTAGATAAAATCTTCAAATTCGGGTCATTCTCGGGATATACAATTAATGTTACCAAGTCAGAATTACTATGGCTAAGCCTGCCACTACAGTCAGACTTTGTTCTTCCTTTTAAAATTGCAGAACATTTCATAACATATCTAGGAATCAAAATTAGTACAAATCCTCTGGAATGGTACAATTTGAAATATCCCCCACTACTAATGAAAATTAAAACAGATCTAAGAAACTGGGCTAACCTACCTTTATCAATTACGGCAATAATTAACTTAATTAAGATGATTATATTACCTAAATTGTTGTATGTAATGCAGAATATCCATATTCTTTTAACAAAAACTGATCTTTAGTTCTTGGATAGCTACATTAGGACATTTATCTGGGGTGTGGGTAGAAAGCTTTACATAACCTTGCGCAATTAAGACAATTTGGGGGTCTTGCACTCCCCATATTTTCCACGTATAACAGAATCTGCCTTGCCAAGGTAGCTATGGACTGGCTCACTGGTTGGAATCATGTGGCCTTTTTAGAAGTGGAACAAAAAATAGTTTTCCCTTTCTCCTTAATTGCTCTACTCCATTGTCCTATTAAAGCCATCCCGAGTAAGTTTAAGAGAAAATTCCCTATATTCCATATCATTAAAGCCTGGCAGTTGTTCATTTGGTCCAGTTTAAAAGATAATCCTCTGATCTCTGAATTACTACCTATCACAAGGAATCCATGTTTTATTCCAGGCATCGACAATAAACTATTTAACAGATGGGCCTCTCTGGGCCTTTCTTATTTATTTCAATTTAGAGATCCTGAAAATGGATCTGTACACATTTGAATATCTTAGAAATTGTTTTCATCTTAAAAATACAGACTTTTATGCATACCTACAAGTTCGGCATTGGTACAGTGAAATAATCACAGATTCTGTTACAGAATGGATACATCCAGGCATAAAAATGGGTTTAGCCCTTTATAAACTAGGTAAACATTCTATTAGTTACTGGTATATGATGGTTCTATCAGAATCTGGTGAGCTTAATATGCTGGATATCTGTTCAAAATGGTCCAAAGTCATTCCAACACTTGATATGTATAAAGTGAAGTATAGTATGATAGCGGTTGAAAATGCTACCCTATCTGCAGCGTGGCGAGAATCACATTTCAAAATCCTAAATTGTGTATACATACCCCCTGCTAGTTTAAATAGATGGTTTCGTAATTCCCTAAATTTATGCCCACAATGTAGTTTCCCTGATGCTGATCTGGTCCACATGTTTTGGAGCTGTCCGAAAACACAACAATTTTGGCAACGCATACAATTCTGGTTGAATAGGGTACTTACATCGCACATAGTTATTCAATTACAGCACATTGTTTTTTTACTGGACCCAAGAGATAATGTTGGCAATGCCGATTTTATTAACAGAGCAATTTTGGGAGGAAGATATCTTATCTTGAAAAACTGGAAATCTAAGAGAGAACCAACAATTAATAACCTAACTTACCTATTACATTTACAATATATAATAGAACAGCTCAACAGTGCTAATAATGGAGAAAATCAGCAACATAGATTTGCTACTAAATGGCTGGACTTTACTAAATTATATAGAAACAATACACAAATGCAGCTTATGCCCCCTTTATAAAAAAGGAAAAGGGTAAATTAGGAAGAAAAAGGAGATAAAAATAGCAAAAATTCACTCGTATGAGCTGTTGTTGAAATTAATTGGCTTACTATAATCTTCCCCCTCCCCCTTAGACTATTTTTTTTTTCTTTTTTCTTTTCCTCTTTTCTCTCTTTCTTATCTCTTCTCCCCCCAACCTGTTGCGTCCTTTTGGACCGTATCAAAAAATTACTTTGAATTCTGAGGTTGTTTTGTTTTTCTGTTCCTTCCGAAAAAAAAAAAAAAAAAAAAAAATCATTAAATAAATGTAATAATAAAAAATGTCTTTTTAAAGGTCAAACCAAAATATATTAGTATATATTATAAACGATTTTTGAAGAAGTACAGGCCTATGTTTAATTTGCTGATTTTATGTTTCTTGCTCATGTATGACTACAATATAATTCTGTAATGAACTGATGCTCCTTCAACAAAGGATACCAAGAGAACCAAGCAGACTAGATAATAGAAGTACACAGGAAAGCTTAAAATTGTGTGATTTATCCGAATAATGAAAAACACTTTGGGATGCATGTCCCTTTAAGTACATTCTGGTAGGCACCAAACTATTGATATGAACAGAAAAAAGAACTGAGCAGACAAACAATATGCAAGGCTTTTTTTTTGTCCTATGTAGAAAAAGGCACAGCTTAATCGTTCCCACCACAAAGCTTCAGAAGCATCTTCCGGTAATCCCCAGATGTGTCGCCCGTGATATCTGTGTACAGGGACTTTCCATAAAGCCTCTTGTACTCTGTGCGAATATCCAGCAAATCCACCTCACTGCGCAAAACCATGATACGGATCAGCGTCTTGTCTTTTGTACCAGTGCCTTTCATTGCTTTGTGAAGACGTTCAGCGAAGAATGCTTGAGTGTTTTTAAGGCACTTCACGACTGCCAGCATGCCACTCTCTAGATCCCCTGACATCTCACGACAGATACTTTTCTCAAGGTCACGGTTGCGCATCCTCTGTTATTCAGAGAAAACTGCATTAAGATGTGGTCTGCTCCTAGCACACAAGATGGCGTTGAACTTGGACTCATCTGTGCCCAGGCGATTCTCCCCAGCTGCATATAGCTCTTGGACATCACGTTGGACTAATGTCATGTCCACATGGCTGCTCTCGTCTTGGTTCCCCTGAGAGAGTGAAATCAACAGTCTCTGGAAGTGACCGGAAGAGTCCCTCTTAATAGCCTGTTCCAGTGTCTTCTTAAACTCTTTTTTGTACACCCTGTTGATTTCCTGGATCTCTGCATTACTGCGTGATGACAGGATCTCTATGATGCAAGCCTCATCTGTGCCGGCACCCTTAATGGCTTCATGGATTTCATAAGCATCATAAACTGAAGGCGCTTTCAACATCGCTAGGACTGCCTTCTCAAAGTTTCCAGAAATCTCAGACTTCAGGTCTTTTATTAAATCCTTTCCATAGGCCGTTTTAAATGATAGGGCAATCTGCAGTCTCTGTTTATTTGATCTGCTCCCCAGACATTCTATAATGGTCTGTTCATCTGTTCCAAATCCTTTCATGGCTTTTCTGAGCAATTCAGCATCTCTAAGTGGATCAAAGTTTGGTGCATCTGTTATGGTTCCTCGTTTCGCAACCTTCCCTGGAGTGACAGCTGGCATTCCTGGGGATGGGTACGATGGCATAGAAGGATTTACAGCTGGTCCTGCAGGATAACTTGCAACAGGTTGCTGGCTTGGGTAGGTCATTGGAGGCTGCCCAGGCATGCCCATTGGTGGTTGTGCAGGCACTGGCATGGGTTGCTGACCAGGCATTGGCATTTGCGGATGCCCATGTGATGGCATTGGCTGACCAGGCAGGGGGGCTGAGGGATATCCTTGATTATATCCTGGCATCTGTGGCTGTTGGCCTCCACTAGCTGGTGGGAACATGCCATAGGAAGGAACTTGTGGTTGACCAGGCTGCGGTGCCCCATATCCACCACCTGGAGGTGCCCCATATCCACCACCTGCCGTCTGTGGGTACATTCCTGGGCCTGGATTCATACCTCCAAAACCAGCTGGAGGATACCCTGAGTTTTGCATATAGCTCTGTGGGTTGTACTGCTGACGAATGGTAGCCGCCATGTTATCGAGTCCAAGAGGAGGAGGGTTCCCTCCAGGTGCCCCCCATGGATTATTAGCTGTGGGGATTGGAGGAAAGCCGCTCATAGGAGCATAACCTGGATAACTCATTGTTTAGATGCAACAGTCAAAATAATGCTTCTTTGGTTCCTTGAGCTGCTCCCTTCTGCTTTTTCAGTTTCTCTCTAGGGCAGGGACTGTGCAGGCTGCAGGAGGAGATCTGCCAGAGGAGGAGTCAGCTTTCTGTCTAGATGTAAATAATTTTGGTTAGTGGTTGTTAACTATTGATACTATCCAGGTATGAAGTTCTGTACCTATATGATACATTGCCTTTTTGTTTGACTGTTTGCCCTTATTAATAAAGAAGAATTTATTAAAAAAACACACTTTTTTCTAACTTTGACCCCCAAAATATGTTACACACATACGCCTAGATTTATAGTTTTGTTGGTAAAGACCCGCAAAGCTAATGCTGCATTTTTCCCAGCACACCCTTTAAACAACGCTGGTATTTAGAGTTGTCTGAGTGGCTGCGTTAGGCTCAGAAAAGGGAGTGTTGAGCATAATTTAGCGCCACTTCAATCCTCAATACCAGCGTTGCTTACGGTAGCGGTAAGCTGGCAAAACGTGCTCGTGCACGATATCCCCATAGGAAACAATGGGGCAGGTTGGGCTGAAAAACACCTGCAAAAAAGCAGCGCTCAGCTCTTAATGCAGCCCCATTGTTTCCTATGGGGAAACACTCTCTAAGTCTGCACCTAAAACCCTAACATGAACCCCGAGTTTAAACACCCCTAACCTTACACTTATTAACCCCTAATCTGCCGCCCCCGCTATGTCTGACACCTGCATTTTATTATTAACCCCAAATCTGCCGCTTCGGACACCGCCACAACCTACATTATCCCTATGAACCCCTAATCTGCTGCCCCTAACATCACTGACACCTACATTATATTTATTAACCCCTAATCTGCCCCCCCCACAACATTGCCGCAACCTAACTACACTTAACCCCTAATCTGCTGACCGGACCTCGCCACCACTATAATAAATGTATTAACCCCTAAACCGCCGCACCCCCGCCTCGCAAACACTAGAATAAATTGTATTAACCCCTAATATGCCCTCCCTAACATCGCCGCCACCTACATACAATCATTAACCCCTAATTTCCCGCCCGCAACGTCGCCGCTACTATAATAAAGTTATTAACCCCTAAAATTAAGTCTAACCCTAACACCCCCCTAACATAAATATAATTTAAATTAAACGAAATAATATTCCTATAATTAAATAAATGAATCCTATTTAAAACTAAATACTTACCTATCAAATAAACCCTAATATAGCTACAATGTAACTAATAATTACATTGTATCTATTTTAGAATTTATATTTATTTTACAGGCAACTTTGTATTTATTTTAACTAGGTACACTAGCTATTAAATAGTTATTAACTATTTAATAGCTATCTAGTTAAAATAATTACACAATTACCTGTAAAATAAATCCTAACCTAAGTTACAATTAAACCTAACACTACACTATCATTAAATTAATTAAATAAATGACCTACAATTAGCTAAACTAAAATACAATTAAATAAACTAAATTACAAAAAATAAAAAATATTACAAGAATTTTAATCTAATTACACCTAATCTAAGCCCCCTAATAAAATAAAAAAATTCCCCCCCCAAAAAAAATGCCCTACCCTATTCTAAATTACAAAAATAACCAGCTCTTTTACCAGCCCTTAAAAGGGCTTTTTGTGGGGCATTGCCCAAAGTAATCAGCTCTTTTACCTGTAAAAGAAAATACAATACCCCCCAACATTACAACCACATACCCCTATTCTAACCCACCCAAACCCCCCTTAAAAAAATGTATCACTAACCCCCTGAAGATCTCCCTACCTTGAGTCGTCTTCACTCAGCCGAGCCGAAGTCTTCATCCAATCCGGGCGATGTGGTCCTCAATCCGGGCGAAGTCTTGATCCAAGCGGCAAAGAAGAGGTCCTCCATCCGGGCGAAGTCTTGATCCAAGCGGCAAAGAAGAGGTCCTCCATCCGGGCGAAGTCTTGATCCAAGCGGCAAAGAAGAGGTCCTCCATCCGGGCGATGTCTTCTTCCAAGCGGCATCTTCTATCTTCTGTCTTCCGGATCCATCTTCATCCCGCCGACGCGGGACATCCTCCTTCCCCGACGGTCTAACGACAAATGAAGGTTCCTTTAAGGGACCTCATCCAAGATGGCGTCCCTCGAATTCCGATTGGCTGATAGGATTCTATCAGACAATTGGAATTAAAGGGACAGTCTACACCATAATTTTTATTGTTTTAAAAGATAGATAATCCATTTAAAAGTATATTATTATAACTGTGTTGG
Source organism: Bombina bombina (assembly GCF_027579735.1). NCBI lineage: Eukaryota > Metazoa > Chordata > Amphibia > Anura > Bombinatoridae > Bombina > Bombina bombina. Next base: position 855,677,461 of record NC_069500.1, read on the forward strand.
TTATGCAAACATAACCAACACAGTTATAATAATATACTTTTAACCTCTGTGATTATCTTGTATCTAAGCCTCTGCAAACTTCCCCTTTATTTCAGTTCTTTTGACAGACTTGCAGTTTAGCCAATCACTGCCTGCTCCCAGATAACTTCATGTGGACGAGCACAGTGTTATCTATATGAAATACGTGAACTAACACCCTCTAGTGGTGAAAAACTGTTCAAATGCATTCTGAAAAGAGGTGGCCTTGAAGGTCTAAGAAATTAGCATATGAACCTCCGAGATTAAGCTTTCAACCAAGAATACCAAGAAAACAAAGCAAAATTGGTGATAAAAGTAAATTGGAAAATTGTTTACAATTACATGCTCTATCTGAATCATGAAAGTTTATTTTGGCCTAGACTGTCCCTTTAAGGTAGGAAAAATCTGATTGGCTGATTCAATCAGCCAATCAGATTGAAGTTCAATCCGATTGGCTGATCCAATCAGCCAGATTGAGCTCGCATTCTATTGGCTGTTCCGATCAGCCAATAGAATGCAAGCTCAAACTGATTGGCTGATTGAATCAGCCAATCAGATTTTTCCTACCTTAATTCCGATTGGCTGATAGAATCCTATCTGCCAATCAGAATTCGAGGGACGCCATCTTGGGTGACGTCATTTAAAGGAACCTTCATTCGTCGTTAGTCCGTCGGGGAAGGAGGATGTTCCACGTCGGATGAAGATGGATCCGGAAGACAGAAGATAGAAGATGCCGCTTGGAAGAAGACATCGCCTGGAGGGAGGACCTCTTCTTTGCAGCTTGGATCAAGACTTCGCCCGGATTGAGGACCACATCGCCCGGATTGGATGAAGACTTCGGCTCGACTGAGTGAAGACGACTCAAGGTAGAGAGATCTTCAAGGGGTTAGTGATAGTTTTTTTTAAGGGGGGTTTGGGTGGGTTAGAATAGGGGTATGTGGGTGGTGGGTTGTAATGTTGGGGGGGGGGTATTGTATTTTCTTTTACAGGTAAAAGAGCTGATTACTTTGGGGCAATGCCCCGCAAAAAACCCTTTTAAGGGCTGGTAAAAGAGCTGGTTACTTTTGTAATTTAGAATAGGGTAGGGCATTTTTTTATTTTGGTGGGATTTTTTATTTTATTAGGGGGCTTAGAATAGGTGTAATTAGATTAAAATTCTTGTATTTTTTTTTTTTTTTTTGTTATTTAGTGTTTTTTTTTTTTTTTGTATTATAGATTAGTTTATTTAATTGTATTTTAGTTTAGCTAATTGTAGGTAATTTATTTAATTAATTTAATGATAGTGTAGTGTTAGGTTTAATTGTAACTTAGGTTAGGATTTATTTTACAGGTAATTTTGTAGTTATTTTAACTAGGTATCTATTAAATAGTTATTAACTATTTAATAGCTATTGTACCTAGTTAAAATAAATACAAAGTTGCCTGTCAAATAAATATAAATCCTAAAATAGATACAGTGTAATTACTATTTATATTGTAGCTATATTAGGGTTTATTTTCTAGGTAAGTATTTAGTTTTAAATAGGAATAATTTATTTAATTATAGGAATATTATTTTGTTTAATTTAAATTGTATTTATGTTAGGGGGAGTTAGGGTTAGACTTAGGTTTAGGGGTTAATACATTTATTATAGTAGCAGCGACGTTGTGGGCGGGAGATTAGGGGTTAATAATTGTAGGTAGGTGGCGGTGATGTTAGGGAGGGCAGATTAGGGGTTAATAAAATGTATTCTAGTGTTTGCGAGGCGGAAGTGTGGCAGTTTAGGGGTTAATACATTTATTATAGTGGCAGCAAGGTCCGGTCGGCAGATTAGGGGTTAATAACAATCACATAATAAAACACAACATAAGGCTAACACTATAAAGAAAGTGGTCTTCTCAGACTCAAGAGCCAGAATTAGCAGATGAGGAGAGATTTGCCTCTAGCTTTGACTCAGATGGATTTTCTGGCCCTGAGGGGAAGAGGTTATATCCAACCATAATTGTACAACGACAAATATGGAGGGTGATACACAACCGAAAAGTATTCTTAAAGATTACAAATGGGGCAGGCGCCAAAGATGTGGTAGTTTCCATTATTATGTGACCCCTAACACACAAGAGGCGACTAATAGTGAGGGAATTAGTCATCAGGTTTTTCAGCGGGCCCCGAGATGACCCAGGGGATGGGGGCAGGGCAATACACAGAAGCTCAATACAACAGACTTCGAACAACAGAGATATCCTGTGAGGGAGAACAGGGGCACTTTGAAACACAGGTACCAGTAATGGATAATACTGTTAACCTTTCTTCCTATGACCTCACTCAACTTGAGAGGAAGGTTTTAAGTTATGGCCTTTGTGACGGATACCCCGGCTACCCCGACTGGGTAGCTCCATCAAACGGGTCCTGCTTCCTCCCTGCCAACTGCAGCTATGTAGCTGCCAAGTGACCACAGCCGGTAGCCACCCCTGATGCCCGACAGCACCAGTACTCAGGGTCCCACCCTGTGGCAGACTCCAGCTACCCAGACTAGGTAGCTCTGCCTGAGGGTAATTCCTCTGCCTGGAACAGGCTGCTATGTAGCTCAGGAGAGTGATTGTAGCAGGAGCCCACCCAAATAACTAGACAGACTAGCATTCAGGTGAAACAAGAACTGATTTTATTGAAAACACACACTCCTTTTATACAGACAGCTCATCTTGATAAGAACAGAAGACAATGCCACAGTTTTCCCGCCATTCCTGCCCCTCCAGACAGCCCGGCACCTCCATAGGAGCCACAGTCTCACATAATCCCAATACCTAGGGGTGGCGGTTTCGGGGTGATCCTGGTGGAGCGGCGGCACGTCCAGGGAGTCATTTTAAAGCTCTCCATCCCTAGATGTCACAGTCCAAATCAGCATGATCTCTTACTGGGGACCGGAGTTACAGTCCATTGAAGTTATGGGGTTAGGGGTGTCCAAAACCCCCAGTTTTCAAAGGAGCTCCCCTCTGATAATTCCCACAGATCTTGTCCTGCTGTCCTGTGGCCAACCAGGAGTTCCAGGAGCCCGGCCAGCCTGAGAGGAGTTAGGCGGGTATCCGTTGTGAGGCGGCCGACCGGGAGTTCCAGGAGCCCGGCCAGCCTAGGAGGGTTTTCCTGGTCAATCACCAGCTCTTCACAAAACAAGCAAACAAAAGCTTCCAGAGATTGTGGTTGCTCTGAGGAGCCCAAAACCACTGAGAAACAACAGTGGTGAGGTTGTAGGGGGGGTGGGGGTAGCCTTAGCTGTCTGGTATCCGTGACAGCCTTGAATTTGTCCCCTCACAGAATTTTGATTTATTTCAGACTATCCTCGATGTCAACAGAATGGTTAGAGACCTGATGCTTAGAAAATTATTTCCTGAATCTGAAACTAACACAATTTCTAACACTGCTTGTGACACAACCTGTACTGATTTTGACAAAATGACATTTGATGATATTTGTGCCCTTACAAGTTTGGAGGATCTTTCAGGCTTAGAAGCAGGTCATTATATGTTAGACCATATTAAAGCTCACAAACTGAAGTCTACATCTAACTTCTATCCTCTACACGTTAGAGGCAAAAGTCTGGAAGTTTTCCATAAAAGGGTTATGGAGGACCTCACTACACTTTCCCATTCCCATAACAAACATACTTCAAACCTAACCAGAAGAGAAAGAGAAGCCATTTCCCATCTCCAACATAACACTGATATTGTCATTAGAAAATCGGATAAGGGTGGGAGTATAGTCGTGATGGATAGGGATACATACACCACAGAGGCCCTTAGACAGCTAGGAGATTCTGAAGCTTACTCTTCTCTAACAAGGGACCCCACTATTACATTTGGTCATATTTTGAGGGACCTTTTGGATGATGGGTTGGAGATGGGCATCATAGACAAACAGACTTTTGATTGTTTACTTGTTGAGAATCCTGTGATGCCCATCTTCCACCATTTCCCTAAGGTTCATAAAAGCCTTGATAATGTACTTGGTAGACCCATAGTAGCGGGTATTGGTTCATTACTTGAGCCCTTATCTAAATGGGTTGACAATTTCTTTCAACCATTAGTACACAGTCTACCTAGCTACGTGCGTGATAGAGCACATACTTTATCTAAATTAGAACAAACAAGATGGGAGTCAATTTATAGCTGGATAACTATTGACGTAGTGACATTATAAACTAGCATACCACACAAATTTGGACTCAAAGCTGTGTAATTATATTTAGAAAGGTGTGTGGATCTTGATTCTCAGCATATAAAGTTTGTGTTGAGGGCTATCAAGTTTTTAATACTACACATTTTTTTTTTTTCAAATTTTCAGACACATTCTATCTCCAGAGGCATGGAACTGCGATGGGGGCCACATTTGCCCCCTCCTACACCAACCTCTTTATGGGGTGGTGGGAGCGGTTCCACGTCTATGGAGATAGGAATGTGTTTTCTGGTTTTATAATCAAATATCTAAGATTTATTGATGATCTTTTGATCGTCTGGTCTTCAGGACAGAAACAGGCAGAGGAATTGGTTGATTACTTGAATACTAATGAAGTAGGATTGAAATTTACCTACCAATGGCATAACAAAACAACTAATTATTTGGATGTAACTCTGACTGGGGAAATTGAATCAAATAGAATTGTCTCATCTCTCTATTGTAAGCCTATCTCCGGGAACACCTTATTGTACAGTAGCCATCCCCAACACGTGTTTAGGGGAATAGCAAAAGGTCAATTTATGTGAATAAAATGCAACTGTTCCCGGAGACAGGATTACCTTAGGGAGAGTGAGGATCTCAACAAAAGGATGTTGGAAAGAAATTACCCTCAGAAGGTTATTAAAACACCATGCCATGAGGTTGATCAAATGGACAGATCTAAAATGTTCTTTGAGAATAATCAAATAGCTAAAGGAACACCTAAGGTTTGCAATAAATCAACCCTAGTAACAGCTTTCTCTGACCAGTACCACCAGGTATGCAACATCATTAGAAAAAAACATTCCTATTCTGCGTGGGGATAAGACCCTATGCAAAGTGATTAATGATGGTTGCAACTTTGTCTTCTAATTTACTTAAAGGAGAGGAAAGTAGGAGTTCATGGTTACATTTTAAAGGTACTTTTAAATGTGGCAAACGGCCTTGTGGTTCATGTGACCACATTAGGATAGCTACCACTTTTTCCACCAGTACAGAAATATTTGATACTAAATTATGTGTGAAATGCGGCAGTAAATATGTGGTGTACCTGATTGAGTGCACGTCGTGTTGCCGACAATACATAGTAAGAACGACTAGAGAGGTAGGGACGCTTATTAAAGAACACCTGTCCCATATCTCTCATGAGAGAGCAGTTTCAGCATTATCCAAGCATTTCTTGGAAGTTCACAATGGGAATGTTGGGTCCTTCAGGTGGCAGGCAATCGAGCAGATAGTCAAACCCCCAAGAGGTGGTGACAAATTATGGATACTCTCTAGACAAGAGATATACTGGATCCACAAGCTTGGTTGCCTGCTACCTGTGGGATTCAACTCAAAATTTGACATTATCAACTATTGGCAACATTGACTGAGACATTTTCATTCATTAATAACTTTGTATACACTTGTCTTCTTTATTTCCCCTTGCCCATAAAATACTACATTATGTAATATTCATTCTGATTTCATATTTATGAGACATTATCTTATACCCATAATAATGTTCCCAATTGGTATCATGGGTCTGAATTTTTGGATAGCATCACTACTATCAATCATATATTGGTCCTATTTTGATATTTATATTTCTTTTATAAATATTATCAATTTATTCATTTTCACAATTCTTCATTCATTATTCTATATGGTTTGATGACATCATTATAAACTAGTATATGCATGTTTTATTTTGATATTGATATTTACAAATTCTTTTGTATATAGAATTAATTTTTACATTTATTCATTCTTTTAGATTTATGTATTTATCCCTTATCATTATAGAATTGGTTGATGATAGTAATATCATGGAGCATAAATATGCCTTATTTTGATCATTTATCTCTTTGGCTTATATGATTAATTTATGCCTCCATGCTGATATTATATATTATCATATATGTACAGGTAGCCCTCAGTTTATGCCGGGGTTAGGTTCCAGAAGGAATGGTTGTAAATTTAAACCGTTGTAAACTGAAACCCAGTTTATAATGTAAGTCAATGGGAAGTGAGGGAGATAGGTTCCAGGTCCCTCTCAAAATTGTCATAAGTAACACCTAATGAATTATTTTTAAAGCTTTGAAATGAAGACTTTAAATGCTAAACAGCATTATAAGCCTAATAAAATAATCACACAACACAGAAAATATAATTAAACTAAGTTAAATAAACAAAAACATTTGCTAAACGGCATTATAAACCTAATAAAATAATCACACAACACAGACTTCACTTGCATTTTTCTGCAAACAGTTCTTTCTATGCATTCCAATCTGGACTGATTTATAGACAGGAAGATCTTGTTCCTTTGAAATCTGCTCGATAGCTCAGGTCTGGTTAAACTGATTAATTTCAGCTTGCTTGGCTTTGCAGCAACACTAGCGGACAGCTCCACCTACTGGCTATTTTAATAAAAGCACTGCTTCTCAATGCTTTTCAATAGCAGTCACATGACTGGAAAAAAAAAGGTTGTTATTCTGAAACGGTGTAAATTGAACCATTGTAAAACGAGGGCTACCTGTATATGGTATCATAGCAATACATGTATTTAATTATTATTAACATTCACAGTTGGTGTTACTATATATATATATATATATATATATATATATATATATATATATATATATATATATATATATTCAGTGTTGAGATTAACAGGCCCATTTATCAAGCTCCGTATGGAGCTTGAAGGGCCGTGTTTCTGGCGAGTCTTCAGACTCGCCAGAAACACAAGTTATGAAGCAGCGGTCTAAAGACCGCTGCTTCATAACCCTGTCCGCCTGCTCTGAGCAGGCGGACAGGAACCGCCGGAAATCAACCCGATCGAATACGATCGGGTTGATTGACAGCTCCCTGCTGGCGGCCGATTGGCCGCGAGTCAGCAGGGGGCGGCGTTGCACCAGCAGCTCTTGTGAGCTGCTGGTGCAATGTTAAATGTGGAGAGCGTATTGCTCTCCGCATTTAGCGAGGTCTTGCGGACCTGATCCGCAGTGTCGGATCAGGTCCGCAAGCCCTTTGATAAATGGGCCCCTAAGGGTTAACTAATGAGTGCTTCTGTTCCTATACTCCTCCTATGGGAGGGGTTAAGGGTTTTAAATAAGCCACAGCTGCTATTGTATTTTATGTCTATGATTACAGCCAGTATGGCTGAAACCGGTCAGATGTTTTTTCTGAAACTCTCATACTACATATGGAGTCTGACTATTTTTTTATTCATTTTTATGATACCAAATAAAGCATTTTTGTATTTTTAATGAGCACTCCCTTATTACTTGCTGTGACATCCTTGGAACTTTTTTTTGTAATTTTTTATGGAGGACTGGGACTCCATTCCTGCTTATCGGTCCGCAGGAAGCCAGGGCTGTCTTTTTCACAACGTCAGGTTTGGAGGAGGAGTTTAGCGGCATGCTTTGGAGACAAGCTGAGCAGAGCTGGAGCGAACGTAGAACGGCTGAGACTGTAGCGGTTCCTGCCTAAGCAACATACAGACCAGACCGGGTGGACTGAGGAGACCGGTAATATTGGTTGTCATTTGAGTCTGTGTTTCAAGGGTACACCACACATGTTTTATTTTGATATTTACACTGTCACGGGCGAAAAACACTAACTAGTGGTACCGAGTGCTATGATTAGTTGAGTGTTTACCTTGTTGACTTGGACCTGGCTTTCCCTCTCTTTGCAGCTGCTGATTTATATATTTGACCGGGACCTGGCTTTCCCTCATTCTGAAGTTGCTTGCTTATTGACATGCTTGACCTACATGCTTGGTTTTCATGTTTGCTCTATCTATATACCGCACAGTACCGACAGCCTTTGAATACAAAAGTTGGGACTAACTTAATATTGACTGTCTCGCTTTGCATGTTGCTATAGTAACGGCTTGCTATTCTCTATAACGCCTGCTTATTATTATCATTCACTGCACTGTCTGCTGTTTTCTCTGTGTCATTATCCAAAATAAAAAAATAATTATACCTTACCTACATAATACATAAAAAGCCCTCCTCCAAAATAAAATAAAAAACCCTAAGCTCTAACTCTAAAAAAAAAAAAAAAAAAAAAAAAAAATCCAATAGTCCTTAAAAGGGCCTTTTGTAAGGAAATTGTCCTAAAGCGAACACAGCAAAAATAAAAAAAAAATTACAAAACCCCCACCTACATTAAAGTAACCCTTCACCTCCCAAAATAAAAAATCAAACTTTAAAATCCTAGGATAGGAAAAAAAAAAATAAAGAAAAATAAATAAAGCCTATTTTAAAAAATAAAAAGCCACCCCCAAAAAAAACCTTACTAACCCAACAAGGGTTAGTTATATATGATGGGGACCCCAGCTCCTCTTGATCCATTGCGGGCCAATCTTCATCCATGATTTCTGCATGGAGGCGGACTTCAGCAGCCTCTGTCACCGCCTAAGGTCCGCAATCTTCATCAATGGTGGGGCCCATCTTTATTCATCCCCCAGGCACCGGGGGCCCATCTTCGGGGAAGCGGAGGCGGGCTTCGGCAGCCTCTAACGCCACCTCTGCTCCGTATCTTTTTTTCTGCGGCTCTCTTCGGGGAGCCCTCGTCTTCATGCGATCTCTGCCGCACACTGAAAAAGGATAGGTTATTTTTAATTTTATTTCTTAGGCTAGGTTTTTACAGGTTTTTTTTTTTTTATTTTAAGCGGTCGGGGTCCCTTTAATGTAAGTGGGGGGTTTCAAAACTTTTTTTATTTTAAATGAATAATTGATATTATCACTTTAGGGCAATGACCTACAAAAGGCCCTTTTAAGGGCTATTTTAATTTATTTTAGAGTTAAGGTTTCTTTGTTTTTGTTTTTTGTTTTTAATACTTATTTTTATTAAGGTATCATATACAGACAATATATGTCATAAGAAACACATCAAAATACAGATAAACATAAGTACATAAGATAAGTCAATACATGAACAATTATGTAATGTGCCACACATTAAAACCTCCCAAGATCTATATTGATGTGCATATCTATATCTATTTTTTTAACTCAAAAACACCACATTTGATAATATGGCTAACAACTCAAAGTCATAACATTTTCATTATAACTGACAAATTATATTTTAGCCCATTTAACAAATTAAGATGATGATATATTTAGGAAACCTAAACGTTGAAGTTTTATATAAGCATAAAACTCTAAATGTAAGCCAAAAAATAGTTTGAAATTGTAGACCAGAGCCGCTCTCTAAATATCCCAGTCTTACTATTGGGAATATAGGGTCACCCCCTGCGCAGTGAAAATATATTATTATAAAATAACTAAATAGGTGTAAGAAGGAAATATTCACAACCTTGGAGTACTATATTTAACAGCGGGTAAGCGCCGCTTAACATAGAAATAAGGGGGGGGGCAGATTAGAGCAAAACTCATTACAAATAGGAACAAAGTGGTAATGATATAATAGACCGTCAGTCAATATGGGGAGCTACTTGAGGTCAGGGGGTCTAGTACTTGAACATAATCACTGTCTTTTAGAGTAGAAATAAGCCAGTGTAACCAGCCTCAAATTCCCAGTTATGCCACATAAGAGTCCCTTTCCCCTACAATGCGGTGCCCATACGGAACCTAAGTTAAAGACTATGTAGTATCAAGCAAACACGTTTTATACGGGCATACAATTGTATAGCATAGACACACCAATAGCATGGGATATTTATAAAAAAATATTTTGCCCTCAAGGTATGGGCCCTATACCCAAGGGCAGGTGAGTTAAAGTAATAGAGAAGCAATCCCTAATGATATACTTAACAGTCATAGTAGGCTACCACCTACTTTAATTATGGTATGTCTAGATCAAGGATAATAATATATAAGGATACCGCAATATTATTAGTGCTAGTGTCTCCATGTATAGACTACATTGTATAGCTCACCCAGGCATGTAAGTCTGGGTCAAAAAGTAGCAGATCTTGTCATGTACCGCAAAGATTGGTCTGCTGAGGATGCTTTAGAACAGTAGATCCCTACTTGCAATAACCGATAGAAAAAAACAAACATAAACTTATATCGCCATACCAAAACTACCTGCAAAGTCTAGCAAAGTAAAGGTTCATCTAAAGTGGAGCATGGTGCTATCTGGATCTATCCGCAAAACCTGCATGCACATCCCATCTCTTATTAGGAATATAAATGTATGCTTGGGGGCTAAATATAAATATTTGAAATGATGAATTACGTTTAAAAGTAGCCTCGCCTTTAAGGATGAATATCTAAGGTGTAAGACCACTCATGATTCCACCTGAGCCAGGGGAAAGCATAGGGGGTGAGGTACTTAGACACTTAAAGGCTATATATGGCTTAGAATATTGTGAAAGAGATCGTTGTACCTGAATGGCAGGAATCATTAAGATAACGAGTAAAAATATTAGGAATCTTAATAGCATTTATGATCTCAAACGCTTGTGGAGACCATTTTCCAGATTATTATACTGATACTGGGTATAACTATTATGCTCAAAGAGAGTAACTATAAATAACAGAAAAATATTGTTAGGAGAATCAAAGAGATAATTCAAATTTATAGTTATCATGCTAATTGAATTACCGAAAGTGACTAACATCCCCATGCTATCAGCAACTGATATAAACTAAATCGGCTCGTAGTCTTAGTTAAGGGGACCCTGTGCTTGCACAAATTTACAAACATATATATTACAGTAACTACCCAGTAGGCCTCACTGAGATCGCTAGACTGATTGTTAGGAGCTGGTATTTTAGCCCATTCCCATTCTCAAAAGCAGGTGTTGGTTGTATAGATTTGAAAGTACATGCAGTCTATATATACAAAATATATGAGCCTGTTATAATAATCCTGCAGTAGGAAACTTATGGAGGATAAACAGTAGCCGACCCATGTAAATAGTGTATTGGCCATGTAACGCTTCTTATATTCTCTGGGGAGCTATCATCTAACACCGCATCTATCAGATCCCCTGTAGCTAGTTGAATGTTTTCCATGAGCTAAGAGTATCCCCTTTTTAGTGGTGTTGCTAGTCATCTGCATGTGTCTGCCAAGCGCCATTATGTATAATCCCTCTAGGTTGGTATCAGTGGGTTGCTCTTATATTAGTCTAAGTGCAAAGAAAAACATTGCTGAATACATAAAACTATAAATCAATTGTCTCTCAACATACACATAAACAGATTAACATTTTAACTGATATAAGGATGGCTCTTGTGGAACCACTAAAACATCTTAATATAGGGCTAACACCAATAAGTCATATGCAATAGACAAAACAGAAACCGACAAATCAAACAATGTAATTATCATGAGAGGCTAAAGTTTCTATAGCTAAGTATCTTATTAAGGGCAAATGATTGAGTCGGCCTGGGAAAGTTATTAAAGACAATAAGTGTTAAGGTTGAATACCATGACACTTTACCCTACTCCAGACTTGGCTATGAGTGTAGAGATCTGTTGTTTGATCGAGTAGACAGTGTAACCCAGATCCCATTTTTAGTAAGAGAGGTCTGAAATGGCTGTCAGCCATCCGGGGCATAAGATTTTGTCAATCTGCGAATTGAATATAAAAATGTCCTAAGGTAGCGTAGACAGTCCAAATGTGCAATTTTGATCTATTAGTTACATAGCGCCTCAGAGTAGGGGATATCAAATTTACTGTGTCTTAGCCTATTCCGATACTAGACTGAATCAAAGTTAGTGGTCTGCAGAGGAATCTATCTTCAAGACCATATGGAAGGAATGTTCCACTAGAAAAAAAATCAGAGACTGAATAGAGCGGGTATCGTTGTGCCGTTCCTGAAAGTACAATGGATCTCTAAGGACTAGCTGAACCTCTGCTGTCAGAGAGAGAACCGTGGAAGGTTCATTCTGAAAACCAACGATCACTGCAGTAATCCCCTCTGATGAACTGCAGCCCCCATCTCTTCTCCGGATCTCAGCCACATCTCCCGTAGGAGAAACTGTGGTAAATAGTTCAGACCACCACTGCACCCTCTGCGGCATAAAAACAGACTCACTCTCCTTTTCAGAGAAGGTTGTGTGTAGCGTCACAGAACCAACTTGTACGATTGAGCCAATAACAGATTCCGGTCTGGGCTCCTGTGTATCAGCTTCAATAACTGTGCCCTTTACCAGATGCGTTAAATTTATAAGGTTCTCGTCCATTTTCTCCTCTAGATCAATTAATAGATCCTGAATAGATACCTTAGCCTTCCCCATGTTGTTGACTAAAGATGGCGATACTAGTCTAGACTTCAGCAGGCCATCAACTTCACTTATATTCCCCGTGATCAGGGAGATTAAAAATTTGGGTCAAACAAAGTCTCCCCACGGTTAGGGTCGGGAGCTCTTAATCCATGCGTCCTGTAGCTTTGGTGGTTGACGCCGCCCCCCAGGTTTATTTGTTTTTATTTTGGGGGCTTATTTTATGGGGATTTTCTGTAACTTAGAATGTTTAGTTGTTTGTGTAGTTCTAGTTTGCGTTAGGAGGTGGCGGTTTAGGCTTTAATCTCCTAACCACCCCCATACCTGTATGGGGGTTGATTGGGTGATTATTGTTAGTTAGGAATTTGAATGCTTTAATCTTCTAACTACCCTCATACCTGTATGGGGGTTATTGGGTGATTATATTTATTTAGGAATGTGTAGGCTTTAATCTCCTAACCACACCCCCATACATGAATGGGGGTTGATTGAATGATTATAATTATTTAGGAATGTATAGGCTTTGATCGCCTACCCACCCCCATACCTGTAATATACCTTTAAGGACAGGTCCCTCCTACCAACAGCCAAACCCTATTTAAACCTCACATTGCCATATTCAAACTGCCTGTTAATTGATGTACTTTGTTTCAGCCTGCTCTGTGAAGAGTTTAGCTCTATTTTCATAGTTCTTAAGACCAGGTCTCTGTTAATTTAACCTTTGTATTATTCAGCTTATTGTAACCTTTATTAGGTTTACACTTTGAGGTTTATTCAAATCAAACCTTTACCACAATCAGCAATTCAGCCTTTTCTGCAGCCGCAATATTCAGCTCTGTGTGTGTTTCCAGCATCAGCTGAGTATCGGATCATCCTAACCGCAACCGGAAGTAAGTCACACTCTCACCGGCTTCTCACTTCTCCACACGCTGTCGGACAAACAACCCTCCGGATCTTTTCTCACATCGGGTATTTTCCTTCCAAGACAAAGGTACTGTGATTGCTTACTTAGAGACTGAAGTGGTAAGATTATATGCCGATAAAACCTCTAAGAATTTGTAAGCACTATTCATACTAACCTGTGACTGAACCACCAGTTATATTCATATATACTTCCAAAAGGATGTGAAAGAATGTGTGGGACTATTTTATTTTCAGTGTGAGTGTGTGAAGATTGTCTGCGGTACTAGTCAAACACCTGTAACAACTTGTTGAAGTGATTATCCTGCAGAACATTTACCTCTAAGCAAGTCATTAAGCAGAAACCTGAGACTGCTATCTAACACTGCTCATAGGAAACCTGTGTTATATTAAACACACATTTCTTTTCCAGTGTCATTCATTACTGTATTTGTTACTAATTAGCTCACTGTTTCTGATCTTAGTAAATATAACCACTTTGCTGAGACTTAAAACACAAGAGCAACAAAACCAATTTTATATTGGTCAGGAGTATTACAGTATTAACAGGCCAAAAATAGCTGTTTGTTTACTCTTTAAGTCATGGAACCACAAGAGATTCAGAATGAGTTCTCTAACATACATCAAAAGTTGGATTACCTTGCACGTGGCTTAACAGAGGTGCAAGCAGAGAATACAGCTTTAAAAGCCTTAATAAAATAATGTTTAACCCCTAAGGAGCAGTCTACTCCTGAACCTCAAATTCAGCCTCCTACTCCTTTTTCAGGTAAACGATCAGTTTTCAGAGATTTTAAAAATGCATGCAATTTGTTATTTACTTTGAGACCCAGGACTTACCATAGTGAGAGAATAAAAGTTTGCACTACTATATCTTACTTACTCGGGGAACCTAGAACATGGGCCAATAGGCTGTATGAAACAAACGATCCTGTAATGGATTCATTGCAGGATTTTTTCTCTGCTATGTCTATCTTATATGAGGATACTAACACAGAACACAGAGATTAACGCAGAGACCAAACTGCGTGCTCTTAAACAGGGCAAAAGAACCGTGGAAGAGTTCATCACTGACTTTCAGATGTGGGCCTCAGACTCCAAATGGAATGAGGTCACTCTCAGAAATCAGTTCAGGCTGGGATTATCTGAGAGTTTAAAAGATGAGCTCTCACAAATAGAAATGCCTGAAACATTATCAGCTCTCATAAAAGTCTGTATTACTCTGGACAGACGTCTGAGAGAGCGCAAAGTAGAAAAATCAGTCTATGAGACAGTCTCTAGACGCACTTATCCCTCACCTACATCACAAGAAAAGACTTTATCTAACCCTATACCTATGGAAATAGGAACTATAAGGGGTCCACTTACCTCAGAAGAAAAGATAAGACGAAGATTGTCAAATTTCTGACTATATTGTGCACATAAGGAGCACTCTGTTAGTGAATGTCCATTACTATCAAAACAAAGAAAGGGTAAGACAGAATCTAACAAACAGATATATAACACCTCTAAGACACAACATCTAACTATTCCCCTTTCTTTACAGTGGGATCAAGACAACCTACAGACTGAAGGACTAATAGATTCTGGGGCGACTGGAAATTATATTGACACTGATTATGTAAAAAAGAATAAAATACCCACTGTGTGCAAAGCAAACCCAGTTTTTGTCAAGTTAATTGATGGTACATTCATTCAGAAGGGACCAATCACTCATCACACCATACCACTTTTAATAACCACATCCAAGGAACACACTGAATATGTAACTTTTGATATTATACCTATAGCACAGCACTCAGTCATCTTAGGTTATACATGGTTAGTTATTCATAATCCTGAAATAGATTGGACACAAAACACAGTAAACCTAAAATCAACCTATTGTACTAAGACTTGTTATCCTCACTGTTCCATTGCTACTATGGAGCAGGGTATTCCATGTGTTTATCAGGATCTGGCAGACGTATTCGATATGAAAGAAGCTGAAAATTTACCTCCACATAGAGCATTTGACTGCCCCATTGACATCATTCCAGGATCACAAATACCTCATGGCAAAATTTACCCAATGAACCAAAATGAGCTCCAAGATTTACGTACCTATTTGGATGATAATCTGAGAAAGGGTTTCATTACACATTCAACCTCTCCAGCAGCGGCTGGGATATTCTTTGTAAAAAACAAAGATGGAACTTTACGTCCAATTATCGACTACAGAGCTCTAAATAAGATCACAGTAAAGAACCGATATCCACTCCCTTTAATCCCTGAGTTACTAGAAAGATTTACGGGGGCCACTGTATTTTCAAAACTGGAATTAAAAAGAGCTTATAATCTAATCCGTATCAAGAAGGGTGATGAGTGGAAGACTGCTTTCCGCACCAGATACGGATTGTTTCAATATAACATTATGCCCTTCGGATTATGCAATGCTCCGGCAACCTTCCAGCATTTCATAAATGAGATATTCCATGATCTCACAGATGTTTGCGTAATAATCTATTTGGATGATATCTTAATATATTCAAAAAATATGGCCGAACATGAGAAACACGTTCGTTGGGTTTTAACTAGACTTAGACAAAATAAGTTATATGCCAAGTTAGAAAAATGTATCTTTCATACATCAGAAATAAAATTTTTGGGGTATATTCTAAAACCCAACAAGATTGAGATGGATCAACAAAAGATTCAGGCTATCGTAGAATGGCCAAAACCTACTACCACACGCTCACTCCAGAGGTTTCTGGGGTTTGCAAATTTTTACAGGAAATTTATTAAAGGGTTTTCCTCAGTTGTAAAACCACTTACTCAACTAACTAGTAGCAGTCACACATTCTGTTGGACAAGAGAGTCCCAAGAAGCTTTTACTAAGCTAAAAGAACTTTTCACTTCAGCACCAGTTTTAACTTTACCAGACTACAATCAAGCATTCATATTGGAAGTAGATGCTTCCAATTCTGGAATTGGAGCAGTCTTATCACAACAGAACAGGGACACCAAACTGATTCATCCCATTGCTTTCTATTCAAAGACTTTCTTACCAGCAGAGAGTAATTATTCTATTGGTGACAAAGAGTTACTAGCTATGAAACGTTCACTAGAACATTGGCGACACCTCTTAGAAGGAACTAAAGAACCCTTTCTGATTTATACCGATCATAAGAACCTTGAATACTTGAGGACCAACAAGACACTCTCTTCCTGTCAAGTAAGATGGGCACTTTTTATGGATCGGTTCAATTTTTTAATAACATACCGACCAGGAAGTGCAAATGCGAAAGCTGACGCTTTATCAAGACAGTTTGATTCCAGTTTGCCACATCACATCTCAACACCAATTATACCAGAAGAAAAAATTTTGGGAGCACTCACTGGTTTAGAGACTGAAATATTATCAGCTCTTAAAGATGAGACTTCCATACCACCAGAGTGTGTTAAGGATTCAACAACAGGATTATTCTACCATAATGGAAGATTATTCATTCCTGAGTCTCAACGACAGCTCATATTGAACAACACCCATGACAATTTATTATCTGGACATACAGGAATCCAAAAGACCATTGAGTTAACTAAAAGAAACTTTTGGTGGCCTCATATGGAAAAGACTATTTCTGACTACGTCATTGGCTGTGATGTCTGTGCTAGAAACAAGGTTGAGCACAGGAAACCTATAGGTTACCTGACGTCACTACAGATTCCTGATAGACCATGGAGTACCATATCCATGGACTTCATTGTTGATTTACCATATTCACAACATTATAATACAATATTTGTTGTAGTGGACAAATTAACCAAATTAGCTCACTTCACACCTTTAAAGGCTCTTCCTAGTGCCTTTATAACAGCAAAAACATTCATTAGGGCTATTGTTCGCCTACATGGTTTACCATCAACCATTATAACTGACAGGGGTACTCAATTCACCTCCGCTTTCTGGAGATCACTCTGTAAGTCACTAAAGATTGACACACGTTTCTCCACAGCATTCCACCCACAAACCAATGGGTTAACCGAACGTTTAAACCAAACATTAGAACAGTATCTCAGGTGTTATATTACACATTTACAAGATGATTGGGTAACATACCTCCCTTTGGCAGAATTTTCATACAATAACTCTCTATCCTCTTCAACAAAGATGTCCCCATTTTTTGCCACATATGGTTATCACCCCACATCAATCACTCTTTCAAATACTCCAGTCAATTCTCCAGGTGCTACAACTTATCTCACTACCTTACAAGATCGATTAGAACAAATAAAGGCACACGTCGTTCAAACTAAAGACAGACAAAAACATTATTATGACCAAAGACACAGACCCTCACCAGACTATAAGTTAGGTGATCAGGTACTTCTTTCTACTAAATATCTAAGGTTACAGATACCAAGTAAAAAAATAGCTAATCAGTATATAGGACCTTTTTCAATTGACAAAATCATCAATCCTAATGCAGTGAGACTAAAGCTACCGCAACATCACAAAATACATAATACATTTCATGTCTCATTATTAAAACCATATACTTCAGACCGAAACAGATTAGATTTGACAGTTCCTCCTCCCATACTCCTAAACAACCAAGAAGAGTTTGAGGTAGAAAGAATCCTAGACTCTCGCATTAAGAGAAGGAGACTAGAGTATCTGATTCAATGGAAGGGTTATGGACCAGAAGAGAATTCTTGGCAACATCACTCAGAGATTAACACTCCAAGACTCCTTAGGCGCTTCCATCTTCGTTACCCATCTAAACCTCACCCTGAATCATTGGGGGTGATTCCTTAACGGGGGGAGAGGTAATATACCTTTAAGGACAGGTCCCTCCTACCAACAGCCAAACCCTATTTAAACCTCACATTGCCATATTCAAACTGCCTGTTAATTGATGTACTTTGTTTCAGCCTGCTCTGTGAAGAGTTTAGCTCTATTTTCATAGTTCTTAAGACCAGGTCTCTGTTAATTTAACCTTTGTATTATTCAGCTTATTGTAACCTTTATTAGGTTTACACTTTGAGGTTTATTCAAATCAAACCTTTACCACAATCAGCAATTCAGCCTTTTCTGCAGCCGCAATATTCAGCTCTGTGTGTGTTTCCAGCATCAGCTGTGTATCGGATCATCCTAACCGCAACCGGAAGTAAGTCACACTCTCACCGGCTTCTCACTTCTCCACACGCTGTCGGACAAACAACCCTCCGGATCTTTTCTCACATCGGGTATTTTCCTTCCAAGACAAAGGTTCTGTGATTGCTTACTTAGAGACTGAAGTGGTAAGATTATATGCCGATAAAACCTCTAAGAATTCGTAAGCACTATTCATACTAACCTGTGACTGAACCACCAGTTATATTCATATATACTTCCAAAAGGATGTGAAAGAATGTGTGGGACTTGTAAATATTTTATTTCCAGTGTGAGTGTGTGAAGATTGTCTGCGGTACTAGTCAAACACCTGTAACAACTTGTTGAAGTGATTATCCTGCAGAACATTTACCTCTAAGCAAGTCATTAAGCAGAAACCTGAGACTGCTATCTAACACTGCTCATAGGAAACCTGTGTTATATTAAACACACATTGTTTCTTTTCCAGTGTCATTCATTACTGTATTTGTTACTAATTAGCTCACTGTTTCTGATCTTAGTAAATATAACCACTTTGCTGAGACTTAAAACACAAGAGCAACAAAACCAATTTTATATTGGTCAGGAGTATTACAATACCACTATGGGGGTTGATTGGGTGATTATTGTTAGTTAGGATTTTGTAGGCCATAATCAACTAACCACCCCTCATACCAGTATGATAGTTGATTAGGTGATTATTGATGGTTACCATTTATTAGGCCTTAATTACCTAACGCCCTTTATACCTGTATGAGGGTTGATTAGGTGATTAGGTTAGGGCCGCTTAAGGGTTAATAGTGCATTTATCTATAATTTTTAAAATATTATGCATTGTTATGTATGATGCATATTATTTTAACTATTGTATATACATTAATAAGTATTTATTTTTTTTTCTTGTATTTTTATTTTAGATATAAATATATATTTATATTAAAATTTATATTCATGTTACAATTTAGCTAATTTATTACATAACAGGCATGCAGTTGTGTGATACTATAATTAAAATGCAACTGTCTTTTACAACTTACATTGGGTATTGAAAAGAATCACCCCCTTGACAATAATAACATTTTGTTGCTTTGCAGCCTGAAATAAAGACAGACATAGTTTTTGTTTATCCAGTTGTAATTAATCAGTGCAACTTATAACATCCAAGTGAAATAAATAACACCAACATATCAGGCAAAAATAAAGACAATTCAAAAACAGAATCACTGAGTTGCAAAAAGGTTCATCCCATTGTGTCAGTATTTTGTTGAACCACCCTTTGCTTTAATTACAGCCTTTAGTCAGTTGGGATGTGTCTCTACTAGCTTGGCACATCTAGACTGTGCAATATTCCAGTTCTGTTACATTTGATGGTGACCGTTTCTGGGTTGCAGTCTTCAAGTCATGCCACAGATATCCAATGAGATTTTAGTTTGGGCTCTGACTAGGCCATGCAAGGACATTCACCTTTTTCTCCTTCAACCACTGTTTGGTCATTTGTGTGCTTTGGGTCATTGTCATGTTGGAAGGTGAACCTTCTTCCTTTTGACAACTTCCTGGCAGAGGGCAGCATATTTTCCTCAAGAATTTGATGGTATTTTGCCCAATCCATTATTCCTTCTACCCTGACAAGTGATCCATTGCCTGCTGCAGAGAAACACCCCCAAAGCAGAATATTATCACCTCCATGCTTTACTGTAGGTATGATGTTATTTGGATGGTGAGCTGTGTTGGATTTCCTCCAGACATATAGTTTGGTGTTGAGGCCAAATAATTCAATTTTAATCTCATCTGACCATAACATATTTTTCAATGTGGTCTCAGAATCTCCTATTTGTGTTACGGCAAAGCTCAGTTGTGACTGCATGTGGCCTTTCTTGAGGAGTGGCTTTTTTCTTGCAACCCTCCCATACAAGCCACATTTGTGGATAATTCATGACAATTACCACTCTTTGTAATAAATTCCTGCAACTGCTTCAGAGTTGCTGTGGGTCTCTTGGCTGCGTCTCTGACCAGTTTACTCCTGGCTTTTTGGAGTTTGGAGCTACGTCCTGATCCAGAGAGGGTCTGTGTTGTACCAAATACCTTCCACTTCTTAATATTAGACTTCACTGTGCTTATAGGCATTGATAAAGCCTTTGATATTTTCTTGTATCCATCTCCTGACTTGTGCCTGTCCACAACATTATCCCAGAGATCTTTTGACAGTGCCTTGCCACCCATAGTTGATTGTTTGCTTCATTTGCACTACCAGGGACTGAGATGCTCCAGGAAATATCTTTCCATGCTGAGCTAATCAATATGCCCACAGCTGATCACAGTTGAAGGTCAAACGGCTTTGTGTGTGCCATTGAGAAGGTGATTAGCTACACCTGATTGAGATTACAAGTAATTTTAGGAGGTGTGATCCTTTTTGCAACTCAGTGATTCTGTTTGGTGTTATATCTTTCACTTGGATGTTATAAGTTGCACTGAGTAATTACAACTGGATAAACAAAAACTGTGCCTGTCTTTATTTCAGGATGCAAAGCAACAAAATGTGATTATTTTCAAGGGGGGAGATTCTTTTCAATATCCACCGTAAATATCTATTTTCAAAATATATTTTTTTATTTACAATATTTAAAAATATTTTAAATAAATGCATCAAGCATGGATATCTACATTTTAATTTATATATCTAATACTTAAACTAAAATGTATTCTACATGACCCATGCATTTTATTTAAAATATTGTAGATATAATGTAGTCAGGCCTGACATTGATATTTAATATTTAAATAGTTATGCATGCATAGTTCATAATGTTTTAACTATTGCATATACATTAAAATGTGTTAATGTAAGCTTGTTGTGTTTATTAGGGAAAACATAGATATATATGTTAATATATAATTATGTTACAATACTCAGTATCATTAAATTATATATTTACATAAGAGACATGCAGTTATGTGCATCAATATTATTAATTATACTGTTTTTAATTACAAATAATAAACACAACAAGCAACATTAATCACTTTTAATTTATATGCAAATAGTGAAACATTATGCATTATGCATAATGCATAAATTAAATATTGAATATTTATATTTTGGGCTTTATCTTATACAGTTAGTTTAAATTATGTCAGATTAGGGGTCAATGTTTAAATAATATGCTTTGTCATGTACAATGCATATTGTTTAAATTATTGTAGATATCTTAAAATGGATTTAATGTTTGCTTAATATTATTTTATACATAAACATATATTTTTAAATATATCTTTATGTTTGAAATAATAGCAAGTAACATAGTAGATGAGGTTGAAAAAAGACTGAAGTCCATCGACTTCAACCAATACAAATCTAAAATACTTACAAAAAGCTCCAGTTAAACTTAAATAATCACTAAAAAGGTGACCTATTTAATACTAGCAATCATATCAATGAATTTTGTTTCTAGACAGAAATGTATCCAAATTTTTTTGAATGTATCTAGGGTATTGACATTCACTACCTCCTTTGATAATGAGTTCCACAATTGTATTGCTCTTACCATGAAAAATTATTCCTGTTGCAGGAGATTAAAATTTTCTTTCCTCCAACCTTAAATTGTGACCTCTTGTCACAAACAATTTTCTTGGAATTAATCAAGTCACCTCTCAAGCACCTTTTTTCTAAAGAAAACAGACCTAGTTTGGCTAGCCTCTCCTCATAGCTTACATTCTACATTCCCCTTATTAGCTTTGTGGCCCTTCTCTGAACTTTTTCTAGTTCTGCAATATATTTTTTTTGCCATCGGTCCACAGAACTGCACTCTATACTCAAGGTGAAGTCTTACCAGGGATTTATATAGTGACAGAATTATGCTTTCCTCCCTTGAATCAATGCCTCTTTTAATACATGCTAGTATCTGATTAGCCTTTGTAGCCGCTGCCCTGAATTGTGCACCCATCTTTAGCTTGTTATCTATTACTACTCCCAAATCCCTTTCCTCCTCTGGCTAAGTTTTGTCCCATTTAAATAATATATTGATAATAATAAAGAACAAGAGGGGCGCCTCATGTGTGCATCAGTATATCCATATATGTGAAATCAAAGAAAAAAAAGTAAAATGGATACAATTGGCCCAAGTACACTTATGTACTAGTAGGAGCTGGCTGGTATCTTCAGGTGTACCAGCTGAACCTCCCCAGGTGCAGAGTAGATAGTGCAGGGGGATCTTTGTCACAATATGTGCTGATGGATAGTCAGAAGCAGTGTGTAAAACTGCTATAGAAGGTAATAAACCAAAGCTTGCATAAAACAAGTTCAGTTTATTAAAACAAATATTGATAAGTTTAAAACAATATTATGGCGAATGAGAGGGCGCTAATAGCTGGGTATACTTAACACACCTAATTACTGAGATTAAATCAAAACAAAGAATAAATAAATCATATACGGTGCATTTTCAATCTTTTACTAGTGGAAATATCCCTGATACATAAATTCATAAAACAGTATATGAAAATAATAAAAAACACATGAATTAAAATTAAATACAGTATGTGTGACTAATGCTGTTGGAATACCACCCTGATATACAAAAATATATTAGTATAATAAGCGCTTTTAAAATTGCATTGATCAATGTTTGATTCCTTAAAATAAATGGTTTGTTCCTAAATATAAGGGACAGTCTTTTTAGTCCTTATAAATTTCAAACGGATAAAATCCCTTTTAATTGTATGGTTTTTGCATACAAAACTATCAGTGTGATAAAATTTTCTGGATAAAAGTAACAAAATGTTCCTTATTTACGACACTTTGTATCCTTGCTTGGTTATATGTATAACTTTAACTCACAGAAAGTTGCAGCGACTGTATCCCGATGTCGCTGTGATGTATTTCATAGACTGTGGTCTTTAATCGTAACACTCTCTTTGCGTGTGGGCCGCTTCATGTGCTGCAGCTCCTACCCTCTGTCACAGGATTCTCGACTCCCTCCGTGGGGAGGTTACCGGCAGAGGTACGCCGCTCTTTGCGTGTGGATATCTGGTGAGCTGTTAGCTTTTTGTTTCCAATACTCACAGCTCCCTGATTGTAACAAGCAGTCTTGGTTTTCGTAAGTGTGATCCTCGAGGTGAATGGGCACCCGCTCTTAGCGTTAATACGCGCGGGTAAATACTAGGTACCTAGTGAGTTTGGTTCTGGTAACAGGCAACTTCAACTTCTACGCGTTTCACCCATGTGTGTGGGCTTTATCAAGATCTTGATAAAGCCCACACACATGGGTGAAACGCGTAGAAGTTGAAGTTGCCTGTTACCAGAACCAAACTCACTAGGTACCTAGTATTTACCCGCGCGTATTAACGCTAAGAGCGGGTGCCCATTCACCTCGAGGATCACACTTACGAAAACCAAGACTGCTTGTTACAATCAGGGAGCTGTGAGTATTGGAAACAAAAAGCTAACAGCTCACCAGATATCCACACGCAAAGAGCGGCGTACCTCTGCCGGTAACCTCCCCACGGAGGGAGTCGAGAATCCTGTGACAGAGGGTAGGAGCTGCAGCACATGAAGCGGCCCACACGCAAAGAGAGTGTTACGATTAAAGACCACAGTCTATGAAATACATCACAGCGACATCGGGATACAGTCGCTGCAACTTTCTGTGAGTTAAAGTTATACATATAACCAAGCAAGGATACAAAGTGTCGTAAATAAGGAACATTTTGTTACTTTTATCCAGAAAATTTTATCACACTGATAGTTTTGTATGCAAAAACCATACAATTAAAAGGGATTTTATCCGTTTGAAATTTATAAGGACTAAAAAGACTGTCCCTTATATTTAGGAACAAACCATTTATTTTAAGGAATCAAACATTGATCAATGCAATTTTAAAAGCGCTTATTATACTAATATATTTTTGTATATCAGGGTGGTATTCCAACAGCATTAGTCACACATACTGTATTTAATTTTAATTCATGTGTTTTTTATTATTTTCATATACTGTTTTATGAATTTATGTATCAGGGATATTTCCACTAGTAAAAGATTGAAAATGCACCGTATATGATTTATTTATTCTTTGTTTTGATTTAATCTCAGTAATTAGGTGTGTTAAGTATACCCAGCTATTAGCGCCCTCTCATTCGCCATAATATTTGTCCATTTTTCTATCTTGAGGAGATAGTGGAGAGTGGCTTGGGTATCCTTTTTAGATTTTAAGCGCTGACAACTCCTGTGCTATCTTCTAAGTTTAAAACAATAGCAAGCAAAATTTAAAATTTTGCTTGCTATTGTTTAAAAATTATCAATCGCAGCCAGCTCCTACTAGTACATAAGTGTACTTGGGCCAATTGTGAGTACCCATGTGGCTTTTTTTCTTTGATTTAACATATATAGATATATTGATGCACACATGAGGTGTCCCTCTTGTTCTTTATTATTATCTATACAGCTCTGGCTGTATATGAGGAGGAGAGCAGCCTAACTAATTGCTTCATTGTGAGATCATCTGGTTCTACTGAAAGGGTTAGCTGGTACACCCTAAGACTCCAGCCTGCACCTACCAGTACTCAAGTGTACTATAGTTGCATGTGAGTACCCACTTGGCTTAGTTGATTTACATCACTATTTAGCATATTGATATGCACATGAGGCGCTCCTCTTGTTCTCTTTATCTTAAATAATACATTGCCTGCTTATTTTTACTTCCAAAATGTAGAATGTTGCATTTTTCCATGTTAAATCTCACTTTCCATTTACCTGCCCATACGTCTAATTTTTGCAGATCCATTTGTAACGAAAGTTAATCCTACTCTGACCTAATGACCTTACTTAACTTAGTATCATCTGCAAAAATAGAGATGTAGTTATTTTTTATATATATTCTTTGTATTTGAAAATATTTTCCAACAATACAGAATCAATAAGCAATGATACAATAATGTTCAACGTGTTATACAGAAAATATAGCTGATTTTGGGTGCTCTCAAAGTCCTTTGGCTTCCCTTAGTGGGACAAGTTCATTTCATCTGGGCTAAGATCCGGGTATGTCCATGGAAATGGATAAAGCGGGCAAAATAATGAAGGACATTAACCTTATTCATAAAGAATAGGAAGCATAAAGAAAAGAAAACAGGGCCAGGGGTTAAAAACCCCTAGTAACTGCAGTCTAGGCATGATACAAAGATATTGAACAAGGGAAACTGTCTAAACAATTAATACTACTAAAACAAAATAAACAAAACCTAAAAATACAGAAGAAATTTTTTGTGTGTGTACTGTGATGCTCCTTGAATCATGTAAATTATTGATAATTGTTGTGGCCTGAGGGGGTATTGTGGGATGCAATGTTCACACCAGTATAAAAGAATCCCAGAGGAATTGTATATCGTGAAAGAATGACAGTTGGCCCAACTTGAAGTAGTGGAATCATTCTAGTAATACATTTTTATTCACCAGGGTTATCCATTCCGAAATGGAAGGACTTTGTGAGGTTTTCCAATTCTTGGGGATGAGTTGGTTGGCCGCATTCAGTAGGATTTGGAATAAATGTTTTCTTATTTTGCAAGTCAGGTTGTTAGGATGATTGAGCATTACCATCTCTGGGGTGAAAACCAGGCTAGAACCCAAGGTCCTGTTGATGCAATTAAATATATCTGCCCAGTACTGTTTTATATGCATACAATCCCACCAAATGTGGGAAAGGTGGCCCTCTTCTTGGCATCCCCTCCAGCAGAGACCTGATGTATTTTTGTAGATGTATTTAAGTTTTGCTGGAGTTAGGTACCATTGTGACATTATTTTTGTTAGTTTCCTTCGCTTGTGAGGAATGACCAGACTGAGGCAAGGCTATGAATCTACGTGACCATGTCTGGGCTTGTGTAGAGGAGTTCAGTTCTCTATCCCAGCTCCTAGTATAGGGAGGCAGGAGCGGGTAGGAGCTGGCCAGAGTAAGCTTATATAGATTAGAGATAACCCTAGAGGGAATCTCCTTAGTTAAACAAAGCTGTTCAAACATTGTTAAATGCCTTAAGAGGTCTGTTCTATGTCTATGCCTGACTATGTAGTGTCTAATTTGGTGTACTCTAAACCATGAAGATAAGAAAGGGTGCTCCATAGCATCAATGAGGCCTTTGGATTTAATGTTATTCCCTTCTGTGAGAGTGTGTATTCGGAGCATCTGCTGTAGTGTCTGGAAATTTGAAGTGACTGCTTGTAGAACAGGGGTGAATTCCGGGTTATAAATAATTGTAGTAAGGCGTGGAAATGTTTTTAAAGGATTTACCAATCATTCTCCAATCTGACCATGTTTCATTGGTTATAGCGGAGTGGGAAACTGCATGGCTGTTGAGGAAAGCTGGGTTCCAGCTTAAGCTACTGATATGTTTAGAATATGATAAGTCTGATTCAATTTGAATCCATCTTTTTGAGTCTGGTCCCCCAGATCTGCACCAATCTGATACTCTCTGTAAGGAGATTGCCAGCTTCTAGGAGCGAAGATTTGGGACTCCCAGTCCCCCCTCCCCGTGGAGTTTATAGAGGGTGTGCTTGTTAATGTGTGGGGGTCTTTTTCGCCAAATGTAGTTGTTTATCATTTTTTGTAGTGTATCTATGTCTTTAATAATACCTGGAATTGGCACTGTCTGCAGGATGTAAAGGGCCTTTGGTAAAAGAATCATTTTCACTGCTTGGATCCTACCCAACCAGGATATATTTTTCAGCAACCATGAGGACGCAAGTGTTTGAAATTCAGAAATTAAATTTCCATAGTTATACCTATGTAGATCTTCTTTATCAGGGGATAAGGATATACCCAGGTATTTAAAAAATTTGGTTTGAGGTCTAAAGGTGCACTCTAATTTTAAGGTGTAAAGGGTAGTTTGTGTAAAATTTATGGGAAGATATTCAGATTTAGTCATGTTTACTGAAAAATTGGATACAGAGCCGTAGTTCCAGGGCTCATATATGGCAGCTCGGAGAGAGTCAAGTGGGTCACTCATTGTGATCAACAGGTCATCTGCAAAAATAGCCAGTTTGTGGGAATGGGTGCCAACATTGATCCCCCGAATATGTTGATTCAATTTGATTTTTATGGCCAGAGGCTCGAGAGATAGAATGAATAGTAGTGGGGAAAGGGGGCAGCCCTGTCTGGAGCCATTCCGTATCTCAAAAGGGTCGGAAAGGGTACCATTTACTCTAATCTGGGCCAAGGGATTGGTGTAGAGAGTGGATATTTTTTGAATGAAGGAATAGGGGAAGTGGAAGTGTTGTAAGGTTGTCATTAGGAAAGTCCAGTCTAAACGGTCAAAAGCCTTTTCAGCGTCGGTGGAAAGAAAAATGGCTGGAATCTTAGAGAGATGTGCTCTAGGAGGTTAAGAATGTTGACCATATTGTCTTTAGCCTCTCTATGGGGGACAAACCCAACCTGGTCTTGGTGGATAATTGAGGGGAGGATCAGATTGAGGCGATTAGCTAGGACCTGGGCATATAATTTGAGTCGGCTACTGCCTAAGGCTGTTCTAAATAGATAGGGCTCAGGAGCTCGTTCAAGACGCGGCCATCTCCTTAGACGGCAAGCTCCACCCTCCAAGATGTAGCTATTTTATCCTTGCTCCAAGTCATTTATAAAAATATTAAAAAGAACAGGGCCCAGTACTGATCCCTGGGCGACTTCACTGATTACCTTTGCCCAATCTGAGTATGATCCATTCATTACTACTCTTTGCTGCCTATCTTTTATCCAGTTATTTGTACATGAGCTATTTTCAGCTATTCCCGGTACCTTTTTGTGCATAAATCTCTCATGTGGCACTGTATCAAATGCCTTTGGAAAATTTAAGTATATCACCTCAACTGATTCCCCTTTATCTATATTTTACTTACTTCCTCATAGAATCTAATTAGATTAGTTTGACACGCAACTATTAAATTTCTTTTAAAATATTGTCAATACTTTAAATAATCTACATTTTACATGACAATACATATTTTGTCACAGAGAAAACCTGCTCAGCCTAACCGGCTCCTGGAACTCAGTGCCGGACTGGAATTGAACCTCAGACTGACCGCAAGAAGACCGGCAAAACCTCCTTGTCCTATCTGGGCTCCTGGAATTCAGTGCTGGACTGGAATTGAGCCACAGACCCATTGGCCAAGGAGGATTTACCGGTCAGTCACCAGTGGCAGTCTGGGGCTCAATTACAGTCTGGCACTGAGTTCCAGAAGCCCGTATAGGCCAAGCAGGTTTTGCCGTTCCTACAGTGGTCTGGGGTTCAATTCATACACTAATCACACCTTTCCTCAAAAAAATCTTTCAGTCCAACATCCCATTCAGCTACCGCCCTGTTTCTCTACCCCCCCTTGCCTCAAAACTTCTGGAAAGGCTTGTAATATACACATTTATCCCATTTCCTCACAGTACACTCTCTCCTTGATCCATTGAACTCTGTATTTTGCACCCAACACTCAACAGAAACAGCGATTAATGAGGTTACTAATGGCCTCATTACAGCAAAATCAAAAGGCTACTTCTCTCTGCTAATCCTCCTTGAACTGTCTGCAGCCTTTGACACTGTTAACCAACCTCTTATGCTCAAAACTTTCCAATCCAAAATAAACAAATGCACATCCTTAAAAATCACGGTACACTGTCCCTTTAAATGGATCAGTTGTGGTAAATATATACACACCAGCCCCATACATACTTAGTAGCTAATCTATCTACTTGCCCGCATTTCTTTCTATACAGCATGCTCTCTTTCCTCTAATTGTTATTGGTCATTACATATCTTGTTGCTATATGCTGTCATTGTCAGAGCTACATAGGCTCAGTAATCTCATTATTAATGTCTCTCAGTGTAAAAAAAACAACAACCTTCTTTGCTACAAAATATCACTGACCTCATTTTTATACACCCAATTCCTTATTGTATATGCACTCTCCACTCTTATTATTCACCCCTTGTTTGAGCCATTCACTGGGACAGAAAAGCAATGACTGTAACTTGCTTGATTGCTTCACAGAGACTAAATTTCAGTTTTATAGCTTGCCATGTTTAGATTATGTTTTCTAGCTGCAGCAGTTCTTTAATGAATTAGCCTTTAAAATTCATCCTACTTATCCCACCCAAAACTTATCTTTTTTTAGAAACAGCAGGTATTTTTTTTTTTTACTTTTGCTTACAGACCCAGTTTTACGACTGTGAAAAGGCTTGATGAACAGCTGTTTTTTACCAGTGAGTCATAAAATTTGGAGCAATTCCCAATGACAGTCAATAAGCCAAAATGAAGCATGAATTAATTTTAACTCATTTCATAGATGTATTTTGTTTTAATGATATGTAAAATGTCTGTAACATTAACACGCATTGTACACATTTAAATATGTGTTTACTGATGTGCTATGTTTATCTTTTATTTGAAGGGTAAATTAATGGTAATCATGAGGAACAAGCTTGCTTCAATGTGGTTATTGAAATCTTAATATATTTAATTTTCTTTTATTCAAAGTCCATTAACAAAAAAAAAATGTTTTCAAATACTTTAACAAAATGCTAATCACACTAGATTATAAAGCACGTTTGTTTATCATGCAAAAACAGTGAAAAATACAATACACAATTAAAACTTTTAATATTACACTTTCACAAAATAAGATTTACATTTTCACTACAGTTACTCAGGAATGATGCAAGACCAAATAATTTGTGTTTGCTAAAAAATGGCCAACAAATTAAATGCAGATATGTAAAACAATGTAATCTGTAGAACAGAATAAATGGAGCGCACAAGAAGATCTAAGTGCAGTATTAAAAATAAATTTTATTTCTATACATAAAAACAAATATATGCACTCACAAAAGTACCCTCAAACATATGAGGTATGTTATTGCAATTGATAATCACTCTGCCCCTTTAAGAGCCTTCAGCCCAGGTATCACACTAGGTCATTTTATTTATCAGACTAGGTCCTTTAATTTATCAGGCTCCATATATTCGTTGCTGTAGCAGTGTGGTCCTTTTAGGGCATATCCAACGTCTTATGGTATACAGGGATCAAAGTGTACAAACAAAACTTAAGAAATCAACGCACAGCAGAACTGCAAAGCCGGCTTCAGTCTCACAGTGCTATGTTCACATTTATGTCTCCTCCTAACAAACAGTGGGTGTGGCCTAATGCGTTTTGTGCACTCCTCCCTGCTTTGTCAGAGGCTATTCTGTTCTACAGATTAAATTGTTTTACATATCTTTTTGAGCCTGGAAGGAAACACCAGAAGGCTGAGAAGGAGCAGCGTTTGACGACCAAGTGATTTTATTGGGACTAAGCATCATTTTTAATTTTGAAACTTGTTTGTGTATTTACACTGTCTCTATGTTATAGAGACATAATAATAATTTGGTGTCTTCAAATACACTATCCCATTAACATTGTATATATGTCTATTTGATATATTTGATAGATTTTAATATTTTTTTGTGGCGCTCCTTATATGTTTTTTCAAAAGATAAATGCAGAGTTTTGCAATCTTGCAGTATTAAAGCTTGAAATGAAAACTGATTTTAACGAGATGTGTACCAATGTACACTAGATACTTTTTCATTTTGGCACACATTCATTAAAAAGACATTTGTTTGTTGAAAAAATAAATCCATCAAGCAAACACTTGGTAAAACCACCTTTAAATTACAATTTTAAAGTCTTCTTGGGCTAAGTCTCTACCACCAGCTTTGCACAACTGGATCCTGCCATGTTTTACCATTTTACAATTATCAAAATTGCTGTCAGGTTGGATAAGGACCATTGATAAACAGTGTTACGAGTAAGCCTTTCCACCCAGCCATCACTATGGGAAGGGTGTGGGCATGAAGGGATTAATAGCATTAAATTCCATTAAACTTTAACTCTACAAAGGACCTAAATAGACATCAAATTAACCCCCAAATCCTGCCTACACCACCCCAAATTACTAATTGCTGCCACCACCAAGAGTTTTGAATAAGGTTGTCTGGGAAACCCAATCATTTACACAACTAAAAATTAGGTAACGTGCCTTTAACCTTGTCTCTTCAGAGTATGAATTCAAATATTAGAGCCCAAAGACAAAATTAGATTATTATATGTTTAATAACAAAAGACAAATACAGGTTACACTGTGCCAAATTACAAAAACAAACAAAATAAGATATATGCAAACATATAGTCCTTTAAAATAAAATGGGGCATAAAATGAACACAATATCTAAACTTTACACAGATTATCAAGTTCCTGTAAACATGTAGAAAACTCAATTAATGTTCTGACTACTTTTTTCTGTTACATTCAATTAAATCTCAGTTTTCCCTTTGTCTCGTCAAGACCACTATGTTAATTTACGATCATCTAAAATATTTCTTGCAAGGCAGACCATGGTACAAGATATAGCAGGCACCAGGAGGGGGGTCTTTAGGCGGCATTCTTTAACACAAACATATGTTATACAAAGAAAGAAAAGTTCAGAGTAACCCTGGAAATGCTGATACATACGACCTCTGCTGGGTAGCTAATCCAGGTATTAACTACTCCTCATGCACGTATCATGACAAACAGCAATTTTCAAGTCTTGCATAAGATTCTCAGTTGGAATGAAGTCTGTGCTTTGACTGCACCCTGTTAATACTAAAGAGTTCTTGGTTTTAAACCACTCTAGTATAGGTTTGGCTCTGTGTTTAGAAACATCCTGCTAGAAGGTGAACCTTTGCCCCAGATTAATGTGTCCTTCCAATAAAATTACCCTTTATTTGGCTCCATACATCTTGCCCTTCCTTTCCAATTTCACAGTTCCTGACAATGAAAAACATTAATTATAACACGTTTCACTAACAAGTTTTTTCCAAAGGCCAAAAAGTTCAACATTGATATCATCAGGTGAGAGAACCTTTTCCTTACATTTGCTGTATCTCTTAAATGTTTTTTTTTTTCAATGAGATCTGAAAACTTGTCTTTTTTTTTTTTTCTTTCATTTACTTTCTTGTTGACACATGCCCATGAACACACAGCTTTTGTGATCAAAATGCACATCCTCATACTTTGATAAATTACAAAAGCCCAATTTCTAAGAGTTGTAAGAAATAACACTGACATAAATAATAGAGATGCACAAATGAAGGCAATGGCAACTGAATTTATACAGTGTGGGTATAATCCAAGTACCATAAGAAAATGTTTCTCAGAAGTTTCAGTTATCCCAAACTGAGGTTCTTCAAGCACAAAAAGATCAATTAAATACAAAACAATGAGGGTAGAATAAACGCATGATTTTTAAAAACACAATATGCTCTGGATATAAGGACCATCGGTAACCTCATGAGTCATCATTGGCCCATTATAGAATCTGATCCATCCTTACATTTTAAGGCGTATGCATAGCCCATGGTGGGCTATAGAAGAGGACAATCACTAAGGGACAAATTGATGATTATGTATCCTGTCCACTGTTATCAACAAGATCTATGGTTAAGGACCAAGAGAACTGGTTCTTTCAAATGCACGTAATGCAGTACATGTAACTCTATATTGCAAAACACAAGGTTTATGAATCCACATACTAATCAGACTTTTCATATCAAATAATATTTGACATGTACAACTACATTTGTAATTTACTTATTGAATTATATATGTGGCAAATTTTATGTAGGGAAGACTAGTGATAATATACACAATAGAATGGCAAACTATTGTCACTTTTCGCATAGCCATAAAAAAAAACAGACTAGTGATCAACCAGTAGCTAGACATTTTATGGCAATGGGTCATAATGTAAGTGACTTGCAGTTTATATTAATTGACCACCCCACTTAGACCAATTACTATTCCAGTTAGAATTTAAGTGGATATATATACATTAAATACACTATACCCACAGGGACTTAATCAGATAGATAATCAGATATATTAAACAGATAGACTTGCATTGCTTTTTTATAATGGTTTTATATAAGTGATTTTCTGCAGAATACATTATGACAAAACTATATTGATCTGCTTCTCAAAACCAATATGATTTAACTAGACAGTTTTTTCTGTGTCTTCCCACAGCGAGCTATCTCATATACGGCGCCAGTGACTTACAGCACTTTAGAAACTGCTGCCGCATAAAAAAACTGACTAAAGTATAAAATATCCCGTAACTGTCTAACACGCCTCCCAAACATAGCCCGACACGTATACCCCTCTATCTGCAATCCTCCCTCTCACTCCTAACAATAAATATATTAACCCCTAAACCGCCACTCCTGGACCCCGCCGCCAGCTACATTAACTATATTACCCCCTAATATGATCCCCCTACACCGCCGCCACCTATTTTAACTATATTACCCCCTAATGTGAGCCCTCTACACCGCCGCCACCTCTATTAAAATTAGTACCCCCTAATGTGAGCCCCTACCCCGCTGCCACCTATTTTAACTACATTACCCCCTAATCTAATCCCCCTACACCACTGCCACCTATATTAAATGTATTAACCCCTAATCTAATCTCCCTACACTGCCGCCACCTATAATAAATGTATTACCCCCTAAAATACTAAAGTGTCCTTACACTGCATTGCCCCAAAGTAATCAGCTCTATTACCAGCCCTTAAAAGAGCCTTTTGTGGGGCATTGCCCCAAAGTAATCAGCTATTTTACCTGTAATCTGACCCCCCTACACCGCCGCCACCTATATTAAATATATTAACCCCTAATCTAATCCCCATACACCGCCGCAGCCACCTATATTAAATATATTAACACCTAATCTAATCCCCCTACACCGCTGTCACCTATATTAAATATATTAACCCCTATTCTGCCCCCCTACACTGCCGCCACCTATATTAACTATATTAACCCTAATTATATTAGGGTTAATATAGTTTATATATATATATATATATATATATATATATATATATATATATATATATATATATATATATATATATATATATATAAAAACTATATTAACCCTATCTAACCCTAACACCCCTAACTTAATTATTATTGCAATAAATCTAAATAATATCAATATTATTAACTAAAATATTCCTATTTAAAACTAAATACTTACCTATAAAATAAACCCTAAGATAGCTACAATATAATTAATAATTACATTGTAGCTATTTTAGGGTTTATATTTATTGTACAGGTAACTTGGTATTTATTTTAACTAGCTACTGTAATTATATTGGCTATTCTAATCAGCCAATAGAATTACAGTAGCTCTTATTCTATTGGCTATTCAAATCAGCCAATAGAATTAAAGTAGCTCTCATCCGATTGACTGATTTGAATTTGAAGGCTCAAATCAGCCAATAGGAATTCAAGGGACGCCATTTTTAATTGCGTACCTTGAATTCCTATTCAGTGTACAGCGGCGATCGCATGAAGAGGATCCTCCACGCTCCATGGCTCCAGTCTTCAGTTCCAGCATCGCTGATCTTCAGTTCCTGCATCGTCTGTCTTCAGTTCCAGAGAGGATGGTCTTCAGCTCCACGGTCATTGGTCTTCAACTCCTCCACGCCGGCTGGTTCCTGGAAAAAGAAGATGTCTCCACTTGGAAGAAGACTTCACCACCGGTCTTCAGGACAGGTAAGGACCACTTGGGGGTTAGACTTAGGTTTTTTTTAATGGGGGGTAGGGTGGGTTTTAGAGTAGGGGTGTGTGGGTGGTGGGTTGTAAATGGGGGGGTTGTTCTTTTTTCCACAGGTAAAAGAGCTGATTATTTTGGGGCAATGCCCCACAAAAGGCCCTTTTAAGGGCTGGTAAAAGAGCTGATTACTTTTTGTAATTTAGTTTAGGGTAGGGGCATTTTTTATTTTGCGGGGCTTTGTTATTTTATTAGGGGGCTTAGATTAGGTGTAATTAGCTTAAAATTCTTGTAATCTTTTTTATTTTTTTGTAATTTAGTGTTTGTTTTTGTAATTTAGTTTAGTGTATTTAATTATATTTTAGTTTAGATAATTGTAGTTTATTTAATTAATTTATTGATAGTGTAGGTGTATTTGTAACTTAGGTTAGGATTTATTTTACAGGTAATGTTGTAATTATTTTAACTAGGTAGCTATTAAATAGTTATTAACTCTTTAATAGCTATTGTACCTAGTTAAAATAAATACCAAGTTACCTGTAAAATAAATATAAACCCTAAAATAGCTACAATGTAATTATTAATTATATTGTAGCTATCTTGGGTTTATTTTATAGGTAAGTATTTAGTTTTAAATGGGAATATTTTAGTTAATAATATTATTATTATTTAGATTTATTGCAATAATAATTAAGTTAGGGGTGTTAGGGTTAGATAGGGTTAATATAGTTAATATATATAATATAATAACTATATTAACCCTAATATAATTAGAGTTAATATAGGTGGCGGCGGTGTAGGGGGGTCAGATTAGGGGTTAATATATTTAATATAGGTGGCATCGGTGTAGGGGGATTAGATTAGGGGTTAATACATTTAATATAGGTGGCGGCAGTGTAGGGGGGTCAGATTACAGGTAAAAGAGCTGATTACTTTGGGGCAATGCCCCACAAAAGACCCTTTTAAGGGCTGGTAATATAGCTGATTACTTTGGGGAAATGCAGTGTAGGGACACTTTAGTATTTTAGGGGTAATACATTTATTATAGGTAACGGCGGTGTAGGGGGATTAAATTAGGGGTTAATACATTTAATATAGGTGGCGGCGGTGTAAGGGGGTCAGATTAGGGGGGTAATATAGTTAATCTAGGTGGCGGTGGGGTAGGGGGCTCACATTAGGGGTTAATATAGTTAAAATAGGTGGCGGCGGTGTAGGGGGCTCACATTAGGGGGTAATATAGTTAAAATAGGTAGCGGCGGTGTAGGGGGGTCAGATTAGGGGTTAGACATTTAATATAGGTGGCGGCGGTGTAGGGGGATCACATTAGGGGGTTAGATATTTAATGTAGGTGGCGGCGGGGTCCGGGAGCGGCAGTTTAGGGGTTAAGCACTTTATTAGGGATTGCGGCGGGGGATTGCGGTTGGCAGGTAGATAGACATGGTGCATGCGTTAGGTGTTAGGTTTTATTTTGCAGGTAGTTTAGGGAGTTACGGGGCTGCAATACTCAGCGTAAGGCTTACTACGCCTGCAATTTGTGGCAAGGTGAAAATGGAGTAAGATTTCTCAATTTTCGCCACGTAAGTCCTTACGCTGTATATTGGATACCAAACTGCGCGGGTATATCGGTCTATGGGCCAAACAACTACGGCCGAAGGCAGAAATATACAAGCGTAACTTCTATGTTACGCCGTATATAGGATACCAAACCCGCGCAAAATTTGGGGTCGCCGGCTTTTGCGGGCGACGCTGCATATCGGATCGGGCCCCTGTTTGTTTGAATTGTTCGTTTTCACTTAGTCTGATGAAGGGGTGAGATCCCTGAAACATCAGTTCCTGTTTGATTGTTGTGCACAATAAAGCACATTTTGAAAATTTCCAGGGAGTATGTGTCTGCTTTGTAATACACACACATATATATATATATATATATATAGGTAAAAAAAAAAAAAATATATATATATATATATATACACACATACACACAGTATCTCACAAAAGTGAGTACACCCCTCACATTTTTGTAAATATTTTATTACATCTTTTCATGTGATAACACTGAAGAAATTACACTTTGCTACAATGTAAAGTAGTGAGTGTACAGCCTGTATAACAGTGTAAAATTGATGCCCCTTCAAAATAACTCAACACACAGCCATTAATGTCTAAACCGTTGGCAACAAAAGTGAGTACACTCATGCCGCAAAAGGGAGGATGACAATAGAAAAAATCAGTCTGGGGATAAGAGGAGGGGATTTGGAAAGTGCTTTACTTGTGGCAGAAAGCAGATGGATCTATCTATAAAATTAAGTACAACCGTATAGATTGAATGACCAGAACAACTATTTTGTATTTTTATACAAATACATTAATTATATATATATATATATATATATATATATATATATATATATATATATATAGATATATATATATATATATATATATATATATATATATATATAGATAGATATATATATATATATATATATATATATAGATATATAGATATAGATATATATATATATATATATATATAGATATATAGATATAGATATATATATGTATATATATATATATATATATATATATATATATATATATATATATATATATATATATATTTATATATATATTTATATTAAAGTATCAATAGAACAATACCACATACTATGATGAAACTGATGACATTAATGTCTGAAAATTATGACCCCCAATACCTAACCAGACTATCCCCAGATGAAAAACAAAACCAAAAAATTAAAGTACTGTTTGTATAAAATTTCTAATAACTATTATATTTTGCTATAGAATATTATGCAAAACATTATTTAGATGGTAATAATACTTTCACTTTAAAAATTATATGGATCTATCACATTAAACTATTCAATAGGACATTCACACCTTTCACTCTAAATGGATTCACAATCACCCAGCAACATCCATATGAAAACACAAAAAAAGAGAAAAACATAATGTATGCTTACCTGATAAATTCCTTTATCCTGTAGTGTAGTCAGTCCACGGGTCATCATTACTTCTGGGATATTAACTCCTCCCCAACAGGAAGTGCAAGAGGATCACCCAAGCAGAGCTGCTATATAGCTCCTCCCCTCTACGTCACACCCAGTCATTCTCTTGCACCCAACTAATAGATAGGATGTGTGAGAGGACTGTGGTGATTATACTTAGTTTTTATATCTTCAATCAAAAGTTTGTTATTTTAAAACAGCACCGGAGTGTGTTGTTCCTTCTCAGGTAGAATTTGAAGAAGAATCTACCTGAGTTTTTGGATGATTTTAGCCGGCGTAGCTAAGATTAATTTTGCTAAAATTCTTCACACTATTATTTATTATTTTATTTTATATAACATATTGTTTATTAAAACTTTTTTCACTTAATATTTATTTTTGTTGACACATTCCACTCATGAATTATTAATTCATTAATAAATATATATATATATATATATATATATATATATATATATATATATATATATACATACACACACACACAAGAAATCTACATTCGTTATTCCTTATGTCTTATAATCTTATGTCAAGATATTATCACACAATTTAATCACTGAATTATTTTAAAACAAGCACTATTTTTGAGATAGTCACAGACACTATTTCACCTTAAAGGACATATTATCATTACCACTTATGGACTTTTACTAATCTTTATACATGTGCTATATAATACAGGACTTAGGATCAGCCAGCTATCATAATAATTAATTCAACACTGGCTCACTGGCATTTAGCCAAAATCTGCATATCAGTGTTTCAGTATTGTTATACTTTGTTGCTGGTCTCATTTGTATATATAACTTAAGCTCAATTTTAAAGATATTGATTCCCACCTGAATAGTTACTATTAAGCTATGGGTAAATACTAACATACACCTAGATTTAGAGTTTTGTCGGTAAAAAGCCACGTAGCTAACGCTGCTTTTTTTGCCAATGCACCCTTCCGACAACGCTGGTATTTAGAGTTGTCTGAAGGGCTGCGTTAGGCTCAAAAAAGGGTGCGTTGAGCCTGACTTAGCTCCACTTCAACCCTCAATACCAGCGTTGCTTACGGTAGCGGTAAGCTGGCAAAACGTGCTCGCGCACGATATCCCCATAGGAAACAATGGGGCATTTTGGGCTGAAAAAACCCCTGCGTTCAGCTCCTAACGCAGCCCCATTGTTTCCTATGGGGAAACACTTTCTAAGTCTGCACCTAACACCCTAACATGCACCCCGAGTCTAAACACCCCTAACCTTACACTTATTAACCTCTAATCTGCCGCCCCCACTATCGCTGACACCTGAATTATACTATTAACCCCTAATCTGCCGCTCCGTACACCGCCACAACCTACATTATATTTATGAACCCCTAATCTGCTGCCCCTAACACCGCCGACCCCTATATTATATTTATTAACCCTTAATCTGCCCCCCCCCCAACGTCGCCGCTACCTTACCTACACTTATTAACCCCTAATCTGCCGACCGGACCTCGCCACCACTATAATAAATGTATTAACCCCTAAACCGCCGCACTCCCGCCTTGCAAACCCTAGAATAAATAGTAATAACCCCTAATCTGTCCTCCCTAGCATCGCCGCCACCTACCTACTATTATCAACCCCTAATCTCCTGCCTGCACCGTCGTCGCTACTATAATAAAGTTATTAACCCCTAAACCGAACTCTAACCCTAACCCTAACACCCCCCTAACATAAATATAATTTATATTAAACGAAATAATATTCCTAAAACTAACTAAACTATTCCTATTTAAAACTAAATACTTACCTATCAAATAAACCCTAATATAACTACAATGCAAATTAATAATTACATTGTAGCTATTTTAGCTATTAGGGTGTATTTGATAGGTAAGTATTTAGTTTTAAATAGGAATAGTTTAGTTAATTTTAGGAATATTATTTTGTTTAATATAAATTATATTTATGTTAGGGTTAGAGTTCGGTTTAGGGGTTAATAACTTTATTATAGTAGTGGCGACAGTGCAGGTGGGAGATTAGGGGTTAATAATTGTAGGTAGGTGGCGGCGATGTTAGGGAGGGCAGATTAGGGGTTAATAAAATTTATTATAGTGCTTGTGAGGCAGGAGTGCGGCGGTTTAGGTGTTAATACATTTATTATAGTAGCGGTGAGGTCCGGTCGGCAGAATAGGGGTTAATAAGTGTAGTTAGGTAGCGGCGACGTTGGGGGGCAGATTAGGGGTTAATAAATATAATATAGGGGTCGGCGATGTTAGGGGCAGCAGATAAGGGGTTATTTTTTTTTTTTTAGAGTGGCGGCGATGTATGGGGGCCTAGGTTTAGGGGTACATAGGTAGTTTATGGGTGTTCGTGTACTTGAGAGCACAGTAGTTAGGAGCTTTATATTCCGGCGTTAGCCCATAAAGCTCTTAAATACTGACTTTTTTTGGCGTTAGGAGTCTTGTTGGTAGAGGGTCTAACGCTCACTTCTCCCAAGACTCCAAATACCAGCAGATCCCATTGAAAAGATAGGATACGCAATTGGCGTAAGGGGATCTGTGGTAGCCTGGAATCGCGGTAGGGAAGTGAGCGGTAAACCCTCTCCTGCCTGACTCTAAATACCAGAGGGCGGAAAAAAGCAGCGTTAGGACCCCTTAACGCTGCTTTTGACGGCTAACGCCAAACTCTAAATCTAGGCGATAGTGTTCACCACATTTTCTATCTGCCTATTGTAGGACGACTCTAAATACCAGAGGGCGGCAAAAAGCAACGTTAGGACCCCTTAACGCTGCTTTTGACGGCTAACGCCAAACTCTAAATCTAGGCGATAGTGTTCACCACATTTTCTATCTGCCTATTGTAGGACGATTCTAATTATATCACTGGGCTTCCTAGTGACTTATCACTCTTATTAAAATCTTACTTACCACTAATAAAAAGAGTCATGGCTGCAATGGAAGAAACTACAAATAATAATCCTGTACAATATATAATGCAAATCCATGATAGAATAAAGGTGATACAAATTTTAATATCACACAACTGAAGCATATATTCTGAAAAAAAGTATAATTAACAATTGTTATCAATTTGGTTTGAGTATTTTTTATTTGTAACAAAAACTTAAAGGGACAGTTTACTCAAAAAATTTCCCCCCTTTAATTTGTTCCCAATGATCCACTTTACCTGCTGGAGTGTATTAAATTGTTTACAAGTAGCTCCTTTACCCTTATATTGGCATTTGAAATTGTTAATTTAGCATGTGGTATCCCCACCTATTCTGAAAGTTTGTGGCCGCGCGTACCAGCTATAGATAAGCTTTGTAAACACAGCCAGCAGAAGAAATTACACTCCCAGTGTGATAAAGCAGAGATAAGGTAATAAAATGTTGATTTTCCATTGTTCTCTCAAAGTATTGGTGATTGTTTTAAGGACAGATATAAGATAAAGAAGCAGGTAAATGTGCACAATGTGATACAGTAATGAGATCTGATTATACCTACAAGCTCAAGCTATTTTATTAGGCTATGGCTTCAAAACACAAAATCAGAGCTTTAATATACAGAAATAAACCTTAAAAAGCTATTTTTCATACACTTTTTACTCTGCAGTTGGTAAAAAAAGCAATTGTAAACACATTAAGGGAAAAACTATTTTACAGTATACTGTCCCTTTAATTCCTACACAGAAGTAGCTGATGAGTATTTAATGTATAAACCCAAGGTTTTTATAACTGTAACCCTTTTTAATGGGCCACTCCATCTCGTCTATTGCAGATTGCTGTTAGAACCATTTCAGTAGCACCCATAATTCTCAGCACAAGGGGATCATAACTGTGGAGATTGGTGGGGTTCAGGTGTTAAAGAATGGAAGTTGAATAGTTTCAATATTGAACAAAATACATCTCCCAAATTGCAATCATCCTGCACATTGTTTTATGACTAGAAGTAATCAACTGCAGAGGCTCCACACAAAGTAAACATGGAACAATATGTGCCTCTTAGGATATGTGCCAATGTTCTTTTAAGATTTTTTTTTTTTTTTTTAATAAAGCATTCATCATATATTATAATAATGCTGCTGGTATTTTCCTTTGAAACTGCTAATGTCTTTATTAAAGGACCACTCAATATTACTGGTTTTCAATAAAAATATGCATAACACATCCCAGCAAGGAAATCTCACTTACCACAAATGCAAACCAAGCATCTGAATTTGATTTATTGATATACATGGACATATGTTTAATTGGTTGCTGAGTGCAGACCAGGGTTTTCACTTTTTAGTTTGCTGACTGGAAGCCCTGCTTACCGCACAGACATTAGATACTTATGCACTTGATATGATCAATGGCTCTGTCAGTGTGCATAGGACACAGTCTTTATTGTGCACTAAAGCAGGTTTTTACAGGCCTGCAGGGACATATAGTAATATAGACATGTTAGCCCCTATCTATCATAAGGATGCCTAGTTATACATACCCCGAAAGGGGACTGACCTTGTGGTCTGCGGCCGGGACCACAAAGGAGAATTGTACTTTAACATCGGCACTACGCCTTAATACCTGTTCCCAGCAATAGTCTATCTCCACTGTTTCCCCCATACACAAATTCTTACCATATAGACAAAAGTAGACTCCCTCAGGATTATGCATATTTTAAACAACTCCCTTTCTATCGCAAATCAGACACATGAGCTAAGGAGGTTAGACTTCTTAATACATAATCAGTCCCTAATTAAGTTTAAGTCTAAGGGGATAGCTAGTCTCAGTAAGCCCTATCTTTAACATAATCCTCAGATGTCACATAAAGGTTGCTTAAGTTATGTTGCCTTTCTCAATGCATAGTATTACTTGTTACAAAAAAGTCTGTTCTAGGCCACTGCATATTGAGCATTTGAATGCACGTATATTATTGGAATTAGCTTTCTATTTATACATGCAAAGTTTAAATGTTTGTTCTTTGTTTATTTGCTTTTTCACTTATGTTTTTTTCATCTTTATTTCATCCATAACCCCCTGGACTTGCTCTCATACAACATTACAGGTCCAAAAGTGACCTAACATACTGTAATAAGGGGGATAAGAAAGGAAAAAAAAAGGAGGACTACAACTTCTTTAGAGTATATAATTATTTGATCCATTGTTTATCATTTGAAAAGTGAGTATGTATATTGTTTATTTCTTCTTTGTCCTCAATAAAAATTACAATTAAAAAAAAAATAAAAAAATAATAAAGCAGGTTTTTATGGCTACAGTCCCCAGGACACATCAACAGGAAGAAAAAAGATAATTTACTGAGATACATTGCCAGCCATAGTAACATATAAGATGAGGTTGAACGAAAGACGTCTGTCAAGTTTAACCTATACAAATCTCAATATACTTACAAAAAAGCTCCAGTTGATTTTAAATTAATCCCATTAAAAAGGTGACCTATTTAACACACACACAGTAGTATCCATGAATTATGTTTCTAGCCAGAAATGTGTCTAAACCATTTTTAAATGTATATAAGGTATTGGCATTTACTACAATTTTATTGCTCTTACAGTGAAAAATATTTTATGTTGCAGGAGATTAAATCTCATTTCCTCTAGCCTTAAAGGGACAGTCTACTCAATAATTTTAAACTGTATAAAAAAGATAGATAATCCCTTTACTACCCATTAACCAGTTTTGCATAACTAACACAGTTATATTAAAGGGACAGTCTACACCAGAATTGTTATTGTTTTAAAAGATAGATAATCCCTCTTTTTTTTTTTTTTTTTTTTTACCCATTCCCCAGTTTTTCATAACCAACACAGTTATATTTATATATATTTTTACCTCTGTGATTATCTTGTATCTATGCCTCTGCAAACTGCCCCTTTTTTCAGTTCTTTTGACAGACTCGCAGTTTAGCCAATCAGTGATAGCTCCCAGGTAACTTCATGTGCATGAGCACAGTGTTATCTATATGATTCATAAACTAACACCCTCTAGTGGTGAAAAACCTGTTAAAATGCATTCTTAAGAGGCGGCCTTCAAGGTCTAAGAAATTAGCATATGAACCTCCTAGGTTAAGCTTTCAACTAAAAATACCAAGAGAACAAAGCAAAATTGGTGATAAAAGTAAATTGGAAAATTGTTTAAAATTATATGCCCTATGAAAGTTTATTTTGGACTAGATTGTCCCTTTAATATACTTTTTACCTTTGTGATTACCTTGTATCTAAGCCTCTGCAGACTGCACCCTTATTTCAGTTCTTTTGACAGACTTGCATTTGAGCCAATCAGTGCCCTCTCATAAGTAACTCCACGGGTGTGAGCACAATGTTATCTATATGGCACAAATGAACTAATGCCTTCTAGCTGTGAAAAACTGTCAACTGCATTAAGATAAGAAGCGGCCTTCAAGGCCTTGGAAATTAAAATATGAGCCAACCTAGGTTTAGCTTTCAACTAAGAATACCAAGAGAACAAAGCAAATTTGATGATAACAGTAAATTGGAAAGTTATTTAAAATTGCATGCCCTACCTGAATTATGAAAGTTTAATTTTGACTAGACTGTCTCTTTAAATTGTGACCTCTTGTCACAAACAGTTTTCTTGGAGTAAATAGAACATCTGCCATCTCTGTATATGGACCTTGAATATATATATATATATATATATATATATATATATATATATATATATATATATATATATATATATATATATATATATATATATATATATATATATATATATATAGTAATCATGTCAATTTTCTAGAGTAACAGAAAACCTAGTTTGGATAACCTCTCCTCATAGCT
The DNA here is from genome assembly GCF_027579735.1 of Bombina bombina. NCBI lineage: Eukaryota > Metazoa > Chordata > Amphibia > Anura > Bombinatoridae > Bombina > Bombina bombina. The sequence goes on from NC_069500.1 coordinate 855,722,333, forward strand.
TAAATTCTCCATTCCCCTTATCAGCTTTGTGGCCCTTCTCTGAACTTTTTCTAGGTCAGCAATGTCTTTTTTTGAGATTGGTCCCCAGAACTGCACTCTATACTCAAGGTGAGATCTTATCAAGGATTTATATAGTGACAGAATTATGTGTTCCCCACTTGAAACAATACCTCTTTTAATACATGCTAGTATCTTATTAGCCTTAGAAGCCACTGGCCGGCATTGTGTGCCACCTTTAGCTTGTTATCTATTACTACTCACAAATCCATTACCTCCTCTGTTTGGCTAAGTCTAGACCCATTTAAATAATAGATTGCATGCATAAGTTTACTTCTAAAATGTAGAATCTTGCATTTTCCAGCATTAAATCTTATTTTCCATTTACCCACCCATTCGTCTAATTTTTGTAGATCCCCTTGTAACGCAAGTTCATCCTGCCCTGACCTAATGACCTTACACAACTTTGTATCATCTGCAGCAGATGTTGCTATGTAATCCTTGTTCCAAGTCATTAATACAAATATTAAAAAGAACAGGGGGACCTTTGTCCAATCTGAGTATGATCTGTTTACTACTACTCGTTGCTCCATGTCTTTTATCCAGTTATTTATCCATGAGCTAACAATTTTAGCTATTCACAGTCTTAATTTTGTACATTAATCTCTCATTTGGCACTGTATTTGACACCTTTGCAAAATCCATGTATATCATATCAACTGATACTCCTTTATCTATTTTTTTACTTACTTCCTAGTAGAATCTAATAAGATTAGTTTGACATTATCTATTTTTCATAAAACCATGCTGATTTGAACTCATATCCTTGTATACACAAATATACTCATCTATAAAATCCCTTGAAGTATCTTCTCCACTATTGATGTCAGTCTAGTTAGACTGACATCAATAGTGGAGAAGATACTTCAAGGGATTTTATAGATGAGTATATTTGTGTATACAAATATACTCATCTAGAATTTAGAATTTAGAAAAAAAAGCAAGCCACAAACTAACTCCTGCCGACAATATCTGCTCTTTCCTTTGCAGCTTAAATCTCCCCTCATTGTCGCCTGATGATCAAGAAACGCTTTCATCCCCCTTCACCCCTAGGGAAATCAAACACGTAATAACACATTTAAAACCGTTTAAAGCCCCAGGCCCAGATGGCTACTCAGCAGCCTTCTACAAAACTTACACAAATGAGCTAACCCCACTACTTCTAAGATTCTTTAATCACGCTAGAGAACAGGGAAGTTTCAGTAAGGAATTATTGGAAGCCACGGTGATAACTATTCCTAAGCCACAAAAAGACCCATCTTTATGCTCCAACTACAGACCAATTTCCCTGATTAATTTAGATGTTAAAATGTATGCCAAATTATTTGCTACACGCATCTCTAAATTACTCCCGCAACTTATAAATTTAGACCAAGTAGGATTCATTGTCCATCGAGAAGGACCTGACAACACTAGGTGTCTTTTAAACATCTGCACTGAATCCACCAGACTTAACAGGCCATTCTCTGTAATCTCTTTAGATGCAGAGAAGGCTTTTGACCGCGTTCGGTGGTCCTACTTATGGGAAGTCCTCAAAATCTTTGGTTTCCCAGATCAAATTATCAAAGCGATACAGGCCCTTTACTCTACTCCCTCAGCAGTAGTTAGAGGGCTAGGCTTCATCTCACCCCCCTTTTCAATCTCCAATGGCACCAGACAAGGGTGTCCACTCTCACCTCTTCTTTTTGCCCTGGCAATCGAGCCATTAGCAGAGCAAATCAGACAAGATAAAAAAAATTTATGGCGTTCGTCTACATGGCACTATTCATAAAATAGCGCTCTTCGCTGACGACATCACAATATTCTCTTCAGACCCTCTATCTTCACTCCCGAGACTGATGGAAATCTTAGATTCCTTCGGATACATGTCCCTTTACAAATTAAACTTAGATAAAACAGAAATTGTCACATGAGGTTTCCCCCAAGACACAGCTGATACCCTAAAGACCCAATATAGAGTACACTGCGCCAAAAACTGTATCTCCCACTTAGGAGTCAAGATTTCGAACAATATCCCTCAGATGATCAAAGACAACTATTTGCCCCTTTTAGCCGAACTGCGCACTCTGAAAGACAAATGGGATTACACTTACATATCATGGATAGGCAGACTAACGGCCCTTAAGATGTCCTTCCTACCCAAAATTACTTATTTATTTTGATGCCTTCCTTTCCGTATCCCGGGGTACCTCCTCCACCAATTTCAGAGTGAATTTACAAAATATATATGGCAGCATAAACCCCCTAGAGTAGCGCATAAAATTCTCCAAAGCCCCCTTAGTAGAGGAGGCATAACCTCCCCTTCGATAACAAGGTATTATGAAGGAGCCATGCTCACTCACATCTCGCAATGGGGTGCGAAGGACTCCCCTAGTAAATGGAAAACCATAGAACAAGCCTCTCTCCCAAACCATATATTCTTACCGGACTTGATTTGGATTCCTGCCCATTTACGACGGACCACAGACATTAGTAACACCATAATACGAGAATGCCTCGCTATGTGGGATAAGCTGAGACACTATCCACATATCGCCCCACACCCTTCACCTATCACCCCCATGACGGGTCTCCTACGAGGCCTACCTGACTCTCACCCTCATAGCTGGACGCGAATTGGAATACAGACAGTAGCTGACATTTGGGTCACTTCACCAACCCTGCGCTTCATGACACTCTCAGAAATACAGGCTAGCTTCAACCTGCCCAGGTATATGACATTCGAATACACAAGATTAAAGAGCTTTCTTCTCAGCTGGGGTTTCCAACCTGAATCGCACCGACCCCGAACACTCTGGGAAATGACTTGGCAACAAGGCAACAAACTGCATAGGCCCCTATCAATACACTACACTTTAAAAGGAAACTTAGACTCTGAGAACAAGCTCTCTCACTTACTCAAATGGGAGTCAGTTCTGAATTTGACCGTACCCCCACAGACATGGCAACACGTAATCTCCCTCACCAAAAAAGCACTACACTGTGTTACACTCTTCAAAACTTATTATAAACTCTTAACGCATTGGTACCTCACTCCTGCGAAGTTAGACAAAATGTTTGACTCCGCATCTCCCCTATGCTGGCGTAATTGCGGTAAAAAAGGAGATTCTTTACACATATGGTGGGAATGCCCTAAGCTGAGACCCTTATGGGGTGCCTGTTTCCGTACACTGGCGAGACTAGGTATAACACTTCCCGCAACCCCTCCCAATGCCCTTCTACACATAGGCACTGCTAAATTACCTAAGCATCAAGCATACCTAGCAATCTATTTACTAACAGCTACTAAAGCGACTATAGCCAAGGCATGGAAAACTGAGACGCCTCCAAAATGGCCATGCATCTTAAATTATATGGCATATATCTACAACATGGAGAAACCCATCTTCTACTCCCTGAATAATTCGGACCTGTTTGAACTAGTGTGGGCAGACTGGTAAACTCGCCATACCATAGCTTGGTCCCCAAACATTGGAACAAACACGCACTAAATGACCTTTGCGATATACCCTCAGTATAAGATCTATGTCTCTACCTTTAACACCACTACCACCTTTCCTCTCCTTCCCAATCCCCTCCCCACCCCAACTAACCTATCCCCTCTGATAAGAGCTATATCAAGCTCACTTTCCATTTTATGAATACATCCCAATCTGAAATGTTGATATTGTTTCAATTTTCTGTTCATATATCATGTAGGAGCCTTCGTGCTCCAAAAACATTCTCTATGTTATCTCTGTAATTGAGAATATTATTTATCAATAAAAATTTTGAAATCTAAAAAAAAAAAAAAAAAAAAAAAAGCCAATCCTTTATTTCATATAGGTACATCCATAAAATCATGAAAGATGTGAAATACACAACTTATAAAAGAGCCCCTGTCAGGTGCAAACACACACAGGTGTGTTTGCACCAGACAGGGACGCTTTGATACTTTGTTTATTTCACATCTTTCTTGAGGCCTCCATCATAACCAATGTACTACAGAGTAGTATTCAGAAAATTGTTGGCCAATCTAGGCAGGGAGCCTAAAAATTTGGCCCCCTTGTTTTAATGTGTGTATACATGAGGCCCATGTACGCTGTCTCAATCTATTTGCTAACATGGTGTTAGCAGTGTTGCTTTTTGAGTAGAGAAGTTGTTTTAGTTTGAAAAGGTGTGCTTGGGTTTTCTTGAGTTCTAATTGGCTAATATGTTGTCTAAGTTCTGCAATTTTATCTCTGATATCTAAGGAATCAGAGGTGCAATGTTGATACTCTAGGTCCCTTAATTTGCAATGGGCTTGGGAAAGGGAGAGGCCAGCTTGTTTCCATAAAAATGCCTGTTTTCTTATAAAATAGCAACAAATGATGGCCTTAAACGCCCCCAAATCAGATCATCTCAAATTTGTTGGTTGTTATTAGTTTGTATAATGAATTGCATCTCTACCCTTAGTTCTTTACTGAAAGATACATCTGACAAAATATGGTGGGGCAACTCCAAGTGGATTTGGTCCTAACTGTATGTGTATTGAAAGTCTAGGAAAACTTGGTCATGGTCCGACCAAGAGCAGATTGATATGTTTGTGGATTGTACTAAATATAGAGTGGCAGAAAAAGTAATCTAACCTAGAATAAGTGTTATGAGGGTGAGAGAAATGGGTGTAGTCTTTATCTAATGAGTGGAAAGACCTCCAAATGTTATATTAGCCATATTGTGCCATTAGGGTTCAAAATCTAAAACTCACAGAGTTAGGGACAGTAGTCTTTCTATTAGTGGGTTTAGATTTCCTGTCTAATTTGCTATCCCAAACCATATTGAAGTCACCCACCAAAATTACCCTGCCCTGCTTAACCTTATCTACCTTACATAAGATCTTTATTAGGTATCTGGGTTGGAGGACATTTGGAAGGTAGATGGAAACCAAGGTGTATGTAATATGGTCTAAATTACAGATTAGGATAATTAATCTAGCCACTCTTTTGTGTACCAGTATAGCTGCACCTCTAGCTTTTTTAGAAAAAGGGGCCGGTTTAAAGACTGGAAAATCTTTAGATATGGATGTAGGTGGGCCATCTGCTCTATGGAATTTAAGAGATCCAGCCAGCAGGCTTCTCTTCCCAGTGGTGTTTAGGCCTCTCACATTGTGAGTTATGAACTTGAGGGAGGTCATATGTACCACTTTACCCTAAGTCAACTTCAGATTTACCTAGTTGCTTTATGTTTGGTGGGGGGTATTGGGTTTAGAATGAACGTTAGGGGGGTCGGGGGGGTATCAGGGATGGAGAAATTGGTGGAAATAGTCCACCTGTGTGGAACCCTAATGTGGGCTCCAGATTTAGGGGGGGGGAGCAAGTGCAAGTAAGAAATGGAGCTGAAGTAGTCAGCCCCACTTTCAAAAACAAAACATCTAAACATGAACTAGCAAATCTAACTAAGCTGGAAAAACAACATATACAGAATAGAGCATTTGTAACATAGTTAGCTCATAACTCAAGAGGAGGGTTCCCTATCAAGTCGGTAAGGCTTGAGGCCACAGAGACTGATCAAGGAGGCTGGATTTCTGACGCTTTGGTCTTTATTCCTTCAAAGTCCATTCTGGGGCCGAGACCCTCAGTTTGGTAGGATGGGCGACTGTTGGAGGCACCCATTCTGTTTGCAGACCCCAGTTAGTTAAGCGAGTGTTTCCTTGGGATGGGGATGTCACCACATGAGTTTGGTTGTCCTTTGTTACTATAAGCTTAGTGGAGTAGCCCTACCTATACTTGATCTTAGCCCTTCTAAGCAACATAGTTATGGGCATATAGAGCCTGTGTTGTTGCAGAGTGTGGGAAGACAAGTCCGGCAGGAGTTGGATGTCTTTGAGGTTGTCTGGTAAAGCTGGTTTGTTAAAGGCGGCCTGCATTAGACCGTCTTTGAAGGTAAAGTTATGGAAGCATACCAAAACATCTCTAGGCCTATCTGATGACAATGTCCTTGGCCTCAAAGCTCTGTGCGCTTGCTCCATAGTATGCAATGAACCCTCCAGGGGGCCCAATAGTGCAGTGAAAAGAGACTTGAGAAATTCTTGCAGTTCACCTGCTGCAACACTTTCTGGTATACCTCTAAATCGGACATTATTTCTCAGAGCTCTGTCCTCCACATCTGCAAGCTTTAACTCTAGTTGAGTGATTTGATCCGCAAGGCTCTCCGTGTATAAAAGTAGATTTGAATGATCCGTTATGAGGTCATCATGTTGCCTCTCTAGAGTATCTACTGTATCACCAATCTCCGCAATGTCCTTTCTAAGCTCTGCAGAACTGTGTTGGATCTCAGCAGCGATATATTTTTTTGTGCAGCTAACATTTTTTTCATAGTAATTTCTGCGATATAATGTTGCAAGTGTGCAGTAGACTGCGTACTGGATTGAGATACCTTGTCTTGTGATTCTGGGTCACTTATGACCCTTCTAATCGGGTCTGGGTCTTTAGACTGTTGATAAAAGTGGTTGAGTACAGTCTTTTTGACAGTTGCCAGAGTTCTGGGATGTCTTCTCGAGGTATGCGGCATTGTTGATAAAGTTGTAGTCAACCTTGAGATGTGACAATGGTACCTCAATCAGTCTCACCTGTGCTGAATAAAAAAGGGCCTATGCTTGACTATCTGAGTAAAGCTAGTATATATAAAGAAACATATATTAGAGCGGGGCTGGCCCCAGCCTACGCATTGGGGTGACACTACCTTCATCATAAACTGTGGTGCGTCCCAAACCAGCAAACACCACACCATCAATTTTAATATTGCAATATAATAAGTCACTGCAGACCCTCTCACACCTCAGGGGAAATGGGATATGATCCGAGGGAAGGGAAAAGGGGGAGGGGAAGTGACCAACCCAGACAAGCTGGGCCGGAAAGGAGGAGGTGCGAGAAGGGCCCCAACAACCAGTCACAAAGTTGGGTTCACTAGAAATCCACAGTGCTAGAGCGAAGCAAACAACAGAGCAATATAATATGTTGTACACAAGCAGTAACAAAATAATAAAGTATTTGACAAATACAATGTGCTAGCCAGATCTCTCCCTCACCCCTGGGAAATAGGGATACGACCCAAAGGAAGGGAAAAGGGAGGAGGGAGGTGACCCCCCTAGGAAGCCAGGGAGGAAAGGGAGAGGTGAGGGGGAAAGCAAAAACCACTACAAAAATATGGGCTTGACTTTTAACAGCAAATGTAATGACAATACGGCGTAATCAGTTCTGGGTTGACCAGGAATCGGTAACCAAAGTGTCTATTGTGCAATGAGGCAGTCTCTTAAAAAGATGTGTTCAAGCAGTACCTTCAATTAGCAAGTCTAATTAGAATTGTGTCCATTAAAATTGAGTAGATGTGGGTATAGCAGGATATGTTTAATATGAAGCCCTTGCCTGGTCTTGATGAGTGTTCCTGGTATATCTTTGCTGTGTAAATAAAGCAGCAAAAGTCCTAAGTTGGAGGAGCTAGGGGCTCTTACTTTGGGGGACTGGTAATTGTTATCCCCTATTAGGCTAAATATAATAGCACAACGAGTGGGCAACCTGCCTGAGGTACAATCAGTCTGTATAAAGTCCCTTATACCCTCTCAGGGTTTTATGTTGTACCTAGGCAGGCCGGGGACCTATGTGTAGGTCAGGCACTACTGAGAAATGAGGTGCTGCCTATAGTAATGCGTACAAATAGTAAGCGGGTTTTGATATTAGAATCTGCTTACTCAAAGCAGTTAAGGCATAGAGGCTCCTAGCGGTGTACTGGGTTCCTTGTTCCTGTGTGTAGGAATTAAAGCAGTGGATCTTACCCAGACGTCGAAGGTGGATTGTTGCACCCAAATTAGCCCAGAACTGAACCTCGTCTAAGTCCTCCAGTATCCCTTAGGGGAAGCGGACCCAAATAGGGTCTAACTTCCAATTGCTGCCTAACTTCTTTTCTCTGTTTGTAACCATCTATACTTAAGTAAATCAGATCCAGGTAAAGGAAAGAAGTGAGAGGGGCATCTGGAACAATGTCAATTGGACAGTCATACTGAAATCTGCTCCCTTGTTTTAAAAAATGTCAGAAAAGTCTCTGTATAGTTCAGAAATAGATAAAAGTTCTTCTTGACAAATTTCCAGAATTATAGCAGACTGAGACAAACAGGAACTCTTACAAAATACAGAGGCAGAGGAAATGCTACCAACCTCCAAATTTATTGCAGGATAATTTCTACCAGGGAACCCCCAAAATAAGTGGGAGTACAGCCTCCACATAAAATTGTAAAACAACAAAGTATATTGGGTCACATGACCATACTTCATGGTGCTACCATCTGTGAGAAATGGCTGAATACGGGAGGATCCAGGAGAGCAGGAGCATAGCAATCGAAAAACTCTCAGCGTAAATTGGGCAGAGGAAACATGATGAGGATCATCATACAGGATACTCATGGCATAAACAAAAGTGTCCTAAGTTTTAAGAATGTCACTATTTTAGGTTGTGGTCCCAACTTTGAGGTTCACCAGCCAATAAAACAATAGCAGTATGAACCTTAAAGTCTGAAGCATAACTAATTATTGAGAAAATAATCTGATATGCAGTGATGAAAGTGCAGAACTGCTGTTTTTCGATGCAAACCTTCTCTGGTAATGGCAGAATTAACTCAGCATGCAACAATTAACCAGACTACTGCTGGGCTGGACCGGATGATAAACTGACCTCCTCAACTACACAAACAGCTAGAGCAGGAGAAACATTATGAGCAATGCCAGCAGTCTGTGACTGAGCCTGTAAAATCCCCACTCATTGCAGCAGGTTTAATTAAAGAGGTCCTTTAAACCTTACATAGTATGAGTCAAAGTAGAAGATTTCTGGGACAAGGTTGTTATAATATTCACCATCTCTCTTTATTTATTATACAAAAGAAGCATTTGTGTTGCCTTTCCAGTAATTGTTATTCTTTAATTTGTGAATTCATAAGGTAATGGCCTGGCAATCACAATTTATCTGCCGAATTGTTTTCACTGTTGTTTTTTTATAAGATGATCACAATCAGTTGTTTCTCTGAGCCGAAAAAAGGTTAGTGGCTCACAGAAAAGCCTTAACATCGAACCAAAATGTTCAAATCCAGTTTCTTGATACTTTCAACAGGCCTAAAAGCACTTGATAAAGTCCAAAACTGATATTTTTTTTTTTTTTTGCATGTCCAATACAGGACAAATAAATATTTATACATTAAAATAACGTAAGCTTAAAAGATCTGCAGGAAACTCTGGAAAATGCAAATCATGACCACAAAATCTAGAAATTGTGCGTAGCAATTCCATTCAGATTTTTTTTTTTTTTTCTTTTCATTTCATAATCACATTTTTATGATTGCCAGTTACAGTACTTCAATCTTTGTAAATGGGATTTCTTTTGGCAAGCACGTCTTCGTGAACATGATTTAACCATTTGCCATTCAGTCTTGTTTATTGGTGACCGAGATCTTTTTAACAGGTTTTTAAAAAGTATATATATTTCTATATAAACAAGAAAATGGTACCTTCACAATTAATTATTTAAAAAAAAAAAAAAAAAAAAAATATATATATACATAAATATTATCATTTTAAAAAAGCATTCATACAAGTGGCATTCAGATTAGATTATCAAGATAGAGTTTGATTACAATAGATTAATTTCATACATGTAAAGGATGATTTCCTTTGACACTGTAAAAAAATTACATTCAAAACACCTTTAATGTAAACTTTACAGATGTGAAACGGTCAGTTTTTCTTGGATTTCCAGTTTCAATTTAAAATAATGACATTTCCGGGATGTTTTCTATTGAAAACTCATTTGCGGATGAGGCCTTTTAGTAGCCGAATCCATTTTGGATTGTAAATCACCTGAATAATCACACTGCCCATATTGGTTGAAACCAAAACCCAATTATCAGGAGACAATATAGAAAAGATTGTGATCAAGACCTTTATTATATTGTAATATATATTGTTGTACGAAATGTAAGAGATCATGCTATTTTAAATCAATGTAGTCAAAGACAAACACAACAGAAAAAAATATTGTATATTTAGGGCCAGATTACAAATGGCACGCTAAAATTTACGCAAAGCAATATAGAGTTTATTGTGGGTATTTGCACGCATCCAGTTTTTCACTCTTGTTACAAGTTGAAAGTAAACGTGATCGCTTGAGTGTAATTCAAGTTAAAGGGACACTGAACACAAATTTGTTCTTTCGTGATTCAGATAGAGCATGCAATTTTAAGCAACTTTCTAATTTACTTCTATTATCAATTTTTCTTCGTTCTCTTGCTATCTTTATTTGAAAAAGAAGGCATCTAAGCTAAGGAGCCAGCAAATGTTTGGTTCAGTACCGGGGACAGCACTTGTTTATTGGTGCTGTCCAATCAGCAAAGACAACCCAGGTTGTTCACCAAAAATGGGCCGGCATCTAAACTTACATTCTTGCTTTTCAAATAAACTTACCAAGAGAATGAAGAACTATTGATAATTGGTGTTAATTAGAAAGTTGCTTAAGATTGCATACTCTATCTGAATCACAAAAGAAAAAAGTTGGGTTCAGTGTCCATTTAACGTGCGTCGGGTTTGAGCGTCCTCAGAGCTCTGGTTAATTGTTTTGTTAACCCCTTAGTGACCAGACCACTTTTCCATTTGTTGACCATCTGGGACCAAGGTTATTTTTGCATTTCTGCAATGTTTGTGTTTAACTGTAATTTTACTCTTACTCATTTAATGTACCCACACATATTATATACCGTTTTTCTCGCCATTAAATGGACTTTCTAAAGATACCATTATTTTCATCACATCTTATAATTTACTATAAAAATTTTTTTATAAAATATGAGGAAAAAATTGAAAAAAACCGCACATTTTCTAACTTTGAGCCCCAAAATCTCTTACACATCTACAACCACCATAAAATACAAATGCTAAACAGTTTCTAAATTTTGTCTTGAGTTTAGAAATACCCAATGTTTACATGTTCTTTGCTTTTTTTGCAAGTTATAGGGCAATAAGTACAAGAAGCACTTTGCTATTTCAAAACCATGTTTTTTCAAAATTGGTGATAGTTACATTGTAACACCAATATCTGTCAGGAATCCCTGAATAACCCTTCAAATGTATATATTTTTTTTAAAAGAAGACAACCTAAGGTATTAAACTTGGGGTATTTTGACTTTTTTACATGCAACCATTTTACCACCAATCTATGCCAAAGTTTGGGGAAATTTTTTATTTTTTTATTTTTTGACAAAATAGCAATTTAAGAATACATTTACTGATAATGTTAAGGGTTACTGCCAAATAACACCCTAATATGTCTTCAGCAGCATCTCCTGGGTACAGTGATACCACCCATGTATAGTTGTGTAGGTTCTCTGGGGGCTAAAAGCCCTTATTTTTAGAGAGCGCATTCCAGTTTTTCAACTTGGAATTTTCACATTGGTCATCATGCACCCATGTCCTATTTGGAACATTTCTGAAGCTGGCCAATGGAATTTACCCCCATCAAACCATATATTTTTGAAAAGTAGACACCCTAGGGTATTTCAAATGCTGGTATTTTAACACTTTCCATGAACTAATTCAACCACCAGTCTTTGTCAAACCTTTGGGTAGTCATTTTTTTGTGTTATTTTTTCACACACATTGTACTTTAGACATAGATTTTCAGTTCCTGTTATGTGTTACTGCCAAAAAACACCTCAATATGTGTTCAACAACATCTCCTGAGTACAGTGATACCACCCATGTATAGGTGTGTCAGGTTCTCTGGGGGCTAAAAGGCCTTATTTTTAGGTAGCGCATTCCAGTTTTTCAACTTGGAATTTTCACATCGGTCATCATGCACCCATGTCCTATTTGGGACATTTCTGAAGCCGGCCAATGTAATTTACCCCCATCAAACCATATATTTTTGAAAAGTAGACATCCTAGGGTATTTCAAATGCAGGTATTTTAACACTTTCCATGCACTAATTCAACCACTAGTCTTTGTCAAACTATTGGGCATTCATTTTTTTTGTGTTATTTTTCACATACATTGTACTTTAGACATGGATTCACAGCTGTTATGTGTTACTACCAAAGAAGACACCAATATGTGGTCACCAACATCTCCTGAGTTCAGTGATACCACCTATGCATAGGTTTGGTGGCTTGTTTGGGGGGTGCAATGCCAAATGTCTGACATGCGTTTGTGATTTATTTTCACATTTAACATATTTTCTTTGCCTATCGTCTTTTTGGGGGGTCTTTTAACATACCCCAATTTATTTGTTTTCTATGAATGTGCATATATTTGAAAAGGTGACACCCCAAGGTATTATATATGGAGTGCTTTGATGACTTTGATGCAACCGGTTTAGCCCAAAAAATTGGAGAAAGTGTATGGTGGTAATTTTTAAATTTTCATTTTTACAGACACATTGCTTTTTGACTATGATTTAGGAGACTGTTGTAAGTTATTGCAAAAGAAAACTGCAGGTTGTTTTCTGCAAGGCACCCTGAGTACACCTATGCCCCCCATGCATAGGTTTGCCAGGATTTTTGGAAGGTTATGTTACAATTTTATGACTTGTGATTTTAGTTATTAAAAATGAGAGTATTTCTTCTGATAGGCCTATCTTTAGTTTGGGGCCACTTTTATTTATTGCCATGAAAGTGTATATTTTTGAAATGTTGACACCCCAAGGTATTGTATATGGTGTGCTTTGATGCCTTTGAAGCAACCGTTTTATACCAAAAAATTGGAGAAAGTGTATGGTGGTAATTTTTCAATTTTGATTTTTACAGACACATTGCTTTTTGACTATGATTTAGGAGAGACTGTTATTACAAAAACATACTCCAGATTGTTTTTTGCAAGGCACCCTGAGAACACCTATGCCCCCCATGCATAGGTTTGACAGGGGTTTTGGTTAAAAAAAAAACAAAAAAACAGGCCCAATTTTAGAAAAAAATAGAATAGTGAAATGTAAAAATCTGGCACAGTAAAAGTAAAAAAACAAAAAAAACATCTACACATATATATAACAGTAAATGTATTTATTTTTATAAAAATTGACCATTGTATGGTACCACTTGAAGCAGTCCCCAATGCAGAGTGCAGGCTGTCCAGGGCAATCAGGACAGTGATATATGGTGTCCCTTCTCTTCCCCCTCTTGGTACAGACTGCATTTTTTTTTGTGGTTTCTGCTTTGCGGCAGTAGGAGAGATTTTAAAAATAAAATGGGTAGCCCCAACTCTGCTCTCTCCCATCACCGCCCGGGGAGCAGGTGCATTATGGTACAAAATCCCCGTAATAATCTGGAGCTGAAACTGTAAAAAAAGTTTTTTTTTACTCTGGGGTTTGCTTTTTTGAACAACAAAAAAGTGTTGTGGGTTGCAATCTGCATTAGGTAAATTGCAACCTTTTTGTACCAGGCCCTTGTCTTCTGCATAAATAGGTAGGGCTGCAGCAGCTGATCAGCCAGATCAACCTCACCCATATGCCGGTTATAAGACTTGATGCACACTGGCTTCCTTATGATCTCAGCTCTGCCACGTACAGAAACCGCCACCGTCCTCTCTGTGTGGATGGTGGTAAGAAGGTATACATCCTTCTTGTCTCTGTACTTAAGTGCCAACAGCTCCTCTTGGAGCAGAGCTGAGGTCTCCCCCCTTCATAGCCGGGTGCGTACAAGTTGTCCTGGGAAACCTTTGCGGTTCTTTTTAATTGCACCGCAAGCTACTGTATCAAAGCAATACAGTAGCTTGAACAAAAGGACACTTGTATAAAAAATGTCTAAGTACAAGTGATACCCTTTGTTCATTAGGGGTAATATCAGGTCCCAGACAATCTTGCCAGTGGTTCCCATATGTTCTGGGCAACCTGGAGGGTCAAGGTGGCTATCCTTTCCCTCATACACCAGGAAGGCCTGAGTATACCCAGTCTCGAGGTCACAGAGCTTATACAACTTTACCCCATATCTGGAGCGCTTGGAAGGAATATACTGCTTGAATCCCAGCCTTCCCTTATACTTTATTAGGGATTCATCAACGCATATATTCCTTCCAGGTGTATAAGCCTCTGCAAACCTGGCAGAAAAGTGGGTTATCAGGGGGCGGATTTTATACAGCCTGTCAAATTGGGGATGCTCCCTAGGGGGGCACAGGCTGTTGTCGCTGAAGTGCATGAAATGCAGAATCATTTCATACCTCTTCCTCGACATAGTATGGGAGAAAATGGGGGTAGAGCAGATGGGGCTACTACTCCAGTAGGAGCGAATGGAGGGTTTCTTTATGATGCCCATCAGCATAGTCAATGCCCAGAATTTTTTTTAATTCTGGCACATTGATGGGGGCCCATTGCTGCTTTGCCAAATATGTTCCAGGCTTTGCAGCATGGAACTGATGGGCATATAAATTAGTTTGGGCGACAATGTTCCCCAATACATCATCGCCCAGAAACACTTCCAGAAACTGCTGGGGGCTAAAACCTGCCACAACTATATTTATGGCAGAATTTGCTGTGAAGGGTGGGATATTTGGTCTCTGGAGATGAGGCTTTACCCACTCTTCAGCAGCAATGGCAGCAACACACCTGCTTCTGGCAGGGGGGCTAGCAACCACAGATACATCACTATCAGTTGAGACTGCATCTAGTGATGTATCTGAGCATATGGCAGGGTCAAAATTGGGGTCTGAGTCAGACATAGAGGCATCTGACTGTGACGCAAGGATGGCATACGCCTCCTCAGAACTATATATTTTCTGTGACATTTTTGTATCTGTCACAGAAAAAAATTACAAAAAAAATGTAAATTAAATTAATTAAATAAATTAATTAACTAGCAAAAAAGTACAGCTATGCTACTGCTAGTGATTTATAGTGATAACTGGCAAGCTAGGGGTTAATGGCTCTGAAAATTAAATTAACTAAATGGTTCTGAAAAGAGCCTTTGGATTTTTAAAAAATTACAACAACAAAATTAACCCCTAAAAAAATGCACAGACAGCAAAAAAGTACAGCTATGCTACTGCTAGTGATTTATAGTGATAACTGGCAAGCTAGGGGTTAATGGCTCTGAAAATTAAATTAACTAAATGGTTCTGAAAAGAGCCTTTGGATTTTTAAAAAATTACAACAACAAAATTAACCCCTAAAAAAATGCACAGACAGCAAAAAAGTACAGCTATGCTACTGCCAGTGATTTATAGCGATCACTGGCAAGCTAGGGGTTAATGACTCTTTAAATTAAATTAAATTCGCTAAATGGCTCTGAAAAGAGCCTTTGGGTTTTTTAAAAAAAAAAAAAAAAACAGAATTTATGCTTACCTGATAAATTTCTTTCTCTTACGGTGTATTCAGTCCACGGATTCATCCTTACTTGTGGGATATTCTCAATCCCTACAGGAAGTGGAAAAGAGAGCACACAGCAAAGCTGTCCATATAGCTCCCCTCAGGCTCCGCCCCCCCAAGTCATTCGACCGACGGTTAGGAGAAAAAGGAGAACCATAAGGTGCAGTGGTGACTGTAGTTATTAAATTTGAACCTGACTTAAATGTCAGGGCGGGCAGTGGACTGAATACACCGTAAGAGAAAGAAATTTATCAGGTAAGCATAAATTCTGTTTTCTCTTACTTGGTGTATTCAGTCCACAGATTCATCCTTACTTGTGGGATACCAATACCAAAGCAATAGGACACGGATGAAGGGAGGGAACAAGTCAGATCACCTAAACGGAAGGCACCACTGCTTGCAAAACCCTTCTCCCAAAAATAGTCTCCGAAGAAGCAAAAGTATCAAATTTGTAAAATTTGGCAAATGTATGCAGTGAAGACCAAGTCGCTGCCTTACAAATCTGTTAAACAGAAGCCTCATTCTTGAAAGCCCTCTGGTAGAATGAGCTGTGATTCGTTCAGGAGGCTGCTGTCCAGCAGTCTCATAAGCCAATCGGATGATGCTTTTCAGCCAAAAGGAAAGAGGTAGCTGTCGCTTTCTGACCTCTCCTCTTACCAGAATAGACAACAAACAAGGATGATGTTTGTCTGAAATCTTTAGTTGCTTTTAAATAGAATTTTAAAGCACGAACCACGTCAAGATTGTGTAAAAGTCGTTCCTTCCTAGAAACTGGATTAGGGCACAGAAAAGGAACAATCATTTCCTGGTTAATATTCTTATTAGAAACCACTTTTGGAAGAAAACCAGGTTTGGTACGCAAAACAACCTTATCTGCATGGAACACCAGATAGGGTGAATCACACTGCAAAGCAGACAATTCAGAAACTCTTCGAGCAGAAGAAATGGCTACTAAAAACAAAACTTTCCAAGATAATAACTTAATATCTATGGAATCTAAAGGTTCAAACGGAACCCCTTGAAGAACTGAAAGAACCAAATTTAGACTCCAAGGAGGAGCCACAGGCTTGTAAACAGGCTTGATTCTAACAAGGGCCTGTGCAAACACCTGAACGTCTGGTAAAGCTGCCAGGCGCTTATGTAACAGAATAGACAGAGCAGATATCTGTCCCTTTAAGGAACTGGCTGACAGACCTTTCTCCAATCCTTCTTGGAGAAAAGCCAGTATCCTTGGAATCCTAACCTTACTCCACGAGTAACCCTTGGATTCACACCAACTAAGATATTTCCGCCATATCTTATGGTAAATTTTCCTTGTGACAGGCTTTCTGGCCTGTATCAAGGTGTCTATAACTGATTCAGAGAAACCACGCTTAGCTAGGATTAAGCGTTCAATCTCCAAGTAGTCAGTTGCAGAGAAACAAGATTTGGATGCTTGAAAGGAACTTGAATTAGAAGATCCTGCCTCAATGGCAGTTTCCATGGTGGGACCGATGACATGTCCACTAGGTCTGCATACCAAGTCCTGCGTGGCCACGCACGCGCTATCAGAATTACTGAAGCCTTCTCCTGTTTGATTCTGGCTATTAGCCGAGGGAGAAGAGGAAACGGTGGAAAGACATAAGCTAGACTGAATGACCAAGGCGCTATTAAAGCATCTATCTATGCCGCCTTGGGATCCCTGGATCTGGATCCGTAAAGGGGAAGTTTGGTGTTCTGACGGGACGCCATCAGATCCAATTCTGGAATACCCCATAGCTGGGTCAGCTGAACAAAAACCTCCGGGTGGAGTTCCCACTCCCCAGGATGAAAAGTCTGACGACTTAGAAAATCCGCCTCCCAGTTGTCTACCCCTGGGATGTGAATTGCAGATAGATGGCAGGAGTGATCCTCCGCCCATTTGATGATCCTGGATACTTCCTTCAATGCTAGGAAACTCTTTGTTCCTCCCTGATGATTGATGTACGCTACCGCCGTGATGTTGTCCGACTGAAATCTGATGAATTTGGCCTCCGCTAGTTGAGGCCATGCTTGGAGCGTGTTGAATATCGCTCTCAGCTCCAAAATGTTTATTGGGAGAAGAGATTCTTCCCGAGACCATATACCCTGAGCCTTCAGGGAGTTCCAGACCGCACCCCAGCCTAACAGACTGGCGTCAGTCGTGACAATGATCCACTCCGGTCTGCGGAAACTCATTCCCAGAGACAAGTGAACTTGAGAAAACCACCAGAGAAGAGAGTCTCTGGTTTTCTGGTCCATTTGTATTTGAGGAGATAAATCTGCGTAATCCCCATTCCACTGTTTGAGCATGCACAGTTGCAGTGGTCTGAGATGAATTCGGGCAAAAGGGACTATGTCCATTGCCGCCACCATTAAACCAATTAACTCCATGCACTGAGCCACAGAAGGCTGAGGAATGGAATGAAGAGCTCGGCAGGTGTTCAACAGTTTGGACTTCCTGACCTCTGTCAGAAATATTTTCATTTCTACCGAGTCTATTAGTGTTCCCAGGAAGGGAACCCTTGTAAGCGGGGACAGAGAACTTTTTTTCTATGTTCACCTTCCACCCGTGAGACCTTAGAAAGGCCAGAACAATGTCCGTATGAGCCTTGGCTCTGTGGAAAGATGACGCATGTATCAATATGTCGTCTAGGTAAGGTGCTACTGCAATGCCCCGCGGGCTTAACACCGCCAGAAGGGACCCTAGCACCTTTGTGAAAATTCTGGGAGCGGTTGCCAACCCGAAAGGAAGGGACACAAACTGGTAATGTTTGTCCAGAAAGGCGAACCTTAGGAACTGATGGTGATCTTTGTGGATAGGAATATGTAGGTACGCATCCTTTAGATCCACGGTAGTCATATATTGACCTTCCTTGATCATCGGCAAGATTGTCCGAATGGTTTCCATCTTGAAAGACGGAACTCTGAGGAATTTGTTTAGAATCTTTAGATCCAGGATTGGCCTGAAAGTTCCCTCCTTTTTGGGAACTACTAACAGGTTTGAGTAAAAGCCCAGTCCTTGTTCTGCAATTGGAACTGAGTGTATTACTCCCATTTTTAGGAGATCTTCTACACAGCGTAAGAACGCCTGTTTCTTTGTTTGGTCTGAAGACAAACGAGAACTGTGGAACCTTCCCCTTGGGGGAGAATCCTTGAATTCTAGAAGGTACCCCTGAGCAACTATTTCTAATGCCCAGGGATCCGGAATGTCTCTTACCCAAGCCTGAGAAAAGAGAGAAAGTCTGCCCCCTACTAGATCCGGTCCCGGATCGGGGGCTACCTCTTCATGCTGTCTTGGTAGCAGGAGCAGGCTTCTTGGCCTGTTTACCCTTATTCCAGCCCTGCAGGGGTTTCCAGGTTGCTTTGGGCTGGGAAGTGTTATCTTGCTTTGCGACAGCAGAGGTTGCAGCTGGTCCGCTCCTGAAGTTGCGAAAGGAGCGAAAATGTGCCTTGTCTTTGGCCTTAAACGGCCTATCTTGTGGAAGGGCATGACCCTTGCCCCCAGTGATATCTGAAATAGTTTCTTTCAGCTCTGGGCCAAAAAGAGTCTTCCCCTTGAAGGGAATATTTAACAGTTATGTTTTGGACGACACATCCGCCGACCATGGTTTGAGCCAAAGCGCTCTTCGCGCCATGATGGCAAAACTGGAGTTTTTCGCCGCCAGTTTAGCTAACTGGAAAGCGGCATCAGTGATAAAAGAATTAGCCAGCTTTAAAACATGAATTTTATCCATGACCTCATCGTATGAAGTCTCCCTCTGGAGCGACTCCTCCAGGGCCTCGAACCAAAAAGCTGCTGCAGTAGTTACAGGAATTATGCAGGCAATTGGTTGAAGTAGAAAAACTTGCTGAACAAAAATTTTCTTCAGCAATCCTTCCAATTTTTTATCCATAGGATCTTTGAAAGCACAACTGTCCTCTATTGGTATAGTTGTACGCTTAGCAAGTGTTGAAACAGCCCCCTCTACCTTAGGGACCGTCTGCCACTCGTCCCGCCTGGGGTCATTTATGGGGAACATTTTCTTAAAGATAGGGGGGGGGAGACAAAGGGTACACCTGGTCTCTCCCACTCCCTATTCACAATATCCGCCACCCTCTTTGGGATCGGAAATGCCTCAGTGTATACGGGGACCTCTAAAAACCTGTCCATCTTACACAATTTTTCTGGGACCACCATGGGGTCACAATCATCCAGCGTAGCTAAAACCTCCTTAAGCAGTACGCAGAGGTGTTCCAGCTTAAATTTAAACGCTAAGGAATCTGAATCTGCCCGCTGAGAAACGTTTCCTGTATCAGAAATTTCTCCCTCAGACAGACCTTCCCTCACAGCTACTTCTGAGTTTTGTGAGGGTACTACAGATAAATTATCCACAGCGTCTGATTGCTCACCCTCTGTATTTAAAACTGAGCTATCGTGCTTTTTTGGAAAAACTGGCAGTTTGGATAAAAATGCTGCAAGGGAATTATCCATCACTGCTGCTAATTGTTGTAAAGTAATAGGGGCCAATGCGCTAGAGGTACTAGGCATCGCTTGTGCGGGCGTAACTGGTGTCGACACATGGGGAGAGGAAGAAGGACTATCCTCATTACCCTCTGTTAAAGAATCATCTCGGGCTACATTTTTAAGTGTCACTGGATGGTCTTTAAAATGCTTAGATGTTTTAGCACACTTTACACATAAATGCAATGGGGGTACCGCCATGGCTTTCAAACATAAAGAACAAGGTCTATCTGAAGTCTCAGACAGGTTTGACAGACTTATACAGCACTACAATACAGAAAAAAAACACTTTTTGAAAAAAGGTTACTGTGTCTTTAAATAATAAAAAGCACACACTTTTTTTCAAAATCACTAAAAAACATCTGATCTTTATGAAAATTTCACCACATGATCCCAATGCTTTGAAATGATTGCACACAATTTTTTAAATCAATTAACCCCTTATTGACCAAACCGGAGCAAATTGCAGTAAACAACCGGTTTAACACACTACAGCACGGTGCCACAGTCTTTGCTGCGGCCCTACCTTCCCTTAGGGTTATTTGCAGCAGAAATATAAGCCTCCTTGATGTCCTCCTGCACTCTCAGGACTCTACACATGAAGCTGCATGATCTATCTTGAAAATCAACTGCGCAACTGAGGCACGAAAATGAGGCCCCCTCCCCCTTCAGTCCAGAGTTATGGGGCCTTCCTAAGTCAGACTAGGTGTCTGATAATATCCAGGCAAAATAAAAAACCCAAAAAGTGTTTACAACGTTTCAAACACCTAAATAAATATAATATTCCATCAATAAAATAATCGATTTAGCCCATCACAGTGTCTACCAGTATTTAAGCCCTTAACTGAAGCCATCATTCTATACTGTGTTTCAGAAAATGGCTTACCTTCCCTCATGGGCATCTCTGTCAGTCTTCTAGCATTACCAGGTCTTGTTAGAAATAAATGACTGAGCATACCTTAAGCAGATAAGCCTGCAAACTGTTCCCCCCAACTGAAGTTCTCCGGTACTCAACAGTCCTGTGTGGGAACAGCAATGGATTTTAGTTACAACATGCTAAAATCTTTTTCCTCTCAGCAGAAATCTTCATCACTTTCTGCCTCAGAGTAAATAGTACAAACCGGCACTATTTTAAAATAAACTCTTGATTGAAGAAATAAAAACTACAAATCTAACACCACAAACTCTTTACCCTCCCGTGGAGATGCTACTTGTTAGAGCGGCAAAGAGAATGACTGGGGGGCGGAGCCTGAGGGGAGCTATATGGACAGCTTTTGCTGTGTGCTCTCTTTGCCACTTCCTGTAGGGATTGAGAATATCCCACAAGTAAGGATGAATCCGTGGACTGAATACACCAAGTAAGAGAAAATAAAACAAAAAAATTAACCCCTAAAAAAAATGCACAGACAGCAAAAAAAAGTGCAGCTATGCTACTGCCAGTGATATATAGTGGTTCTATATATTTTTTAACAAATAAAAGAAATAAATCTCTCTCTGCTAAAAACAGGTCTCTCTCTCTCTCTCCAACAAAATGGCAAGTGAGGAGAGGGAGGGAGATCCACACTGATCATAGTCAATATTTACAAATATTGACATGATCAGACAAATGGGGTATTTTATTATTTATTTATTTTTTGGGTGGGAGGCTCAGATTGGGTGACCCTAGCTTGCCCCAATGATGAGGCAGGCTAGGGACACCCCCAGAGGCCCCATGATGCACTGGGCATCGCCATCTTGGACGCCTAGTGAAGGGGGGGGGGCTATTTAGGGCTTTTTTTTTATTACCTTACTTCCACGTTCAGTTTCCCAAACAAGGTGTTAACTTTTACACCTCCTACCCCTTGGGTTGATGCTTGCGTCGTTATGTTTCCAGTTCAAGAGCTTAGTCTTCTCGCTCACTTACTTCGACAAAAGCAATAATTCCTCACTCAACCACAGAAACGGCAGGGAACTTGTAGTCTTCAATAAAACTTCATTTTTTTTTGCAGTTCTGCTAAATCAATACAAACTTGCAAAGCATACTGGCAAATTACACTGACTCAGCAGGATACCCAGCACCAGTACGCCAGTGGGTAAGTTGACATGTTTCGGCCCAATAGCAGTAATCATAGCTGTATGACCCACAACATTACAGGTGCTCCCTTTTTTAGTAACTCTCTACCACACCCACTGGGAGAATGATTAGAGCTGTTGCCTCTTGTTTACAAAGATTTTCTATAGGGAATACAGCAGTATTTATATATTTAACGTATGTGGTGGTTTCAAGCAATAGCAGCTATTTCAAATATCAATATAAAGGTAAACAAGCTATTTGTAAACAATTTAATACACCACAGCAGTTAAAAGGGATCACTGGAAATACATTTAAAGGGATACAAATTTAAAGTGCAATGCCCATTTAATTTTAATTTCCATTTGGTTTGGAATATTAGCTTTATGTGTTACTGACAGGTAAGAGCTACCTCCTTGTTAACTAGTGTTTTGTTTGATACTAGAAGTTAATGGGGTTGAAATTACTAAGGGGGTAGATTACAAGTGGAGTGCTAAATATTGCTTTCAATAAAGTAATATTAGCACTCCACTTTCTAATACCAGAGCACGCCAATGAGTGCTGGTATTACAAGTTAAGCAATGGTGTCAGGGTTTAAAAGCTCCCTGTAGAGGTGCGCTCACGGATGCATATATCAGATGTGAAGTTCAATAAAGTCCAATATAGGCGGCAGCTCTTCCAAAAGATTAAGGTATGATAAGAGGATCTATATTGGAGATAAGAAGGCGCCAAAACATAGGGTGATATTGTCACTAACTGCAAACACGCTCAGGTAACAGGTAAAAGGGATACTTACAAACGCAGCGGCACCAAGATGTGCCTAGCAAAACAGACCGGGACCTCAACCGTCGCCCGGAAGACCAACCAATGGCGTGCACCAAACCTCCCGCAGTCACGTGAGTATTGAAGCCAATCACGAGTCCTTGGGCTCACACACCTTCCTTTCAAGTGTCCGATTGAGCAATAAAACAACAGTGTAGACAACCAGGTGTCCCATACACTGCAGTTTCTGGAAATTAGATGGTATTTGTGCTAGGGTAAAAGTATGACCCACTCCAAGAGGTACTATAAAAACAATTTATTTAAAATGTTTTAAAATCAGCAACGCGTTTCTCGACCATGCAGAGTCGTTTCATCAGGCTTTAATACACAGTGTAACATTCCCGCTGCTTATGTACCTCTTCTAACCAATCACAACAGTTGAAATCTGACACACCTTTAAGGGGGGCGGATGTATTGTTTTCAGTGAGCACATCCAGGGCTGAGCATGTTGCAGGGTCATCGGATGTGTACCCGGTCCGGTATGAGAGTGCAGTTCCCTTCCGTGTTTTGTATATGTCTAGGGTGATTACATATTCCTGTGCACCCTTTTTTTGTTTTCAGTTTGTTTGGATTTGAAAGCTTGCATTGTGTGGCTGTGTTAGGGTCTCAGGTATTGGAGAGGACCTTGACGTGGTACCTGAGCTTGTCCCATTTGGCCAGATGCGGTGACTAACCTTTCCATTTTTGCTTTTAAATCTTAGCTGAGAGCTTGTAAGTGAGTGCTGGGTTTTCTCTGTGTGTGTATATATATATAATTTACTGAGAACACACAGTTCCCATAGAGCGCAATCTAAAAGGCACTTTTTAGTGCCGTTTCTTTTTTCTAACACCCCACTCCCACCAACTTTATAGACCCCAAAAACGGCCTAGTGCAGTTTTTTTTTTATGCTACATTTTTGTTATAAAGGAGCTATAATGCCCTCTATTTTAAGGGCATTTCGTGCACTTTTAGAAAATTAACCAGAGATCAGATATTTGGTTAATTTTCTGAGCGCTTATTGCTACCTCGAGTTTGCGATAGCAATAACCAGCCACTTGTAATGGCTGATCAATTATAGCACAAACACAAACAGCAAATTTGCCCGTTTGCGGGCATGAGATACTTTAGCGCTCCACTTGTAATCTAACCCTAAATTGTTTGTGCTACTGGTAGCTGAAGGGTCATTAGCAGTTTTATTGTTCATTTGTAAAAAAAAAACAAACAAAAAAAAACAGACATATATACATACATAACCTCAAGCAAGTTTCAGGTAGTACTATATGACCACAGCTACTAAGAACAATTTGTATAAATAATAAAACAGATAAGATAAGACGGTCTGCTCTCTCTGCAAGCTCAGCCAATGTTGTTGGGATTTGGTTTCAATTAGGAGAAACAGTTTTGTCATATATAAAAATAAAACTAAAGGAACTCTTCCCATACAACTCTGCAGCTGGCAAGTAATTGGAAACCAATTTTACAGTACTCTGTCCCTTTAAAGGGACAGTCTAGTCCAAAATAAACTTTCATAATTCAGATAGAGAATGTAATTTTAAACAATTTTCCAATTTACTTTTAGCACCAATTTTGCTTTGTTTTCTTGGTATTCTTAGTTGAAAGCTAAACCTATGAGGTTTATATGCTAATTTCTAAGCCTTTGAAGGCTGCCTCTTCTCTCAGGGCATTTTGACAGTTTTTCACCACTAGAGGGTGTTAGTTCATGTGTGTCATATAGATAACACTGTGCTCACGCACGTGGAGTTCCAGTGAGCTAGCTCTGATTGGCTAAAATGGATGTCTGTCAAAAGAACTGAAATAAGGGGGCAGTTTGCAGAGGCTTCAATACAAAAGTAATCACAGAGGTAAAAAGTGTATTTATATAACTGTGTTGGTTATGTAAAACCAGGGAATGGGTAATAAAGAGATTATCTATCTTTTTAAAAATACCAATTCTGGTGTAGACTGTCCCTTTAAGGTGATAAAAGCATTAAACAAAATGTTGATATGTTGTTCTTGTTGTGGAATTTCATCAATTTTAGTGGTTACATAATTGAAATCCTGGCCATAAAGGCTTGATCCTTTTTAAGTCACAATGGTCCAGTCCCTTTTTAAAGACTGGTCATGAAAGTGTAATATAATTTGCACAGCATTTTTGCTGCTACAACAGTGGTTGACAAATCTGTTTAAAATGTAGAAACCAGTAAGAATATTTAGTATTCAGGCATACATTTAGGAGCCAGACATTGGTATTGGTATATAGATATATGTAAAAAAAAAAAAAAAAACTAAAAGTTAGGAGCCAGGGATAACATTCTAGGAGCCAGTGGCTCCCTGGCTCCTGGGTTTGTCATGCCCTTGCTAAAATATTGCAATGGAACAGTTTCATGGTTTATGCAGTGTGAGAACTGTAAAAATTTTGTTTTAGAAGATGAGAATTGTTCCTGCCATTTCCTTCTCATAGAAAGCTGTAGTGTTCTTCTTGATATCAGTTTTCTATCTGGCCAAAATGGAAAACAGTTGCTTTTAAATAATAGGAAATATTGGAAAAAAACACCAAAAAAAAAAAAAAAAAACTTCAAATATTTTATAGTATTAATATAATCATTGCATTGAGCAAACATGCTCACTATACCCATCATGTTTATAAACAAACTGTATTTAGATTGTTTACCAGTTATAAGAATGCATTTGGGTTACAATAGGTTTATCTCACACGCGTAAATGATTATTTCCCTTACACACTGTACAAATGGGTTTGTTCAAAACAACTGTAATGTAACCTTAAAGGAACATGAAACCCCAAATTCTTCTTTCATGATTCAGATAGAGAATAGACATTTAAGCATCTTTACAATGCACTTATATTATCCAATTTGCTTCCTTTTCTTGGTATTCTTTGTTGAAGAAGCAGCAATGCACTACTGGGAGCTAGCTGAATGCATTGGGTAAGCCAATAACAAGAGTCGTATAAGTGTAACAAAAGAGGAATTTTTCCTGTCAGTCATGGGAGTAAAATATAATCTGTATAAACTTTATAAGCAGTGCTCACCTTAGTGTAGTGTGCTTGCCAAGATCAATAATCGTTCACTAGGTTGCAGAAGTAGTAGTGTACTAGTATGGCCATCAGCAAAATGTGTGTGCATATAGGAACACCAGCATGTATGTATAACAGTGGCTATATATCATCCAGTCACAATGCACAGTACGCAACCAACTACAGTGATAACAAAAGATTGTGTGTTCACTTACTCAAGCTCTAGTCACATTAAATCTACCATTACCGGGGCGGAGTCTGACAGGGCTCCAAGATGGATGCCTTAGCTTAGAGCTCTGTATACCAGAACAGGGAGATCAGCCACTACTCCTCTCCATCAAGGATCCAGAGGGTACATCTCAGCTCAAAAGTTATGTGAAGCTGCTGGGAACACCACAGGGGCTGAAACTGCAGAAAACAGGCTGTGGATAACTGTCATCATCAGCCAGACCATCATCCACCCTGTGGGAAAGGGCTCAGTCGTGAGTAATGGCCATATAGATCTGGTCAAACCTTTACAGACCTGAAAAAACATTACATGATGCAGCACAGAAATGGAGCCTAACACACATTGCCACACTATAAAATACTGGCCAGGACATTAATCTTTAAGACAGAAACCTTCAGGTCCAAATTACAAATCCTGGAAATCACTAAGTTATTAGAAATCTCCCATGTGGCTAGATAAAGCCTGAGAACACAATGGCATTTTAGGAAGAATTAGCTTCTTAAAAGTGCAAAGAATGAGATCTGTACTACCA
Source organism: Bombina bombina (assembly GCF_027579735.1). Taxonomy (NCBI): domain Eukaryota; kingdom Metazoa; phylum Chordata; class Amphibia; order Anura; family Bombinatoridae; genus Bombina; species Bombina bombina. The sequence goes on from NC_069500.1 coordinate 855,748,881, forward strand.
CTTTTTTTTTAGAGGTGAACAAATTGCAATATTCCTACTCCCCTCTCAACATTCTACATGAAGGGTCTTGTATTTGGGAAACTATATTGTTTTGTAAACTGGGACATGTTTTTTTAATGTAGTTGAAAATCAGTTCATAGAGATACACCTATTCCTATACAACAGCGCCACCTGCTGGATGATTACGAAAGCACACCCAAAAGGACTTTTTCTATTAAAACCTCAGAAGATTAAATATATCAATACTCTCACTATTGCTGGAGTAATATTTTTTAGGGAATTAACCCTACCTCCTGAGACTATTTTAGAGCATTAACATGGCCTCCAAGAAACCAAATAAATCAGACAAGCCAGGGAAATCTGCATCTGTCAACTCATATTTTAAACCATCCCAGGGAGATAAAACCCCAGATGCCAACAAAGAAATGGCAGAAATCAATACAATGAAGCCTTCCATGCAGGATTCTTTTGTCGACTCCACTCCACTAACTAAAGCGGACCTACATCTACTTGTCTCCAAACAAGATATTACTAATAGTTTTGATAAACTCTGGGAGAAATTGGATTCCATGCACACCTTCATGACGACAAGTCTGAATGATATCAAACAAGAAATTAAGGACCTAGGTTCCAGAGTAGAAACACTGGAGGAAAATAGAGACAACCTGGTAGAGGATGTTGAAATGACAGTCCAACAAGTATCAGAGCAACAGCAGGTAGTAACCGATTTGCTGGACAAGATCGAAGATATGGAAAACAGGAGTCGAAGAAGTAACATCCGTCTTAAAGGAATTCCTGAATCGATTACGGCAGCTGAATTGCCTTCATATTTACATCAATTGTTCTGTGCAATAACAGGGGTAGATCAGTCAACGGAAATAGAGATTGAGAGAGCACATAGGGCTCTTAGACCCAAACCCAAAGCTGACAACCCACCTCGAGATGTTATAGTGGCATTCCTGAGATTCCCAGAGAAGGATAAGATTCTCAAAGAGGCTGCTAAACAACCAACTTTCAAGTTTCAAGGAAACGTTGTACATTTCTATCAGGACTTGAGCACTAGGACACTCCAACGGAGGGGGACTTTGCGTCCTCTCACCTCTCTGCTTCGAAAACATGGCATCCAGTACAGATGGGGTTACCCCTTTGCTCTACATATCTCTAAGGACAATAAAATCCTCACAATCAGAGATGTTAATGGGATATCCGATATATGTGAAGCACTGGATCTGGAAACACCAAACCTGCCAGAGAAATCACAGATGGAGGAGACTCTAACAGCTCAACAGGCGAAACTTAAGTCTCAGAAGTCACAATGGACTAGAGCCCCGAGGAGACGACAGAAGAATAAGTGAAAGACTCACAGTGAAGTTTTGTGTATCTCCTTGTTTTTTTCTATTTTCCCCTCTCTTACAGGTTGCAGTGTACCTACAGAGACTAGGAAAATCTCCTGAGACAATGGGTCGAGCTTAAGAACTCTTACAAGAAAATGTCTAATTTAGTTTTTACTAAGTTTATATTGTTATCTCACAACATAGTAGGTTTATCCAAATGTTGTATTTCTAAAGATCATATACAGTTATTGTTGTTGGCTTTGGTAGGGGAGAGTGGTTAATAGTTAATATCTAACAATATTAATGGTACTTTACCTTACAGCTAGTTTCCCCCTATGTTTTTAAAAATGGAGTTAGTTGGCAACTCCTCTGTTCTATAGGTTCCCCCAGAACTAACTGATGTTATTTCAGAAACCTCAATATGTTATTTTTTATTTTATATTTCTTTTGTTTAAGTTATTCTTCTCTAACGTCTTTACTTTTTCTACCCTACAGTTATTCATTCTACTTATCCTTCTCTTCTCTCCCCTTGTGCCTTCCCCAAGTGGACCACAGACACACCCAGTAACCCAACGGATGAGAGTGCTTTTTCAGAGAGGTGATTCGTTACTAGAGGCTGGTGAGCTCTTGCAAACACAATACACTTCATCACTATTGCTTACAATTAATAATCAAACAATTCCATTTGTCACACACTAATGACTCCGACTAATATAGTTCTACTCTCCCATAACGCAAGAGGTCTAAATTCAGATGCAAAACGTAGGAAAGCCTTATCTCAATACACACGCTTGGGTGCTAACGTCATTTTCTTACAAGAAACTCATTTTGAGTCTAATCATATTCCCAAATACTGGACGAATCAATACCCAACACACTTTCATTCTACTACAGATAAAAAGAAGAGAGGGGTTTCTATCCTTCTCCACTCCTCCTTAAATTTTATTCACAAAGAATCCATAATAGATAAAGAGGGCAGATACCTAATCATTAAGGGCCACATTAACGAAGTGGAAATTATTTTTTGCAACATCTATGCCCCAAACGAAAAGCAAGACAAATTCATTAATAAAATCTCACACCTTCTCACAAACTGGAACTCGGCTAGAATATTTCTATCAGGAGACTTTAATGTCTCCCTCTACATGAAATTTCCTCAGTCACAAATCCGACCCACACAATCACAAATTAGAAACAACAGAAAAACTAAATCTATTTCCAGTACTCTGGAAGGACATAATGTACTTGACTCTTGGACTGCGCTATATGGCATCACTTCAGATCACACTTTCTACTCAACAGCACACCGAAAATATTTCAAGCTAGATTACATTTTCCTGAGCCAAACCCTAATTTCCAATCTGGTATCCTCCTCCATTCATCCTTGTGTGTGGTCTGATCATTCCATAATAGTAGCTAAAATAACAGGGCTTCTTCCCCCAAACAATGCAAGAAGCTGGACTTATGACCCCACACTTATGAAAAATCCCCAACATAAAGATCGTATTTTCAAACAGATGATGGAATTCTGGAATATTAATACAGATTCCATCGATAACCCGATTCAGATTTGGGCAGCCCATAAATCGGTGTTAAGAGGTTTCCTAATCCAACTAAAGTCAAAATCAAAAAGGGAAACACAGTTACTATTACAGACACTACACAAGGAGATAGCTACACTAGAGAAACAACATAGACTTACCTGCTCACCCAAGGTATATAAAACATTGCAAAATCAACGCCAAAAACTAGATAAATTATTAAATGACCAGTCACTTAGAGCCGGATTAAGACTACAAACCAAATACTATATATACGCCAATAAACCAGATCGTTATCTAGCCAATAAAATTAGAGATAGGATCAAAGATATTTCCATTCCCTTCTTACGCATAAATGCATGTGAATCTACATCCCACCCAAAAGTAATTGTAGACACTTTTGCCAACTATTATAGTTCTTTATACAATGGCAAGAAAGTTTCCAAATCGGAACAAACTTCCTGTCTCCTGAATAGATTTCTGGAGGAAGCCACTCTGCCCCAAATTGACCAACAAGATTTGGCAACTCTTAACTCAGACATCAGTGCAAGTGAGGTAGAGAGAGTTATCCAAGATCTGAAACCTGGTAAAGCAGCGGGCCCAGATGGCTTTTCAGGCGAGTACTATAAACTATTTAAATCCTTTCTCATACCTCACCTAGTCAAATTTAGCAATCATATACTTCAAGGACATACTATTCCCTCAGAACTTTTAGATGCCAAAATTATAGTCCTCCCTAAGCCGGGCAAGGACAGGTCCCTCTGTCATAATTATAGACCAATTTCCCTCATTAACCAAGATTTAAAAATTTTTACCAAAATTCTGGCCAACCGATTAAAACACTTGCTCCCAAAACTAATTCACCCAGACCAGGTTGGCTTCATTAAAAATAGGGAAGCTCCAGATAATATCAGAAGGATGATATCATTAATAGATTATTTGCATATTTCTAAAACGCCTTCTCTGTTGTTATCCCTGGACGCAGAGAAGGCGTTTGACAGGGTCGACTGGGAGTACATGCAAGCTGTACTACATACCATGGGCTTTAGGGGTTCTTTTATTACAGCGATCCAGAGTATATATTCATATCCCTCGGCATGCGTTAAGGCAATGGGACACCAATCTGACAGATTTGCGGTCTTAAATGGGACGAGACAGGGTTGTCCTTTATCCCCTCTCCTTTTTGCTGTTTGCATAGAGCCCCTGGCGCAACACATTAGGAACTCCCCAGACATTACGGGTATTAAAATAGGACAATCGGTTTACAAACTCACTCTTTTTGCAGATGACGTTTTGCTCTCCCTAACCAAACCCCTTATATCTCTGCCAAATTTATACAACACCCTTAGGAACTTCTCCACTATATCTGGTTACAAAGTGAACCTTGAAAAATGTGAAGCCATGCCTCTTGCTATTCCAGACCACACAAAAAAATTGATAGAACTAAACTTTGAGTTTAATTGGGTAAAACATCATCTCAAATATCTAGGGATCAACCTTACAAAACACTCATCAGAACTTTACCAAACCAACTATCCTCCAATTTATAAAGTAATCAAACAGGACCTCACTAAATGGAGCAAACTGAGATTTTCTTGGTTTGGACGTCTATCTGCGATCAAAATGTCTGTGTTACCAAAGATTTTATATTTATTTCGGACCCTACCGATAGGCATCCCGAATTGTGATCTAGACAATCTCCAAGCTTGCATTAACAATTTTATTAGAGGGACTAAAAAAGCTAGAATTCCTAAACCAATATTTACGAGACATAGGCAACTGGGAGGCCTGGGCGCACCAAATCTCAGACACTACTTCCAAGCAGCTAGGTTAGCGCAAACTACTCTCCTTAACAAAACGGAAGATGAGATAAGATGGACCACGTTGGAGTCAGACATAAATAAACTATATCCTCAAGAGCTGGCTCTGTGGGACCCACATAGAGCTCAAACCCAAAAACTTAATAAATTCCCAATTACAGATTACATGCTCAAAGCTTGGTCCACTCTTGTTTCGTCTCTCAAAATTCTCCCTAACAGATCCCTCAAGACCCCCCTAAAAGTAATCATACCTTCAGAACAGATCCCAGCTATACAGAAGTGGGAAAACAGAGGTCTTTATAGGATCGCAGACTTAGTAGACAAAGGCAAATTAATGACATACACACAACTTCAGGATAAACTGTCTCCTTCCAAATTACATTGGTTTCTATATCTTCAGATATCCTCCATCATACATAAATACCTACCTTCATTGACTGGTCACAAATTCACTCCCTTAGAAATAATTTGTAGCTCCTCATCCAGACCTAGAAAAACTATTTCACAATTATATCAACTAATTCAATCTTCCACACAAATCACTAAAACAAGCCTTCAGCTTAAATGGGAGGCCGACCTCAATACAGAAATTGATATTTCCGACTGGAATAACTTAATATATAATGCGAGTAAAGGCCTGTTGAGTGCTGACATGCAGGAAAATTGCCTTAAAACAATTTTCAGATGGTATCTCACTCCAATTATCACCTCTCATTCCATTAAACGGGGGTCCAAGCTCTGTTACAGGGGTTGTGAAGTCGAAGGTACATACAAACACATGTGGTGGGACTGCTCTTACTCTAAAATAATCTGGAATAAATTATCACTCCTTTTAAGTACGATACTAGATAGCCCCATTCAGTTGTCAATGAACCAAGCCCTATTGAATGTACGCTTAAGACAGTTTAATAAATACATTAATCAATTTATCAAAATTTTATGTACAGCTACACGTATATGTATAGCCCGTCACTGGAAGGAGGGGGCTCCCCCCTGGGACGAAATTTTACATAAAATTAGGCACATATACAATATGTCCGCACAAGCAGCAATATTACAAGACACTCAGGAAGCTTTTCACAAAGTCTGGTTTTATTGGATCACACATGACTCCGTATAATACTGTTTGAATTGTCAATATACCCAATACAGCAGAGATCTTATATGCCTTTATACATCCGTTGGTTAATCATAATATTATCCTTATTGATGAAAATTCCACTGGGTGTGTCATGGTCGGAAGGCACTATTTTCTTACTCTTCTTCATCTTCCCCTCTTATCTTCTTCTCTTCCCCCTTTGATTTTCCCAACTTTTCTCTGTACTCCCTTTGTATTCAAGATCTTCATACATTTTTTGGTTAAGATGGGAATGAGGGGGTGTCCTTACCCCACTCAGGTCCCCCAGACAAACTGACAGACAAGAAGCATGATAGCTGTTGTTTAAGGAGTAATCGACCAAGTAATTCCATCTATATAGCGATACAAATGTAAATGTTTTAAATGCTTCTAGGAAATCTTAGTTACTGTCTACTAATATTGGTCTCATTGATCTATCTGTCATTAAGTGGCTATGTCTTCTGTGAAGGTCTTGTTTATTCTTTTGTATTGTTTAAATATCAATAAAAAATTATTTAAAATAAATCTACCATTACCTTGTAGTATGCACTCAGTTTTCAGAGATCAGTCAACAGTGTTCGAGACTTCATGGATACTCAGCGGCTCTCGGTCTCATTTCCATCCTCCGGTCCGATCACTTGACTTGTAATCACCACTAGGGACCCTTCACCATCACTGCTGTATAGATTAAACAGGGAAGCATCTCCTGTATGGAACCTGTGCATTCAGGTGTGACCTGTAGATCCGCTTGCTCTCTTGGCAGATACACAAGTGCAAAAAACACACAAGCACTGGTAGTGGGAGCACCTTACTCCAAAACATATATTGTATACATTTGTATCCATTTTATCAATATCAGACTATGGGGCCTATGTATCAAGGTCTGGCGGACCTGATCCGACACTGCGGATCAGGTCCGCCAGACCTTGCTGAATATGGCGAGCAATATGCTTGCCGTATTCAGCATTGCACCAGCAAGAGCTGTCAGCAGTGCTGCCAGCAAGAGCTGCCAGCTGCTGCAACGCCGGGGGTGTCAATCAACTGATCGTACTCAATTGGATTGCATTGTGGCGATGTCTGTCCGCCTGCTCAGAGCAGGCGGACAGGTTATGGAGCAGCGGTCTTTGTGACTGCTGCTTCATAACTGCTGTTTCTGGCAAGCCTGCAGGCTCGCCAGAAACACGGAGCTTGATACATATGCCTCCACGGAGATTGATTCATATCCCCCCATATCTTATAGCAAGACCCCATTAGTAACACACCTCTATAACAATCCATAAATACATAGTGCCTAAAGAGTCACTATGTACTATATAGATATAGAATGTCTATTGTTGTTGTCACATTATAGATAAATGCTCCAATACTGTAATATATGCATATGTACAATGTTCCCTAACATTTTTTTCCCAATAATTAATGAGATCATATTCAGAATTAAATCCAGAACATTTCTGTATTTCTAAGTAGTGTGTCTCTATTACTTCCCCTCTTTGGTTTGGAAATCTATTGCCATCCATCTGAAGGAGTCATCTCTTTTATTATGCTCTGAAGCAAAGTACTTCACCAAGGAGGTGGTAGAAGAGCCAACACTTATAGTAGATAAATGTTCTCTTATTCTTGATTTTATGACTCTAGTGGCAAGACCAACATATTGTAGATGGCATTCCACGCAAGTGATCAGAGATATTACATATGTTAATGTACAGTTAAGGCATTTCTTTATAGTGTATGCAATGCCTGTGACCACAGAAGTAAAAGAAGTAGAGATAATTGTATAGTCACATGCTCTACATCTACTGTGGCCTCACTTGTACATGCCTTTGCATCTGATCCAGGAACTTTGATCTTGTGAGATTGTTTCTAAGGCAGAAGGTGACAAAACATTGGTTATAGATTTACCTTTCTTATAAGAGTATCTTATACCTCTCTCCACTGCATTAACCAATTTATCATCTGCTGCTAGGAGGGCAAAATGTTTGCAAATTATCTTACAAACTTGATCATATTGTGCACTATACTCAGGCACAAAAGTAACCCCCCTTAAAGGTATTTGTATAGGTTTATCCTGCAATAGTGTAGACCAATTTACTTATTTTTTTGACTTATTTATAGGATTAAGTGGCACCCTCTTTGTCTTAAGCGTTGTGTAAGAATGGAGGCTTGTTTTTGATAAGCACTACATTCTGAACAGTTTCTTTTCATACAAATGTACTGACCTTTCACTACAGAGTAAGGTACATGCTTGGGGTGACAACTATGTTCATGCAATGAGGTGTTATCGAAAATGGGTTTCCTATAAACTTCAGTGGTTATTTTACCATTCAGATTACCCATGAGAGTTACATCCAGAAAGTTGATAAACTTTTTATCTAATTTAAAGGTGAATGTCAAATTGTACTCATTTTGGTTTATTTATTATTATCATTTATTTGTATAGTGTTGCCAAATTCCGTAGTGCTGGGTACAATGATAGGATTATGCAATGAAAATGATTTGTGATAAAATATAAAACATAACAAAACTAAATAAATCTAGTACAGGAGGAAGAGGGCCCTGCTCCGGAGAGTTTACAGTCTACAGGTTTAGGGTGCAGAGACATAAGTTTGGGGTAGCTTGTCATAACAGTTGTAGTTGCAGCAGTGAGTCAGGTAGTTCATGTATTAAACAAATAGGATCAAAAAGTCCCCATAGAGGTGTGCTTGTGTACAGTGGTTAGACGTCAGACGGAGCCAGTAGATTCAGGCCGCACTCCCAAAATAAGATTCAGGGTGGAATCATGTAGACGGTAGAGACAAAAGAAGAGAGGTGCCAACCATAGAGCAGTATCATTGGAATATAAGAGGCACAGAGAGAGCCCTCCCCCCAACAACATGAGATACTCACAAACAGAGCGACACAAGCAGGCGCCGGTAGTAGCAGGTCGGGACTGTTAAGGGTTGCCCGACAGACACACTAGAGCTGTTTACGTCACAGGAATTCCTCCAATTGATGTGTGAACACCTCCAGAACACCGGCGGTAAAAGCTTGTGAGAGATTGGTATATGGAACCAATGTGGATAGCTATAATCGGCTAACTGACATTTGCAGTAGTAATAGTGATGGTATATCACAAGACAAGCGTGGGTAAAAGAAATGACAATTGTTTATTGTGAAGTTAAAACAACAGCAACGCATTTCTCGGCTGTTGGCCGTTTCATCAGGCTGTGCATCTAAAAACAATTACTCTCACAAAATACCCTACACCCACCTATCAGGAGGCAGTCACAATTACACACCTCTCTGACTGGGATAAAATTAACTGTTTAGGTGATAATATAGGAGACCATACATTCATATTGAATACATAAATATATATATAATATACATTCTGGAGTGTATGTGGAGCCAGTGTAGAGACTGGCAGAGAGGAGCAGCTGATGTAGACTGGCGACTTATGTGGATGAGTCTAGCAGAAGCATTCATAATAGATTGGAGGGAGGAGAGGTGGTGTTTTGGAAGGCCAATTAGAAGTAGATTGCAATAATCAATGCGTGACAAAATGAGGGAATGAATTAATATTTTTGTAGTTTTTTGAGTAAGGAAGGGACAAATTCTGGAAATGTTGCATAGGTGTGAATGGCAGAATTTGGAAAGCGCTTGAATATGTGGGTTGAATGTGAGTTCTGAGTCAAGTGTGATCCCAAAACAGCATACCTGGGGTGAGGCGTTGAGAATATAATGTTGGATGTCTCAAAGAAGGAGGAATAAGAAGTAGCTCAGTTTTGTACAGATTGAGTTGGAGGTAGTGTGAAGACATCCAAGAGGAAATTGCAGAGAGGTAGTTGGAAATCTGATTGAGTAAAGAGAGAGAGATATCCAGAGAGGAAGATAGATTTGGGTATCATCAGCATATAAGTGGTACTGGAATCCAAAGGAGGTTATAAGTTTTCCAAGGGAGGATGTATAGAGAGAGAAAAGCAAGGGACCCAAGACAGAGCCTTGCAGCACTCCAATTGAGAGAGACATAGCATCAGAATATATGTTGTTAAAGTAAACTGAAAATGAGCGTTTTGAGATATATGAGGCAAACCAGGAGAGTGCTGTGTCTCGGATGCCAAATGAATTTAGTATTTTTAGGAGGAGAGGATGGTAAACTGTTTCAAAAGCAGCAGACAGGTCAAGAAGAATTAGCAAGGAGTAGTGGCCTTTTGTTTTAGCTGATAACAGGTAATTTTTTACTTTAGTAAGAGTGGTTTCTGTTGAGTGTTTAGGGTGAAACTAGATTGCAGTGGCTCAAGTAAGGAGTTAGTTGTGAGAAATTGAGTTAGCCGATTATTGACTAGTCGTTTTGAAGCAAAGGGAAGTAAGGAAACCAGTCGATAGTTAGAAGGGGTGGAGTTGATAAGCAAGGGCTTTTTTAGGATTGGTATGATTGATGCATGCTTGAATTTATCAGGAAATGTGCCAGTGGTGAGAAATTGGTTAAAGAAATGAGTTAGGGTATTGAGTACTTGTAAAGCACGGCTAATCACCCATAAGGGTCTCAAGGTGCCGCTCATTTTATCGACCTCAGAAGGATGAAAGGCTGAGTGGACCTCGCTGGGGATCGAACCTGCAAACCCCCTTAGGTTGCTACAGAGCTCAGCCACAGTGCCTTAGCATGCTGAGCTATCTGTCTGGGGTTATAAACACCCATGGTAATAAACATTTGAAACTCATGTTAACATTTTGAAAATGCTGCCAGAAAGAATTTGATTGCTTGAACTTCTTTATCATGAGGTATTGTGGAGTATAGAGATGTAGCATCTATAGTCAGCCAACTAAATTCTTTTTTCCAGACTAAATGTTTTACAATTCCATGTAAATGTTTCGTATCATGGAGATAACTAGGGAGACCAGATATCATGGCTTGTAAATAAGGTATCCAGCCATTGAGACAAATGTTCTAATAATGACCCTATACAACTGACTATGGGTCTACCGTTGAAGCTCACTAGTTATTTGTGGGTTACAGGATTATCTACCACCAAATAATTAAATAAACTTTTGTCAAAAGTAGATGGTTTAATTAAATGTGTTATCTTTTTGTGGGATTACACCCGAGTGTCTCATAATCACTTTCATTATTTAATTGTTTTAGGGCTTCCTTATTGTAGTCATCACAATTTTGAATGACAATGGAGCCACCTTTGTTTGCTGTCTTGATGACTATCTGGTTATTATCTTTCAAAGACTCAAGGCATTATCTTTCTTTTCTGCTTAAGTTATTTTCTCTTGTGGGTCCATGTCGTTTCAAATTAATGAGATCATATTCTACCCTTCTGAAAAAAGTTAATAAAATAGATCCCCTGCTTTGTAGCACAAAGAGCACTATGTGCACATTAAAATATAACCTTTATTGTTAGTTAGATAAAAGACAGCTGTATTGTACTTGGAAAAATGCTGCCATGAAACAATTAAAAACACTTCTCTGCCAGGCAGCCAACATTTAACAGAATGTTTGTGCTGCTACTGGAAAAAGGTTGTGACTTAGGATAAGTAAAATAGGTTTATATAGTATGTGGGTAGAGTGATAGTATACATGAAAATCACTTCAAGCCCAGATTACAATGACTGAGTAACAATAATAGGTTTAGACTAACGTCTTATATTGATTTCATTGCTGAGCAGTGATAAATCACTATCTAGTTTACCCTTAGTACAATATCTTAAATCCCACAAACCATTTTTGGACGAACAAACATATAACTTTTAGGCTGTAATTTTTAGTCATAATATATATATATATATATATATATATATATATATATATATATATATATATATATATATATATATATATATATTGAAATGCCCTTGCAATTTAATCTATACAGGGATGACAACCAGACAGATCAGTAAACACATCCAAGAATACAGCAGAAATATACGGAATGTTCTAAAAGACTTAGCGGATGGCAAAACCATCACCAGTGTAGCTAAACATTTCAATCTTAAACACAGCAATAATGATAAACATCCTAAATTTGCTGTAATTCAAAAAGACAGCCTAGGCATTAGGGGTGGTAATCTGGAACGTCTATTATTACAGATGGAATGCAAGTGGATCCATCTTTTGAACTGTGTAAAACCTTTTTGGATTAAATGATTTCAACAATTTTGGTGTATATCTCTGAAATAACCCACAACATCAACTTAGATCACACATATATATCCTATGCAGGTATTTTTAGAACTTGTATATTATTACAATATTTTATCAATTCAACTATGCTCGATAGCTTCAGGTCACTAAATTACATTTTTGCAATATTTCTCAATACCAATTTAGGCCACCTATAAAAATGTAACATTATTTCACAAGTATATTATTACAATCTCATTTTCAATATAATTCTAGCCACATATGCAGCTCTATATTTCTTCCTAATCACATAATATTTACTCACACCATCCCACTCACATCCTGACAATCTTATCACTTCATTTATAACACTCACTGATAATCTTTTTCTTTCATTATCAGCTTCACTTCTCACTTTTATATTCACAAATAGTCTATTCTATTCTCTCCTATGCATATCAGAGACTATAATTATTTAATCGTATTATATGTAATTAAGTCTTAAAAGATATTCCTTACTATCAATAAGATGACAAGATCCTGCAACATGTATATTAATAAATTTCATATAAACATATCTATCACCCCATAGAGCGTTAGAGATATTACTTTGGTCTATTGCTTTTTTCAAACTAATATTTAAATAAGTTATCTTTATACAACCTAGACACATGTTCTATGAAAGTAAGCAACCAGTCAATGGCATTTCCCACTATGCATGTGTGTATCAGCTATCTTCTATATTATCTATTATAATAATTGATTCTACTGAATCTATATTTTCAGCCATTATCAGTATCAATAACACAATCTAAATGTATCTAAACAAGGCACAATCATACATAGTATATTTTTCTTATATATTCATTCTAAGATAGTAACAGACTCAATGTCTTTGAACTCTGAAAATATATTATGACTGTTATACAAGTAAGTTCCCTGTGCATGTGCGATCACACTAGCATTTGGTGACAAATCACAATATAACTGTATTGAATACAAGAACACACTGAGTTAGTTCTACCTAACATGATAATTAACAAAAATATAATATCTATCCGGTAAATACATTGTATACAAATATGGATATCAGATCTGATCATCCCTCATATCCGAAACAGCCAATCAAAATTATACTCCAGTCACGTTTGTGTCCAGCCTAAAAAATATATGTTTGTTCGTCCGAAAATGGGTTGTGGGATTTAAGATATTGTACTAAGGGTAAACTAGAAAGTGATTCATAGTGAATTACAGCAAATGAAGAATGTTTATCATTATTGCTGTGTTTAAGATTGAAATGTTTAGCTGCACTGGAGATGGTTTTGCCATCTGCTAAGTCTTTTGGAGCATTCCATATATTTCTGCTGTATTCTTGGATGTTTTTACTGATCTGTCTGGTTGTCATCCCTGTATAGATTAAATTGCAAGGGCATTTAAATATATATATATATATATATATATATATATATATATATATATATATATATATATATATATATTATTCCTAAAAATTACAGCCTAACAATTATATGTTTGTTCGTCCAAAAATGGGTTGTGGGATTTAAGATATTGTACTAAGGGTAAACTATATAGTGATTTATCACTGCTCAGCAATTAAATCAATATCAGACGTTAGTCTAAACCAATTATTGTTACTCAGTCATTGTAATCTGAGCTTGAAGTGATTTTCATGTATACTACCACTCTACCCACATAATATATAAACCTATTTTACTTATCCTAAGTAACAACCTTTTTCCAGTAGCAGCACAAACATTCTGTTAAATATTAAATGTTGGCTGCCCGGCAAAGAAGTGTTTTTAATTGTTACATGGCAGCATTTTTCCAAGTGCAATACAGTTGTCTTTTATCTAACTATTAATAAAGGTTATATTTTAATGTGCACATAAAATAGTACTTTGTGCTACCAGCATTTTCTTTTTGCACCTATCTATAAATAGGTTATTTGTGTATGTTTATACAACATTATGCTGCAGCACACTTTTGGATGTTGACTCTGAATATATAAAATAATTCAGATAAACAAGTCCGCCCAAAAGAGAAATAAAAACACAATCGGCTAGAATTAGAGTTCTGCGGCCAAAGGGGTGCGTTAGCTATGCATGCTTTTTTTCCCCGCACCTTTTAAATACCGCTGGTATTTAGAGTTCACAGAAGGGCTGCGTTAGGCTCCAAAAAAGGGAGCGTAGAGCATATTTACCGCCACTTCAACAACTCTCAATACCAGTGGTGCTTACGGATGCGGCCAGCTTCAAAAATGTGCTTGTGCACGATTCCCCCATAGGAAACAATGGGACAGTTTGAGCTGGAAAAAAAACCAAACACCTGCAAAAAAGCAGCGTTCAGCTCCTAACGCAGCCCCATTGTTTCCTATGGGGAAACACTTCCTATGTCTGCACCTAACACCCTAACATGTACCCCGAGTCTAAACACCCCTAACCTTACACTTATTAACCCTAATCTGCCGCCCCCGCTATCGCTGACCCCTGAATATTATCATTAACCCCTAATCTGCCGCTCCGTACACCGCCGCAACCTACGTTATCCCTATGAACCCCTAATCTGCTGCCCCTAACACCGCCAACCCCTATATTATATTTATTAACCCCTAATCTGCCGTCCCCGCTATCGCTGACCCCTGCATATTATTATTAACCCCTAATCTGCCACTCCGTACACCGCCACAACCTACATTATACCTCTGTACCCCTAATCTGCTGCCCCTAACACAGCCGACCCCTATATTATATTTATTAACCCCTAATCTGCTGCCCCCAACGTCGCCTCCACCTACCTACAATTATTAACCCCCAATCTGCCGACCGGACCACACCGCTACTATAATAAATGTATTAACCCTTAAAGCTAAGTCTAACCCTAACATCCCCCTAACTTAAATATAATTTAAATCTAACAAAATAAATTAACTATTATTAAATAAATTATTCCAATTTAAAGCTAAATACTTACCTGTTAAATAAATCCTTATATAGCTACAATATAAATTATAATTATATTGTAGCTATTTTAGGATTAATATTTATTTTACAGGCAACTTTGTAATTATTTTAACCAGGTACAATAGCTATTAAATAGTTAATAACTATTTAATAGTTACCTAGTTAAAATAATTCCAAAATTACCTGTAAAATAAATCCTAACCTAAGTTACAATTAAACCTAACACTACACTATCAATAAATAAATTAAATTAAATACCTACAATTATCTACAATTAAACCTAACACTACACTATCAATAAATTAATTAAATACAATACCTACAAATAAATACAATAAAATAAACTAACTAAAGTACAAAAAACACAAAAAGAACTAAGTTACAAAAAATAAAAAAATATTTACAAATGTTAGAAAAATATTACAACAATTTTAAACTAATTACACCTACTCTAAGCCCCCTAATAAAATAACAAAGACCCCCAAAATAAAAAAATGCCCTACCCTATTCTAAAAAAAATTTGTTATTTTATTAGGGGGCTTAGAGTAGGTGTAATTAGTTTAAAATTGTTGTAATATTTTTCTAATGTTTGTAAATATTTTTTTTTATTTTTTGTAACTTAGTAATTTTTTATTTTTTGTACTTTAGTTAGTTTATTTCATTGTATTTATTTGTAGGTATTTTATTTATTGATAGTGTATTGTTAGGTTTAATTGTAGATAATTGTAGGTATTTTATTTAATTTATTGATAGTGTAGTGTTAGGTTTAATTGTAACTTAGGTTAGGATTTATTTTACAGGTAATTTTGTAATTATTTTAACTAGGTAACTATTAAATAGTTATTAACTATTTAATAGCTATTGTACCTGGTTAAAATAATTACAAAGTTGCCTGTAAAATAAATATTAATCCTAAAATAGCTACAATATAATTATAATTTATATTGTAGCTATATTAGGATTTATTTTACAGGTAAGTATTTAGCTTTAAATAGGAATAATTTATTTAATAATAGTTAATTTATTTCGTTAGATTTAAATTATATTTAAGTTAGGGGGGTGTTAGGGTTAGACTTAGCTTTAGGGGTTAATACATTTATTGTAGTAGCGGTGTGGTCATGTTGGCAGATTAGGGGTTAATAATTGTAGGTAGGTGGAGGTGATGCTGGGGGCGGCAGATTAGGGGTTAATAAATATAATATAGGGGTTGGCTGTGTTAGGGGCAGCAGATTAGGGGTACATAGG
Organism: Bombina bombina; assembly: GCF_027579735.1. Classification (NCBI taxonomy): domain Eukaryota; kingdom Metazoa; phylum Chordata; class Amphibia; order Anura; family Bombinatoridae; genus Bombina; species Bombina bombina. Next base: position 855,765,025 of record NC_069500.1, read on the forward strand.
GATAACGTAGGTGGCGGCGTTGTGCGGTCGGCAGATTAGGGGTTAAAAAAATATGCAGGTGTCAGCGATAGCGGGGGCGGCAGATTAGGGGTTAATAAATATCATGTAGGTGTCGGCGGTATTAGGGGTACATAGGGATAACGTAGGTAGCGGTGTTGTGCGGTCGGCAGATTAGGGGTTAAAAAATGTTAATCGAGTGGCGGCGATGTGGGGGGACCTTGGTTTAGGGGTACATAGGTAGTTTATGGGTGTTAGTGTACTTTAGAGCACAGTAGTTAAGAGCTTTATGAACCGGCGTTAGACCAGAAAGCTCTTAACTACTGACTTTTTTCTGCGGCTGGAGTTTTGTCGTTAGATTTCTAACGCTCACTTCAGCCACGACTCTAAATACCGGCGTTAGAAAGATCCCATTGAAAAGATAGGATACACAATTGATGTAAGGGGATCTGCGTTATGGAAAAGTCGCGGCTGCAAAGTGAGCGTTAGACCCTTTCCTGACTGACTCTAAATACCAGCGGTAGCCCAAAACCAGCGTTAGGAGCCTCTAACGCTGGTTTTGACAGCTAACGCCAAACTATAAATCTAGCCGAATATTTCTTAGGACCATTGTCTCTTTATTAAGAATATACTTGGTGTTTATGGAGAGAAATATGTATGGTGTAAAAAGCAATAAAATAAAAACCTGGTAAAATTATCTATGTCTCTGTATTAGCACACAAAGTTTTATATCTTAAAATATGCAGATCGGTTTGGTCTCAAGTTTAATGCACTTATGCAGTATATATATATATATATATATATATATATATATATATATATATATATATATATATATATATATGTATCATACAATTTGATATGACAGCTGTGTCATGTGTGGGAGGTGTTAGACATATTAACCAATGGGTTTATTGTACAACTTTTAAATAGTGTGTTAGCAATCTTAGCATTAAGCCATGACTACAGTGAAAGCTTCTGTTGTTATACTCTGATGAATAAAAGCTGCATTTTATTATAGCCCACAGACTTTGAATCTATGTGTATTGATCATATATGTGCAGCCACCAATCAGCAGCTACTGAGTCTACATAGGTATCCTTTTTGACAAAGGATATCAAGAGAACAAAACAAATTAGATAATGAAAGTAAGTTGGAAAGTTGTATAAAACCACATGCTCTATTTTAATCCTGAAAAAAAAAAAAAAAAAACATTTGGGATTCACGTCCCTTTAAGAAGTGTGAAAAGGCCATTATATGTGTCAGTTGCAGCTAGATTCCCAGTTTTGATTCTGATAAAGACTGAAACACACGTTTCTATTGAGCAAACTCAAAAACAAAGTATTAACAGTGCAACACTAGGCAAGAGGGTAAGGGTAGAAGAGAAAAAAGAAAGAAAAAATAATAAAGCAGAATGCTCACTTTCTTTGAGATACAACGGTTAAGACAATAATATACACTCAAAAATTGATAGATTGTCCCATAAGCAAATATTGTTACCACTTCCACAAAATCACTGCTGGGAATGTCAGATACTTTTTTCCTCCAAAAGTGACTGTGTAAATCCAGGTATTATCTGAAGATTCTTGATCCACGGGCTGCAGCTATTTTCAGAGGTGTGTAACCTACACTCTCTATACAACAAATTCTAAAAAAAGAAAAACAAGTGCAAGCCCATCAAGGTAGACGTTTGTGTTATTTATTGCACACACTCCGGTTAAAAACACTTACAAGAATAAAATCATAACAAGCCTGTCTCCCATTAAGGGTTTGTAGAAAGAAGTCCAGAACGTCCAAATATTAGACTCTTATGTAGCGCGGTACACGCCACCGGATGATCCTTTAGCCAGCTGGTTCAATAGGAGCCACCAGAGCTCCGCCCCTAACGCATTTTGTCCGCCCTTAGCAGACTTTATCAAGAGGATGAAATGGTTTATGCTCGTAGTTGTCGATCGTGTCTTTAAAAACCTGGTTCTCCCTTCTGATTGGTTGCTGTACGGCCTATCAGGTATAGTGTATCGGACCGGCCTCTGTGGGAAGAGTGTAATTTGACGTCTTCATGTGGAAATCCAATCAGAGATCCGGAACCCCTGCTACGTCACTGACACTCACACTTCAGATGCCAGCTTCAGCTTTACACAGTCCTTAGATCACATCACACTAGTAGCTTACGGAGGGTAAAGACAGGAAGCAGCACAGACTTATCAAATAAAAACATGTTAAATATAAAGATTTAAATATGCAACAAAAACATAAAGTGCTATTATATTGACAATTATTTAGGAACCTAATTCATCATAATTAAAAAACAACTTCATAGTAACTGGTACAACAAACTTAAATTGACAACACTTTACAATTCATAAACAATTGATGGCACTAATAAATATACTCTCATTAAAAAAAAAACCTGCACTAATTTCCCCATCAAAAAACAAAAGGAATTTATTAATTTTGTGTATATATATATATATATATATATATATATATATATATATATATATATATATATATATATATATATATATATATAAACCTTATACCATGAATGCCTGCAGGTCCAAATCGATATTTAACCCTTTTGGTGCAATGCAGTCTAACATATGAATCCAATTTGTCTCGCATTGCCTCAATTTCATTAGTCTCTGCTGTTCATTACCTATAGTAGATGGTATGATTTCTAGTACTGTATTTTGATAGACACATATTTTGCACTTTGACCATGTACTATTTTAAAGTGCTCAGAAACACTGTGGTTCTCATAGCCAATTTTAATATTATCTATGTGTTCATATATGCAGCGCTTTACCTTCCTCTTGGTCCTGCCTACATAGAAGAAGACAATGTCCCTGTGTTCTTATTTTTCACTGGTCTCAGCTTAGATGGAGCCAGAATGTTCTTAATATTTGTATTTCTCTTAAAAATAGTGACAGGGTTATCCTCTAAATGGGGATCCAAGACGGGATCTGCTAACAAAATATTTCAATGTTTTTTTAAAGTAGTCTTAATAAATCCCGCACCCAAATTATATGTAGTGATGAAGTTCCAGTTCTTGTATTTCTAGTGGTAGACCTCTCTTTGTTAATCATCAGCCCCTCTCTACTTCTTTCTCCACTATCACTTTTTGCTTTTGTAATTAAAGTTTTATCATACCCTTTCTGTATTAGTTTATGCTTCAAAATATTGGCTTCTACTTCAAAATCTTCCAATGCAGTACAATTTCTACATATTCTTAGAAATTGTCCCAGTGGAATGTTATTTTTCCACTGGGGCAAATGTCCACTCTCTGCATTCAGGAAGCCATTGCTGTCAGTACTTTCCTAAAATTCTTCACTACTGTTTTCTTAGCTGTTGTGTCCAAATAAATCAGCAGATCTAAAAATTCCATCTGATCTTTGTTAACTTTCCCTATAAATTCTAGGTTGAGGTTGTTCTTATTCATATACTCAATGAATTCTAGGGCCTCCATTTCTTCCCCTTTCCAGACCATGAGGATATCATCAATGTATCTATGATACATCAATATATTCTTCTTAATTGGATTATTGTTCCACACATACCTCTCCTCAAAACATGCCATATAAACATTGGCATATGAGGGAGCCATGGACGTTCCATGGCTGTCCCTCGTATTTGTTGGTAGAATTTATCTTCGAACGAGAAGTAGTTGTGGGACAAGATTAATTCTATCTCACTAGCCATAAACTGTATCTGAGCTGATGTTAGGTCACTAAATTCATTGAAAAATTCCAAAAAGGCTTTTATTCCTAAGGTACAGTATGTGGAATAAACTCCTTTTGTTTTTATATGGGGAAATTAGTGCAGGGGTTTTTAATGAGAGTATATTTATTAGTGCCACCAATTGTTTATGAATTGTAAAGTGTTGTCAATTTAAGTTTGTTGTACCAGTTACTATGAAGTTTGTTTTTAATTATGAATTAGGTTCCTAAATAATTGTCAATATAATAGCACTTTATGTTTTTGTTGCATATTTAAATCTTTATATTTAACATGTTTTTATTTGATAAGCCTGTGCTGCTTCCTGTCATTACCCTCCGTAAGCTACTAGTGTGATGTGATGTAAGGACTGTGTTAAACTGATGCTGGCATCGGAAGTGTGAGTGTCAGTGACCTAGCAGGGGTTCAGGATCTTGGATTGGATTTCCACATGAAGATGTCAAATTATGCTCTTCCCACAGAGGCCGGTCCGATACACTATACCTGATAAGCCGTACAGCAACCAATCAGAAGGGAGAACCAGGTTTTTAAAGACACACTCGACAACTACGAGTATAAACCATTTAATCCTCTTGACAAAGTCTGCTAAGGGTGGACAAAATGTGTTGGGGGTGGAGCTCTGGTGGCTCCTATTGAACCAGCTGGCTAAAGGATCATCCGGTGGCATGTACCGCGCTACATAAGAGTCTAATATTTGGACGTTCTGGACTTCTTTCTACAAACCCTTAATGGGAGACAGGCTTGTTATGATTTTATTCTTTAAAGTGTTTTTAACCGGAGTGTGTGCAATAAATAACACAACCATCTACCTTGATGGGCTTGCACTTGTTTTTCCTTTTTTAGAACAATTTTTTACTGAAAACCCCTTTGCAGCTGGTGGGATTTTGGCGACCAAATCAATTTTGGATTGAGATCACCAGAAAAGCATGCTTCCCATATCATCTGAAATTGACACCAAGATGTTGGGGAGGCGAATATATGAAAGCTTGTGATCAAAGTCAAAATTCTAAGCTACTAGTTGAATTTGATACAATCTATTTAATTTTTTTTCTACAAATACCTGATAATAATAATAATAATAATAATAATAATAATAATAATAATAATAATAATAATTTTTAGCAACTTATTAAAGGGACACTGAACCCAAATGTATTCTTTTGTGATTCAGATAGAGAGGGATATTTATCAAAGCCTCAACTATGCTGCATTCGCCGGCACCAATACGCTTGCCTAACATCAAGGCCTTGGACCTGAATTTGATCTCCATATTTATAAAAAAAACGGCAAAAAGCCATGCACCAAGTACGGGGCGATGAGCTTCGGACTGTTGTTAACTAACAGTCATCGATCTTGCTGCTATTCGGCTTTTTACCAACTTTATTTATACCCTGTCACTAAACGCCGCCACTATACTAAAATGTTTAAGCCCTATCCCACCGCAACTTATTAGCCCCTATCCCGCCACCCCTCGACACTGCCACACCTAAATCAAATTTATTAACCCCTATTCCGCTGCTCATGGACCCCGCCACAACCTAAATAAAGTTATTAACCCCTATCCCGCCACTCCCGGACCCCAGCGCCACTAAATAAACATATTAACCCCTAAACCTCTGGCCACCCACATAACTACCATTAACTAAACATATTAACCCCTAAACTGCCAGCCCCCACATCATCATAAACTAAATTAAGCTATTAACCCCTAAACCTAACAACCCGCTAACTTTACAATAAAATTACAACATCCCTATCTTAAAATAAATTTAAACTTACCTGTAGAATTAAAAGAAACTATATTAAACTATTAATTAACCTACCCTATTATACTACAATTACATTAAACTACCAATTAAATTAACTATATTACATATTAAAAAACCCTAACCCTACTCAAAGTTTTTAAATCTACTATTAAAAATTACTAAATTAAAAAAAACAAAAAAAAAACAAACGCTAAGTTGCAAAAAACAAAACACTAAATTACGGGGGGGGGGGGGAAACAGTATCAAAAATAAAAATGATTTACACCTAATCTAATAGCCCTATCAAAATAAAAATGCCCCCCAAAATAAAAAAAAAATAAAACATAGCCTACAATAAACTACCAATGGTCCTTAAAAGGGCCTTTTGCGGGGCATTGCCCCAAATAAATCAGCTCTTTCACCTGTAAAAAAAAAATACAAATACCCCCCAACAGTAAAACCCACCACCCAACCAACCAACCAACCAACCCCCCAAATAAAAAGCCTATCTAAAATAACCTAAGCTCCCCATTGCCCTGAAAAGGACATTTGTATGGGCATTGCCCTTAAAAGGGCATTTAGCTCTTTTACCTGCCCAGCCCCTACTCTAAAAATAAAGTAGTGTTTATGTTGTTGTGTAGCTTAGTAATATTTTAAAGTAGATTTAAATAATTTGAGAAGGGTTAGGGCTTTTTAATATGCAATACAGTTATTTTAATTGGTAGTTTAATGCAATTGTAGTATAATAGTTAGGGTAGGTTAATTAATTGTTTAGAATTAATTTCTTTTAATTCTACAGGTATGTTTAAATTTATTTTAAGATAGGGATGTAATTTTAATGTAAAGTTAGCGGGTTGTTAGGTTTAGGGGTTAATAGCTTAATTTAGTTTATGGTGATGTGGGGGGCTGGCAGTTTTGGGGTTAATAGGTTTAGTTAATGGTAGTGATGTGGGAGGCCAGAGGTTTAGGGGTTAATATGTTTATTTAGTGGTGGCGGGGTCCGTGAGCGGTGTAATAGGGGTTAATAACTTTATTTAGTTGTGGCGGTGTCCGGGAGGGGTAAATAACTTTAATTTAGGTGGCGGAGATGTCAGACGGCAGATTAGGGGTGTTTAGACTCGGGGCTTATGTTAGGTGTAAATGTTACTTGTTTTCTACCATATAAATCAATGGGATATCTGGCAGCATTGAACATAAACTTCCGCTGCTTTCAGACTTCCATTGATTCCTATGGCATCCGCGGCCTCTATAGATAACTTTTAAAAAAGTGTCAAATAGTGCCGAATGTGTATTCGGAACATCTGTAATTACGTAAGCTTCGATCTGTCTCAGATTGAGACCGGCTGATCGTATGTTACGTCACAAATTTCAACTTTTGCCAGTCTGTAGGCTTTGATAACTAGGTCGGATCAAGCTCGCAACAATTATGCTGCGGAATTCCATCGTATTTGGGGTTGATGGCTTGATAAATATCCCCCAGAGCGTGCAATTTTAAAGGGACAGTAAACACCAGAATTTTTGTTGTTTAAAAAGGTAGATAATACCTTTATTACCCATTCCCCAATTTTGCATAACCAACACAGTTATAATAATATACTTTTTACCTATGTGATTACCTTGTAATGCCTCTGCAAATTGCCCACTTATTTCAGTTCTTTTGACAGACATGCATTTTAGCCAATCAGTGCTTGATCTTAGGAGCTTCACGTGCCGGAGCTCAATGTTATCTATATGAAACACATGAACTAACGCCCTCTAGTGGTGAAACACTGTCAACATGCTTTCCGATTAGAGGAAGTCTTCAAGGTCTAAGAAATTAGCACATGAACCTCCTAGATTTAGCTTTCAACTAAGAATACCAAGAGAAGTAAAATTGGTAATAAAAGTAAATTGGAAAGTTGTTTAAAATTACATACCCTATTTAAATCGTGAAAGATTTATTTTTACTCTACTGTCCCTTTAAGCAACTTTCTAATTTACTCATATTATCAAATTTTATTCATTCTCTTGGTATCTTTATTTGAAAAGCAAGAATGTAAGTTTAGATGCCATGCTTTCTTTGGTGAACAACCTGGGATGTTCTTGATGATCGGTGGATAAATTCACCCACCAATAAACAAGTGCTGCCCAGGGTCTGAACCAAAATGGCTGGCTCCTTAGCTTAGATGCCTTCTTTTTCAACTAAAAATAGCAAGAGAATGAAGAAAAATTGTAAATAGGAGTAAACTAGAAAGTTTCTTAAAACTGCATGATCTATATGAATAATGAAAGAAAAAAAATTGGGTTCAGTGTCCCTTTAAATGTTTCTACATTGAGAAAAATAACTAATTTGCAAAACAAAATCAGTACAGATAAATATACTGAATTTCATGATGGATGGTTGTATTGTTGTATTTTTTCACAAAGGGGAAAAGAGAATGAAGAGTAGGTTTCACCAATCAGAAAAGTCTGAAATAAGTAGCATAAAGTAGCCATTAAAGTTAAAAGATTTATGGTTAGCTCAACTGAAACATTCTTTTTCCAAAAGGCAGCTTAAATTCAGCTTTAGACAGGGAAAATGTGTCTTATCACACTTGAATCTTGAAGCTGTAGCCATTCATATCATGTGTATAAGTGCAATATAAGATTCTTACAGCTCCCTTGATGTATTTCTGGAGAGAAAGTACAGTATTAAAACTGAACAATGCAGGAAACAGATTCAGCTACCTATTAACATGTGACAGTTTTGAAATGTTCAAGATTCTCTACCCGAAGTTCACATTACTCTGCTGTCAAAGTAAAGGTTCAGATTTATGATGTGAAAATTACATTTTAACGAGGTGTCATATGTATTTAAAGTTCTTATTCATCACTAGTCTACCGTATATATTACTGGGGATGCAAAAGCATTTAATTATCATATTATATGCGAAGTGTGGTGCCTTTATCTACAACAAAGTGGTTGCATTTTATAACAAATGTAAAGTATGAAAAGCAACATTTCATAAAACCTTATGAAATGTTGCTTTTCATACTTTACATTTGTTATAAAATGCAACCATTCTGGGTGGGCGGACCAAGCGAGCAGTCGACTCCTCACAGAGCTCCGCTGGTCGGGGCATAACTAAGTTAAATTCGGGCATTTAACTGCCGGGTCCCGCACGCCAGACTTGCTGGACTTACAGAAGAGGCAAAGTGCCAGCTGTCTAACATTGTGCGCGGAGCATAATTCACCCGCTCCGGCAACCGGAGGCCACAAACGGTTAGACGCCTTCACTGACCGGCGCCATCTTGGAGGTCCCTCAGACGCAGATCACAGAACACAGTAAATACCGCGCTGGACGCGGTGGGGGAAACATCGAGTAACCAGCAGCACTGATCAAGCTACATCCACCACCCCGTAGGGAGAGGAAGGGGTCAGATAAGGACCTGGGGTAAAGTAAACACTCTGAATTTGAGCGTACAGGCACTTCACTGTTAAGGGGATTAAGTGAAACCGCATGGGAGACTTTGCTGGCTGAATAGTCTGCTTGGGACTTTATAATTGCCACGTGAACTCAGCAAACAGTTCTTTCTTTTATTCTGCACCAGTTAGTTAAACCCACACTGCGACATCTACACTTTAGAACTGTGTTGTACTAGAGAATACCCATGTGGCCCATAAGCAACTGACAAGCTACACTTAGACACTTATGTGTTCCTGTTCCCCAAGCCAACCGCAGGGGTTCTAAGCATAATCTACTGAAACAATCCTCTAGACATCTCTTCTTAGTGGGTGCACCAACATATTTGTCCTCCGGCACCCTGACCAACAGCTAATTAACTCCGTAGGTTAAAGAGATATCTGTCTGCACAAATCCACTCGTCACTGCAAGTGTTGGCCTGAACCTGCGGATACCGTGCCTAACTCGTTGGCATCCATTAAGATCCCCTTCCCTCCCCCCTTTCTAATGAAAGTGGATAAGTACTTCTTTAAGCTGTCTCCTGCTATCAAATCTAGCATGACTCACAGATCAAAAACCAATGAAAAGAAGCTGAAACAGACCACTGAATCACAACCAGAAACCTCGACCTTCTCAGAGCATGGAGGGGTCTTAGACCCTGACCCACAATCCTTTCTCCTACAAGAATTAAAATCTTTAAAATCTTTTTTTCTCCCCAAAATGGACTCTCTGCAAGCAGGCGTAGACACGCTTACAAGCGAGGTGCGACAGTTTTCCTCTCGACTCACCCAAGCTGAAACCCGCATTTCTGATGTGGAAGACAGACAAATCGCCTCAGCAACTACAATCAAGCAACTGGTAAAGAAAACTCAAACACTCCAAGATCGTATAGACGATCTGGAGAATAGAAGCCGTCGCAACAATTTGCGCATTGTGGGAGTCCCTGAGTCCATCAAAGGCAAAGACCTGCTTGAATTCACGGCACTCAAACTACCGAGGATGCTGGGCCTACACCCTGACATACTACCCATAGATGTTGAGAGGGCCCACCGTGTGGGTCCAGAGAGGGCCCTAGACCAGGCAGGAGCAAGACCTAGACAGGTCATATTCAAGTGTCTCAACTTTCAAGAAAAGCTGAAAATCCTAAGGGCCTACCGCACCCACACGGAACTCTTGTATGAAGGTTCAAAATTACTCCTGTTCCAGGACTTTTCTATGGATGTCTCCAGACAGAGGAAGGAATTTGCCCCAATTTGTACCCAGCTACATGAACAGGGAAGACAGGTGGCACTGCTGTTTCCTGCAAAGTTACGTCTTCAAACCCAATATGGTGTCAAGATCTTTCACTCTCCTCAAGCTGTGAGGAGCTACTTAGCCACTGAAAATCAGAATCAATGTCCACCAACCTGAAGTATTTCCTTTTTGTTTGCTCTACTATATATTTCTCTCCCTCTGCCATAGGCCTCAAGGCTAGGAAATGGCTGAATCTGTTTTTTGCTCTCCTCCCTCGGAGAATAGAGGGGACTATTGCCCTGGGGGGCTTCTGGACTCCGGTAAGAGGCTGGACGATGCCTCTTGGGTAATGTTGAATACTGTTATTGTATTGTTTTGTTGGTTATATTTGTTATTTGTTTTGTTTTACAAGTTAGTTACATGCAGAAGGTTCTCTCTGTTACCATTATGTAATACTGTTCGGTTAACACCTCAATCACTTATGGTTAAGCACCCAACCCCACAAGATACGGGGCTACTCATAGGCATTACTCTTAGATCACTTGGCGGGATTGCACATAGATGGCCCATGAGCCAGCATATAAGCACTTACGGGCCTTATCCTATAATACCATACATAGGTTTCACTTTAGTTTTGGCTAGAAAATTCCACTGTTATAAAGGCACTGGGGTATCAGCCACCTCCACTGTCACCATTAGTCTGTACATCCCCCCATACAAACATGTTTGGTAGTCTGGTGCCCTCAACACCCTTAATACAATCACCCACCTCTCCCCTCTGTGCTGATATGGTACGGCTAGGTATCACCAAGAGGAGAACTCACTCTCGCCCCCAATCCCGCTTGCAGGAGCTAGTGACCACTTCCATTTTCAATCTAGGCGGTGATATCATATTCACACCCCTTTCTTTTATGTATTTGATGTTAACTCTGCACATTACCTCAGATATTGATATGTTTTGCCTGTTTTACTTGTTGTTCTTGTGGTTTGGTAATCTGCCTACGTTTAGAAGATTTCAGAGGCTGACATCATGTGGCTTAGTGGGGTTAGAGCTCCAAATATGTGGGTTTCATGATGCAACACTGCACTATGCGGGAATTCTCACTGGGGATAGTATCAGACAACTGGCTAGGTTACCATACAGACGGCCCACACCTCAGAAGGCAAACATTCATTGGTGCTACCTTATAACTCCTTACAGAGCGGTTATCTTAATTTCTGCTGGAAAATGTTACTACTGTAACTGCTCCGGGAACTCATTGGTGACACACACACCCCTACTATGTATACCTGCCTATATACATACACACGGTAACCGGGCCCCCTTGCCTCTTATGGTACATCCCCCTACTTTGCCCCTAGAGTCTGGTTTAGAACGATTAGGTTGCTCTAAGGTAGAGACCCACATTATGTTGATTGCTGCTGTGCCTAAACTATTTCACTACATCATGTGTGTATTACTTCTTTCTATGCATTTTATACTGGACCTATGCCTTCTTATAAGTTGAGCGCTGCTTTGTTATATGTTATATTACTGTGTTGGTACCCCGCACATGCCCTTTCCCTCTTTTCCCCTTCAGTTTGATTAAAATGTCAATCTTACCCAAGATTTTGTATCCCCTACTCATGTTGCCATTTTTGATTACAAAAAGGGATTTAAAGATCCTCACCCATGCACTATCACGATTTATATGGAGAGGTGGTAAACCACGGATTGCTGCTGACAAACTACACCTCCCATTCTTGGGGGGAGGCCTGGGTCTCCCTAATCTAAAGCTTTACAATTGGGCGGCGCTGGCCAGGCTAGTAACTGACTGGCAACTAGCCACGAATCATTTCTCTGAACCGGCTCTGGAGGAAGCGATTCTCGCGCCTCTGAAACCGGCCTACCTCCCGTATGCAAAATTATTGTCCCTGCCACCTGCAGTTGCCTGTAGTGTGCTATATCGAGACCCGCTAAAGGCATGGCAAATGATCCACAAGTTCTTGGGGGTAGCCGGCCCTCCCCCTAGGTACATACCAATTTCCGGGAATGCTGACTTCCCGGCAGGAAGCGAACATGAACCATTTCTTATATGGAAAACTCTCGGTATCAGAGTTTTGGGGGATGTCTTGGACCCTCTGCTTCGTACCATACGCTCTTTTCAGGAGCTACAGGCTAAATACCAGATCCCGCAGCGGCATTTCTATGCATATCTCCAACTGCGACACTATGCATCGTCCCTACAGACAACCAACACTGGTTTCTGGGACCCATCGCTCTTCGCTATAGCGCAGACATTATTTCAGGTGGGGAGATTTTCTCTCTCACACTTCTACACCCGCCTGGTAAGACAAACAGAGACCCTAATCCAAACCAATATGTTGGCGAGACTGGTCGCGGACTTTTCAACTGCAGTGACAGTACAAGACTTAACGGACAGCCTAGACCTTGCAAGACGGGCTACACTTGCGATTCCTCTCAGAGAGGCGCAGGTCAGACTAATCCACAGGGATTATATCACACCTCATAGACTATCTAAATGGAGTGATCGGTACCCTAACCAATGCATTAAATGCAGCAGTGAATCCCCTTCTTTCCTACATTACTGGTTTGCCTGCCCGATTACCAGACGTTTTTGGGGTCATATGCAATACTGGGTTAAAACCACGTTTCATATAGAAATAGAGATAAAAACAGCAGAGATTTACCTCTTTAAGTGGGGCGACGCACATAAACAACTACATCAGATACTAACATTATGCATGTTGCTGGCAAGGAAGTGCATCTTGTCTAGATGGACCTCCAAACTCCCCCCAACTATAGCTCAGTTTAAACGTTTACTAATCAGACAGCTATACATAGCTGCACGCTTGGATACGATGCGTAGACTAAGGCCGTTTTGGAAAAAATGGTGCCCGTTTATAAATACCCTACACAGGGATTTAAAAGACCAAATCCTAAAACCATTCTTACACTCCGAAATATTGCCCTCTCTCAATGTTGATGAGGGTGGTGATGCATCATTGGTGCAACCTGACTCCCCTAATGAGCGTGCCAACGCCGCGACCCTCCCAACGGAAATTATGCTTTTCTATTTTTTATTTTTATTTTTTTATTTTTTCTCTCCTCTCTCTCTCCATCCTCCGCCCTCATCCCTCCCCCCATGCCCCTCCATCCAAGAAGAGTAATTTCGGAGTAATCCGTTAGCATGTTGTTATATGTTACACATTGTTATGCACTGTTTAGATGTTTTTAAAAAAAAAGAAAATTTTGCAAAATCAGGGCAGATATGACGGACCTTAACCTGTGATTACAAAAGACTCCTATTCAGATGCACTAAGTCGATCTGATTCACTCTCGGATGTACGACTCACTATTCATCATAGAATAAAACTTTGTTAGCGCACTTCATCATGTCTTGCTCCGGAACCTGTATCATTTTGATGTACTTGTTTATATTGTATCTTGTATCTTCCAATAACCTGCATCTGATTGTTTTTGATTGTACCTGTTGTATTTGTTCCTGACTAATAAAAAGAATTTAAAAAAAAAAAAAAAAAAATGCAACCATTCTTTGCTTTGACATATGTACATCATATACACGTATGTGTGTGTATATATATATATATATATATATATATATATATATATATATATATATATATATATATATATATATAAACAGAAGCAGAGACCGCACTCATAGGTCTTATATTTCACCACTGATGTGGACTTTATTCAATCTGTAACGTTTCGGGGTTTCCCCCTTTGACAAAGGGGGAAACCCCGAAACGTTACAGATTGAATAAAGTCCACATCAGTGGTGAAATATAAGACCTATGAGTGCGGTCTCTGCTTCTGTTTATATTATTTCTATGCACTGCACCTAGGCATTATATGTATAACGAGAGTGCTTGGTGACCACAATTTGCTTATATATATATATATATATATATATATATATATATATATATATATATATATATATATATACTGGAGCAGGTACACATCCTATGACTCATAAATAGTGGAGCTTTATGTGAGTGCGATAGCAACCAAAGCTGAGCCTGTTTATGAGTCATAGAATGTGTACCCGGACCAGTCTGGATGTGCATTCCATTCTCCTGATTTTGCTTATGCCCAGGGTGATTACATAAGTCTGTGAACCCTGACCTGTTCCCAGTTTGTTTGAATATTAGCTTGCATTGTGTGCATGGCTGCAGTTGTGTGGCTGTATTAGGGACTCAGGTATGTAGAAGAGACCTTGACGTGGTACCTGGGCTTGTCCCATTTGGCCAAATGTGGTAACTAAGGTCTAGATTTAGAGTTTTGTCGGTAAAGACCCACGTAGCTAACGCAGCTTTTTTTCCTCCCGCTGCTTCCAAACAACGCTGGTATTTAGAGTTGTCTGAAGGGCTGCGTTAGGCTCCAAAAAGGGTGCGTTGAGCCGAATTTACCGCCACTTCAACTCTCAATACCAGCGTTGCTTATGGTAGCGGTAAGCTGGCAAAACGTGCTCGTGCACGATTCCCCCATAGGAAACAATGGGGCAGTTTGGGATGAAAAAAACCTAACACCTGCAAAAAAGCAGTGTTAAGCTCCCAACGCAGCCCCATTGTTTCCTATGGGGAAACACTTTCTAAGTTTGCACCTAACACCCTAACATGTACCCCGAGTCTAAACACCCCTAACCTTACACTTATTAACCCCTAATCTGCCGCCCCCGCTATCGCTGACACCTGCATTTTATTATTAACCCCTAATCTGCCGCTCCGGACACCGCTGCAACCTACATTATCCCTATGAACCCCTAATCTGCTGCCCCTAACAACGCCAACCCCTATATTATATTTATTAACCCCTAATCTGCCCCCCAACATCGCTGCTACCTTCCCTACACTTATTAACCCCTAATCTGCTGACCGGACCTCGCCGCCACTATAATAAATGTATTAACCCCTAAACCGCCGCACTCCCGTTTCGCAAACACTATAATTAATAGTATTAACCCCTAATCTGCCCTCCCTAACATCGCTGCCACCTAACTTCAAGTATTAACCCCTAATCTGCCGACCGGACATCGCCGCTACTATAATAAATGTATTAACCCCTAAAGCTAAGTCTAACCCTAAACCTAACACCCCCCTAAATTAAATATAATTTTAATCTAACAAAATAAATTAAATCTTATTAACTAAATTATTCCTATTTAAAACAAAATACTTACGTAAAATAAACCCTAATATAACTACAATATAACAAATAATTATATTGTAGCTATTTTAGGATTTATATTTATTTTACAGGCAACTTTGTATTTATTTTAACTAGGTACAATAGCTATTAAATAGTTATTTACAATTTAATAGATACCTAGTTAAAATAATTACAAAATTACCTGTAAAATAAATCCTAACCTAAGTTACAATTAAACCTAACACTACACTATCATTAAATTAATGAAATAAATTACCTACAATTACATACAATTAAATAAACTAAACTAAATTACAAAAAAAACAAGCACTAAATAAAAAAAAAGATTACAAGAATATTAGGCTAATTACACCTACTCTAAGCCCCCTAATAAAATAAAAAAGCCCACCAAAATAATAAAGGTCCCTACCCTAGTCTAAATTAAAAAGTAATCAGCTATTTTACCAGCCTTTAAAAGGGCTTTTTGCGGGGCATGCCCCAAAGTAATCAGCTTTTTTGCCTGTAAAAAAAAATACAACTCCCCCCCAACATTAAAACCCACCACCCACATACCCCTACTCTAACCCAAACCCCCCTTAAATAAAGCTAACACTACCCCCCTGAAGATCTCCCTACCTTGAGTCGTCTTCATCCAGCCGGGCCAAAGTCTTCATCCGATGGGGCAGAAGAGGACATCCAGACCGGCAGAAGTCTTCATCCTATCCATGCAGAAGAGGACATCTGGACCGGCAGACATCTTCATCCAAGCGGCATCTTCTATCTTCATCCATCCGGAGCAGAGCCATCTTCTTTCCAGCCGACGCGGATCCATCCTCTTCAACCGGCGTCTACTCGCCGAATGAAGGTTCCTTTAAATGACGTCATCCAAGATGGCGTCCCTAGAATTCTATCAGCCAATCGGAATTAAGGTAGGAAAAATCTGATTCAAGTTCAATCCGATTGGCTGATCCAATCAGCCAATCAGATTGAGCTTGCATTCTATTGGCTGATCGGTGGTGGGTTGTATTTTTTTTTTTTTTTTTTTACAGACAAAAGAGCTGATTACTTTGGGGCATGCCCTGCAAAAAGCCTTTTTAAGGGCTGGTAAAAGAGCTGATTACTTTTTAATTTAGAATAGGGTAGGGACCTTTATTATTTGGGGGGGCTTTTTTATTTTATTAGGGGGCTTAGAGTAGGTGTAATTAGCCTAATATGCTTGTAATCTTTTTTGTTTTGTTTTGTTTTTGTAATTTAGTTTAGTTTATTTAATTGTATGTAATTGTAGGTAAATTATTTAATTATTTTATTGATTGTGTAGTGTTAGGTTTAATTGTAACTTAGGTTAGGATTTATTTTACAGGTAATTTTGTAATTATTTTAACTAGGTAGCTATTAAATAGTAAATAACTATTTAATAGCTATTGTACCTAGTTAAAATAAATACAAAGTTGCCTGTACAATAAATATTAATCCTAAAATAGCTACAATATAATTATTCGTTATATTGTAGCTATATTAGGGTTTATTTTACAGGTAAGTATTTTGTTTTAAATAGGAATAATTTAGTTAATAAGATTTAATTTATTTTGTTAGATTAAAATTATATTTAAGGTTAGGGTTAGACTTAGCTTTAGGGGTTAATACATTTATTATAGTAGTGGCGAGATCCGGTCGGCAGATTAGGGGTTAATACTTGAATTTAGGCGGTGGCGATGCTAGGGAGGGCAGATTAGGGGTTAATACTATTTATTATAGTGTTTGTGAGGCGGGAGTGCGGCGGTTTAGGGGTTAATACATTTATTATAGTGGCGGTGAGGTCCGGTCGGCAGATTAGGGGTCAATAAGTGTAGGTAAGGAAGCCGCAACGTTGGGGGGGCAGATTAGGGGTTAATAAATATTATGTAGGTGTCGGCGTCGTTAGGGGCAGCAGATTAGGGGGTTCATAGGGATAATGTAGGTGGCGGCGATGTGCGGTCGGCAGATTAGGGGTTAAAATTTTTTATTATAGTGGCGGCAATGTGGGGGGACCTCGGTTTAGGGGTACATAGGTAGTTTATGGATGTTAGTGTACTTTAGAGCACTGTAGTTAAGAGCTTTATATACCGGTGTTAGCCCATAAAGCTCTTAACTACAGCCTTTCCATGGGCGTTAGGAGTCTTATCGGTAGAGGGTCTACCGCTCACTTCAGCCAAGACTCTAAATACCAGTGTTAGGCAGATCCCATTAAAAAGATAGGATATGCAATTGGCGTAAGGGGATCTGCGGTATGGAAAAGTTACAGGGATCTAAAAAAACAAGCGCACAGATACACCTCTCATAGTGCAAATCAATTTAATACAATAAAACCATAAATTCAGTATCTAGGAATAAATCCTACTCACAAAAGTAACCCCAATCATATGAGGCAAGTATTGGCAGTCGGATCCTTAAAGTGTCCCCACTTATAACAGGCAACTTGTCCCAATAAGGTAGGAGAGTCTCCTCACTGTTAATGTCCCCAGTTAGGTCCAAAGTAGATACTGTTTGGATAAGTAGCAGTTTATACTGTCAGAAAGTTCAGGACTGTCTTAACGCTCCTGAAGAAACAATCCGATCCAAGGCTGATAGGTAAACGCTGAGAGCAGTTGTAGCGCAAATCTGTTTAGCAGCGTGCGGTGCAATTCTCCTGTACAGCGTGTGGTTCACAAGTGACGTAAGGTGAGTGTGGCCTTATGCGTTTCACGGAAACATCCGCTTCGTCAGAGGCTTGATGTACGCCCACCTTACCTGCTGTGCTTTTGAGACAGCGCAAAGGTACACGCCCACCCTACGTCAGAATAGAAGTCAGAACCTGTCAGATTTGATGCCGCAATAGAAAGTCCAATCATGTCCTTTGTTAGAAGCATAATGCACAACCAGCTTGAATTTTCTTTTTCCTGTTTGACAACACGCTGCAATAATAATAATACCAAATTAGTTATACTGACTATTTTTTCTCTTTGTGAGGTAATTTAGTCTTATTCCTATACCAACTTTTACATCCTTGTTAAAAAATACTATGCAGTAAATGTGGAGTTAAAAAATGTATTCATCTTAATCCAAAAATAACATAAATTAACTGACATAAATTACAACATATAACATAAAACTTCATAAAATCAGAAAGTTCATGATTCACTGTGTACATACCCTAATGGCATATAAATATACAAAAAGGCACTATTCAGATGGGGGCTGTTTAGCTGCATAGGGAACCTTAAATTTATCCTAAAATGTATCCTCCCACTTTGACTACGATATGAATGTTAGTTGTAAATAACATTTTACAATAGTGAGTTTATTTTAGTATAACTTATATATAAAAAACGGGCTTGGCCTCAAAATCTGGCTCAGCCTTGGTTAAAATGCTGAATTTATTATAAGAATTTATTATTGTTGGTGTTCAGTTAGAAACCAGTAGTGCAGGGTTTCCGTTTGAGGGGGGAGCAAACAAGGTGCTGCACGTTGGACTGCTCTTGCTTACAGCTTGAACCAACCACTCCCGCCTTCAAGTGGCCCTTGCACCGGCCTGGGCCTAGGATCCTGTGATCCACGAAGTGGAAGCCAGACATAGCCATTCATATGCTTTGTGGCGGAAGCAACCTGCTACAATGTTGATATTTCATTCATTGACTGGCACAATCAAAATGTAGCGGTGGTTGTTTTAATTGTTACAAACAACACCTGAGTACCTCTAGACAGACTTGATAACTTGAAAGAGAACGCTATACTCTGCAGCGGCTTTTCCTGTCTTTTCATGATAAACCTGCAAGCCGTAAAGCCCCCTAAGAAAAGTTAACTGTTCTTACCTGTCTGGTGATACTTAGGTGGAGGTGAGAGGCTGGTTAGTTCCCTGGTGAATTAACGGTGGTGAAGCCCTTGCTATACCGGGCTATAAACAGCAGAGGTGATATTGTTCTGGGCCGCCTGAAGGGATTAAGCCCCCAAGGAAAGTGATTGCTGGAGAGACCCTACCCCTGCGATATAAATCAGACTTAACGCCGGGAGGAGGAAGCCGGTGAAAGGCTGCAGACATACCAGAGGATCATTGCTGTGTGGCTTGCTTGCCTATGTGCCGGTGGAGGTGAGATGCCTGATAGCTCCCTGGTGAGCGCTTAGACCAAGGCAACAGCGATCGAGCCGGTGGTGGTTTGGCGGACGAATCCAGACGTCCCAGGGCGCTGCGACGGCAGCGTGAAGCATAGTCCTGGCGGAGAGGTCTATCTTACAGAGAGCTGGTAGCGGGCCTGGATTATCGAACGAACGGAGGACGCCCTGGGGCATGTCAAGCAAGGCCCCGTGAGTAGAGGGTGATCGCTAAAAGGATAAAGCTTGAGTGCAGGAAGGCGATATTGCATCGGAGTGCTCCCGCCCGCATTATTAAGGTACATTTTCTGGTTATCGCTCCTGGCGGTGTGATTCAGACACGAGCTCTGGAAATAGGATTAGTGGAAGGGGAGATGCTTGACTCTCCTTAGGTGTGTGGAGCACGGGACATATTGGATGGGTAATATACCTACATGCTGACTGTATAAGTAAATCAATATAGGGGGGGTCAAGAGCACATTGTGTGGATAGGGGACTTGTGCCGAATATCCTTTCTCTACCTGAAGGTGGCTGGGGTTTTTTTTTTTTGCTCTAGTTCGCAAGTTAAAAATTTTGGTTGCACATATACCTGGTCCTCTGTATGCACCGAAATATATGAAAGATTATTACTCGGACCTGTGGACATTTGAACATTCAAACCTAACTAATGTCCGTAGTAAATTGCCTATGTCTATTGATATTTAGCATTGTTCGGTGCCCACTAGATAATCTCCCTGAAGCTGGAGTGATACTGGTCACTCATATATATGCCATAGAATATTGACATAGGAGGGTAATGTTTTTACTATAGGTTCAGGATAATTGTGTGCATTACAAATGTTGCTTAAGTGGGATATTGTATTGTTTAAGGGTAAGAATACTGGATTACAGTGTAAACCTTGGCTAAATTGGGGTATTGCATTGTCTGAGGGTATTCTCTTAAATTCATAAATAAGGTCTCTAGTTCTCTGGATTGTGATTTTCAGCTAGTTATACTGTCTAAACTGCATGGTTCTCAAAATGTTAAAATGAAGTTTCCAGTGCTTATATTAGGAATTAACCAGGCTGTAAGATCTTCTTATTACTTTATACTAAGATTAGCAGACATAATTGAAATACTGGTAGAAAGTCAATCTGTTAACGTAAATCCACAGAATAACTATATGGCCTAGTCTGGGAATAGGTATTTTTAAGTACAAAACGCTGAAAATTTGATGTAAGTAAATAGATATATGCCTAGAGGGAATAATAATTTTTAAACTAATCTTAGTTGACCCCGTAATATATCTAATTAGGAATACAGAGGTATCCATAAGTTGGGCTTAGAATAACCTAAATCTCGATAAGACCATAAGTACTTAGAATTTAGGAATTCCCCAGTTAGGCCACTCTCTTATTATTTTTTTGTTTGTTTGTTTGTTTTGTTTGTTTGCTCTCTTGCTCTTTAGCACTTGTTTTTGCTTGTTTGTCTCTTTTTTTTTTTTTTTCTTTCTCACCCTCCTTCTTCCTTCTGTCTTTTATTTCTTCTTCTTCTCACGTAGGCACCGTTCAGCCTTATCTGGCTCAGTAGCACAGGCATGTGTGTGCTATTCTGTCCTCTCTTGGTCTTTGCTTATTGCACGTTAGTAATATATTTACACATATTATTTAAGAATCCTTAAAACACTTGTATATAACACACAAACGTAATAGATCTGTAAATTGTGTGACACAATCAATCACTTTGAGCGGCCTAGTAGTGGGCTTTTGTGAATTACTGTATATATGGATAAATTCATTCTTTCAACTCGGAATTCTTCTCCTATTATGCCTGCTAAACAGAAAGAAAAAAAAAAAAAAAAAATGGCTAAACGTACTGACCAGATACTAGACTCATCACAAATCCAGAGCGAGATACATATTAATATGCAGGAACTCGTTCTCCAATTACTAAGTCAATCACACCACAATTGGATAGTATGAAATCAGATATTAAAAATGATATTTGTAGTCTCACGGCAGAAATAAGGCAATTTTCTGCAAGATTAACAGAGGTAGAGACTAGAATTTCAGACATTAAGGATAAACTAAATTTAGCTGAACCTATTACTGCTGATTACATGGCGCGCATTGATAAGTTACAAGCTAGAGTCGAAGACCTGGAAGACCGATCTAGGCGTAACAATCTTTGCATCAAATCCTGATAAATGTAATCTTCTGGAAGACCGATAATTATTTTTGCTACGGTTACTCTCTCTCTCAGAGTCTTGGAATTAACTCAGTGACGCCAGTACCTATAGAGAGGATACATAGAATAGAAGTAGTACGTTTTGCGAGAAAAGATCATAATTTTAGTAGACCTTTAGTACTGAAGTTTTTAAATTTTCAACATAAAGTGACTTTTCTCCGGCAGTATAGGAAAATGTATCCACTCATGATAGATCAACATAAAATTTTAATTTTCCAAGATTTCTCTAGTGAGACGGTAGCAAGACGCAAAGAGATGATCCCGTTTTGTTCTAAACTTCTAAATGCAAACTACAATGTCAGGATGGTATACCCGGCAAAGCTAGTACTATCAATAGATGGAACTCAGAAGGTACTGAATAATAGCAAAGAAGTGCAGGTTTTCTGTAAGGAGCAGGGTATACAATGAATATAATGAATTAAAACATATTATTGGTAGGTAGTCAGGCCATGATATGGATGCAAAGATTGTGTGGAAGACACTGAATTTATGGCTGTATGTGTGTGTGGTTCATCTGTGTGTGGGATGTGTTTGGTATGTATGTATGTGATTGTGCTTGGTATGGGAGGGGTGTTTTGTTTTTTTTTTTTCTCTCTCTGCTTCCCCCTTCCCGCTGTCCTTATGTTTATCTCCCTTGATAGTATATTGAGGCCATATAATTTAACCCTACAACTAAAGGAATGAAGGTGGATATGAGTCCCATACATTTCCTTTCATGGAATGTAGGTGGGATAACCTCGCCAATTAAGAGGAAAGCTATTATTAGACAGCTTGGGATATATAAACCCGATTTAGTGATGTTGCAGGAAATGCACCTAAAAGATTCTGAGATTATGAAATTAAAAACAAAATGGGTGGGAGAAGTTATTGCATTAGCAGGGGAAGGCAGGAAGAAAGGATTGGCAATTTTGATTAATAAGCAATTAATGTATGAAATAACTGGTACAGAACAAGATCCCGAGGCAGATTTCAAATTTTGAAGATAAAAATTAACACAGCTTGCTTTATAATTTGTAATGTATACGGGCCCAATGTGGTAGATATACACTTTTGGAATGGTCTTATAAACAAGTTATTGGGATATATGGGACAGAATTTAATAATAGTGGGAGACCTCAATCTTACACCCCTACCTAATCTAGATAAAGCTGGGAGGAAGGACCTATAACAAGGGGGATAGGAAAACACGGATATTCCAAAAGCTATGTGCCCAACTTGGGGTGAGGGATATCTGGAGAATCCATCATCCAGATACCAAGGCACGTGTGTGTCATCAAGTTTTCAAAGCCTCTCTAGAATCGATACGTTTTTAGTTGCAGAGAGTTTGCTCTGCACTGACTGTAAAACTGACATCAAAGACATTGTGCTGTCAGATCATGCCATTATTTCTCTGGAGTTTGGCTGTAACGCATTTAAAAAGGAGAATAATAACAATCTATTCTTCCCTAAATATTTAGCAACTAACAATACATTTCAGAATTTTCTAAAAAAACAAATGGATTGAATATCATAGTTTTAATGAGAAAATTTATTTTGCTGTATAAGGTTGATACATTGTTCATAAAATGTTATAAGTTTGTTTATTTAAATGTCCATGTATTCGAAAATCAATAAAAAAAGAAATTAAAAAAAAATAAAAAATTATTATTGTTAGAATTTTTTAATACTATAATTTTATTAAAATTGTAAACCTAAGAATTAATTTATTGGTTTTCCACACTCAAAACTTTTTTATTTATTATTTTTAAAAGGATTGAATTCAATTAGATTAAAAATGCCTGGATATCCACTTCCCTATTCATTCCATATGGCTCCAAGGTTTGAAGGGAGTGGATCCAGAATGTTTCTCTCTGTCTTAGACGCAACATCCTGTCCCCCCTTCTCTCATCCAGTACTACTTGTTCTATTGCCTTGAACCTCAAACAGGACGGATCATTATTATGTTTCTTTCTAAAATGATCCGTTACTCCATGGGACAAATCTCTCTGTTCAATGTTTGCAATATGCTCCAATACCCTTCTCTTTACTGTTCTCTTAGTTCTGCCTATATATTGAAGGTTGCAACTGCACTCTAAAACATACACAGCATATTTGGAGTGACAGTTCATAGATGTTCTTATAGGCATCTTATTACTTTCAAAATTGGAATTTTGTTTCTGCTTTAATAATTTAGATCTTTCTAGTTGGTGTGCCCTTGAGTATGGTGTCCACTCTTGGCATGGAGGTAACTGTTCGAGTCTGTCTCCTTTCTATATAGACTAGTAATAATTTTGTCCTCACTCCCTGTGAATGTTACATCTAAAAATTCAATTTTAGTTCTATTCACATTTTTCGTGAATTTTAAGTTAAACTCATTATAATTCACATATTCAAAAAATCTATCTATTTCACTCTCATTCCCTTTCCAGATGACTATTACATCATCTATAAATTGTTTCCAAACGATTATGTTCTCCTTAAAGGGGTTGTTTTCCCATATATACTTATCCTCCCATGTTCCCATGTAGAGATTTGCATAGTTGGGGGCAAAGCGAGTACCCATCGCTGTGCCCCCAACTTGCAAATAATAGTCCTTGTTAAACAATAAATAATTCTTCTGTAAGATGAATTTTATTGCTTTTAGTAAAAATTCTCTCTGCATGGATGGCAGATGATCATATTTTTCAAAGCTATATTTTATACTGTCTACACCTGCATCATGTGGGATGCAGGTGTAGAGGGAGGCAACATCAAGGGTCAACCACCTATAGTCAGGTTGCCACTGTATATTTTCCATGATAGATAGAATATGTGGAGTGTCACGTACATAGAATTTTAAATAATTGAAATGAAATGGGTTTCAAATAGTAATCTACAAATTGAGAGGGATTACTAGTCAAAGAATTAATGCCCGAAATTATAGGGCATCCCGGTGACCTTTCGAAATCTTTATGGACTTTCGGCAGATGATAGAAAATTGCCACTCTACATTTGTCCATTAAAATAAATTCATATTCATCCTTAGAGATGTTGCCTATTCTTAAATTCTCAGTAAGTAGATTTTTTAATTATTTAATGAATCTATTAGTGGGGTTCCCTGTCAATTTTAGATAGATGGTAGAGTCATTCAGGATTCTATAGGCTTCTGCCAGGTAGTCGTCTTTATCCTGAATGACTATACTCCCCCCCTTGTCCGCTTCTCTTATTACTATGGATGTATCCTGTTTTAATGGACCTAACTGGGGACATTAACAGTGAGGAGACTCTCCTACCTTATTGGGACAAGTTGCCTGTTATAAGTGGGGACACTTTAAGGATCCAACTGCCAATACTTACCTCATATGATTGGGGTTACTTTTGTGAGTAGGATTTATTCCTAGATACTGAATTTATGTTTTATGGTTTTATTATATTAAATTGATTTGCACTATGAGAGGTGTATATGTGCGCTTGTTTTTTTTAGATCCCTGCAGCTGTACCTTTTTCACTCCAATTGAACCTTGAGTTGTTATACGATGAGCAGCACTGAGACACCAGCTTCTTTGAAACCTTACTACATCTGATCATCAGAAGGATAAAACCGTTTTTTTTATCTTCCTACCTTTTGGGATCTTTCCGAGTGTGATAAATATATGATTTTCTGTATACATTTGATTTGATTGTATTACATTTGATATTTGTTCTAATATATTTTTATATCCGTGATTGTGGTGTTAGGTTTCACCAATTCATCTATTTATAAGTCTACTGCAAGTGTGCGCTGCCTTGGCTCCCAGTGGTGATACTCATTGCTTTGAGTTCACCACTGTGATCTTGTGCTTTTCATTTATTCTTTGGTTCTAGTGTGGTAACTGCACCTTGTAAACCTAAAATGTCAACATCCCATTATGGAAACTACTTTTCAAATAGAAGACTAGATAGTAGTTCCTCTATAGAAGATGAGGAAAATGACTCAAATTATACAGACCCTATAGACCTATTCATTAATTTGGAAAAACTCAGTAAGGGTCAGATAAACCAGTACTATGATAGAAAAATATTAAAAAGATATATTAAGAAGGGGATTATCCTCAAGGGTTTGAGGTTACAAAAAACAACAATTTTTGACCTAGCGGACATAGAATTTCACACTGAGTGGACTGCTCAAAAACATTTATAAACATATTGGTCAAATATAGGGATTATACATTTTCTAAAATAACAGAGGAAATGAATAAAATTAGGGAGGAATTGGAAAGACACAAAGGTGATGTCCTCTATGAGCAATTGAATGAGGAAACTAAACAAAGAGTACATGTTTATGAAATGGAAATTAAAAGTAGAAAAAATAAGAAATTAGGAAGGGACATAGAAGAAACATTAGAAAAAGTCAGAATGGAAAATGAACAGGAACTAGGCGGAGCCCTAATGGACACTACATCTTTAAATAGTCCAGCATTATCAAACATAGGTATCAAAGACAAACACCTCAATACATATCATTTGAGGCCACAATGGAAAAACCAAAATACACATACAGGAGCCTCTATGTATAGAGATCATCATTTGAATTTGAATACTAGAACATATATTAATGGTCAACCAAAATCTAATAATAACAATTTCAACAAAAATAAAAATAAGAATAAAAATAAACAAAAACAAAATAAACATTACCAACCACCTAGGTTTAACACTCAGAATGAATATTCAGTAGATTTTCAAGAGGAGGGTTACCAAAATAGGAGGTATAATGCACCAAGAGAGGAGCAAGAATTTAAATCCCATTATTTTAGAACACATGAAAGTGATCTGAATATAAGAAATAGAGAATCACTGGGAGAGAACCAGGGTCTTAGAGAATTGGAAATAAATAAATCGGATAGTGCCAGTGCACCAACACCTTTTTTAGAGAAGGGCATCAAATTAAAACCACCAAAATCATGGGGAAAAACCTCATCTATTGCACAATATTTCACCAGAACAGCACAATTAAAAAGAAGAATAGAGTCCGAAGAGGACACAGAGGAGGAAGATTTGTACGAAATAAAAAGGAGAAAATAGAACTAAGCAAAAACTATACAAATTTGTTTTAATCTATCAAAACGCTTCTTAAACCCCTCTGAACACAGTCTATTAGCTAAAGGACTTAATTTTGCTCCAAGTAGTACTCCTAATGATTTTGATCTCTTTATTGATCTAAATCGATTTATTAGGAAATTGACTCTAAATAGACATTTTGCAAAGATCAATGACAAAAAGAATGAAGTCAATTTGAATGAGGCTGACTTTGATAGCCTCAACAATTTGAAATCTTTGGAATGTGATAATTGGGGCATGGAAAAATTGGTGAGTGGTCTAAATCAGTACACTTTGGAATTACTTATGGATCTAGAAAAAAATAATTTAGATTCTAAAAATGGACCATCATTTAAACCTAAGTCCATTTTTTATCCTCTATATTCACAAGGGAACCACATACCAGTTTTCTACAAACTAGTAGAGAAAGAACTTATGGATTTGTGTAAAAAAGATACTTCAAGAATTAAACATAATACCAATTTGAATGAATTTGAGATGAGGGCCCTAAACAAATTAAAACAGGATACATCAATAGTAATAAGAGAAGCGGACAAGGGGGGGGGGGAGTATAGTCATTCAGGATAAAGATGACTACCTGGCAGAAGCCTATAGAATCCTGAATGACTCTACCACCTATCTAAAATTGAAAGGGGACCCCACTAATAGCTTCATTAAAGAATTAAAAAACCTACTTACTGAGAATTTAAGACTAGGCAACATCTCTAAGGATGAATATTAATTTATTTTAATGGACAAATGTAGAGTGGCAATTTTCTATCATCTGCCGAAAGTCCATAAAGATTTAGAACGGCCACCAGGACGCCTTATAATTTTGGGCATTAATTCTTTGACTAGTAATCTCTCTCAATTTGTAGATTACTACTTGAAACCCATGGTTATTACTTTAAAATCCTATGTACGTGACACTCCACATATTCTATCTATCATGGAAAATATACAGTGGCAACCTGACTATAGGTGGTTGACCCTTGATGTTGCCTCCCTCTACACCTGCATCCCACATAATGCAGGTGTAGACAGTATAAAATATAGCTTTGAAAAATATGATCATCTGCCATCCATGCAGAGAGAATTTTTACTAAAAGCAATAAAATTCATCTTACGGAAGAATTATTTCTTGTTTAACAAGGACTATTATTTGCAAGTTGGGGGCAAAGTGATGTGTACTCGCTTTGCTCCCAACTATGCAAATCTCTACATGGGAACATGGGAGGATAAGTATATATGGGAAAACAACCCCTTTAAGGAGAACATAATTGTTTGGAAACTATTTATAGATGATGTAATAGTCATCTGGAAAGGGGATGAGAGTGAAATAGATAGATTTTTTGAATATGTGAATTATAATGAGTTTAACTTAAAATTCACGAAAAATGTGAATAGAACTAAAATTGAATTTTTAGATGTAACATTCACAGGGAGTGAGGACAAAATTATTACTAGTCTATATAGAAAGGAGACAGACTCGAACAGTTACCTCCATGCCAAGAGTGGACACCATAAAAATTGGATAAGAAATATACCATATGGTCAATTTCAGAGGGTGAGGAGGAACTGTTCGAGTCTTGTCTCCTTTGATAAAGAATCAGAAGAATTAAAAAACTAAATTTAGAGCCAAGGGCTATCCCAGAGATTTGGTGGAAAGTGGATACTCAAGGGCACGCCAACTAGAAAGATCTACATTATTAAAGCAGAAACAAAATCCCAATCTTGAAAGTAATAAGATGATTAATCTATTTCTAACTAAATACAATGAAAAATTTTGGGACATAAAGAGAGTGCTGAAAAAACACTGGCATGTTTTGTTAGAAGACCCCATCCTAAAAAAGTCTCTAGATCAGATCCCGAGAGTTGTATTTAAGAAAAATAAGAATTTAAAAGACATTCTAGCTCCGAGTTGTTTGAAACAAGATCCAAATAAACTAAATTGGCTTAATAGAGTAAGTTTTGGTTTCTTTAAATGTAATAGGAAAAATTGCAATACATGTCCAATAATTGATCCAAATAACAAACAAATAACATCACATGTGAATGGATTTACAAAGCCTATAAGAACATCAATGAACTGTCACTCCAAATATGTCGTGTATGTTTTAGAGTGCAGTTGCAACCTTCAATATATAGGCAGAACTAAGAGAACAGTAAAGAGAAGGGTATTGGAGTATATTGCAAACATTGAACAGGGAGATTTGTCCCATGGAGTAACTGATCATTTTAGAAAGAAACATAATAATGATCCGTCCTGTTTGAGGTTCAAGGCAATAGAACAAGTAGTACTGGATGAGAGAAGGGGGGACAGGATGTTGCGTCTAAGACATAGAGAAACATTCTGGATCCACTCCCTTCAAACCTTGGAGCCATATGGAATGAATAGGGAAGTGGATATCCAGGCATTTTTAATCTAATTGAATTCAACTCAATTCAATTGAATTCAATCCTTTTAAAAATAATAAATAAAGTTTTGAGTGTGGAAAACAAATAAATTAATTCTTAGGTTTACAATTTTAATAAAATTATAGTATTAAAAAATTCTAACAATAATAAATTCTTATAATAAATTCAGCATTTTAACCAAGGCTGAGCCAGATTTTGAGGTCAAGCCCATTTGTTATATATAAGTTATAATAAAATAAACTCACTATTGTAAAATGTTATTTACAACTAACATTCATATCGTAGTCAAAGTGGGAGGATACATTTTAGGATAAATTTAAGGTTCCCTATGCAGCTAAACAGCCCCCATCTGAATAGTGCCTTTTTGTATATTTATATGCCATTAGGGTATGTACACAGTGAATCATGAACTTTCTGATTTTATGAAGTTTTATGTTATATGTTGTAATTTATGTCAGTTAATTTATGTTATTTTTGGATTAAGATGAATACATTTTTTAACTCCACATTTACTGCATAGTATTTTTTAACAAGGATGTAAATGTTGGTATAGGAATAACAATAAAATACCTCACAAAGAGAAAAAATAGTCAGTATAAATAATCTGTTATTATTATTGCAGCGTGTTGTCAAATAGGAAAAAAAAAAAAATCAAGCTGGTTGTGCATTATGCTTCTAACAAAGGACATGATTGGACTTTCTATTGCGGCATCAAATCTGACAGGTTCTGACTTCTATTCTGACGTAGGGTGGGCGTGTACCTTTGCGCTGTCTCAAAAGCACAGCAGGTAAGGTGGGCGTACATCAAGCTTCTGACGAAGCAGATGTTTCCGTGAAACGCGTAAGGCCACGCCCACCTTACGTCACTTGTGAACCACATGCTGTACAGGAGGATTGCACCACGCGCTGCTAAACCGATTTGCGCTACAACTGCTCTCAGCGTTTACCTATCAGCCTTGGATCGGATTGTTTCTTCAGGAGCAGTAAGACAGTCCTGAACTTTCTGACAGTATAAACTGCTACTTATCCAAACAGTATCTACTTTGGACCTAACTGGGGACATTAACAGTGAGGAGACTCGGCAATATCTGCCATTAAACAAGGTACAAAGAGGTTCACGAGTCATCCAGACATTGAACGAGTGTTCTTTGACTTTTTTCAAGACTTGTACAAATCAGAACCGTCTAATGTAGGACAGCAAATAAAATTCTGGTCGAAGATCAAGACCCCAAGACTAGCGCCGGAAGCCCTGGAAGTTATTAATGCCCCCATTTCCGAGGAGGAGATTATATCTGCAATTAAAAATGCTAAACCAAATAAAGCGGCCGGGCCCGACTCATTTCCCATTGAATTTTATCGAATGTTACAATCTCAGGTAACCCATATTCTGTCTAGGCTATTCAATTTCTACTTCTCAGATAATATTAATTGTTCGCCTTCTTTCGCCGCGGCAAACATAACGCTAATTTTAAAAAAGGGCAAGGACCCGGAGCTTCCCAGTTCATTTAGACCTATTTCTGTCCTTAACACCGACTATAAATTATTAGCATCTATCATAGCTTCTAGATTAAAACCTTATATCGGGGACCTAATACACGAGAACCAATCCGGATGTATGCCCGGCCGGAACCCTGTGAGAAACACCAGGAAATTATTAGTTCTCATTGAGTATTTTTGGAATAAATACAAGGCCTCTTTTAGCCACGATACTCCTGACTAGGCCATTCTTACAGTTGACGCTGAGAAGGCCTTCTATCGGGTCAGTTGGGACCATCTTTTTATCACTCTAGAGAAATTTGTTTTTTCACAATTATATTAGGTTAATCTATAGTGCTCCCACTTCTTCTGTAATTATTAATAATGTGACCTCCCAACGATTCATTATGCACAGAGGGACCAGACAGGGGTGTCCACTATCCCCCCCTATTATTTAATATCAGTTTGGAACCGCAGGCCATACGATTACGTCAAGAACTTGAAGGTATTTCCTTTGCCGGTGAGAAATTGGTTCTTCTATCATATGCGGATGATCTGTTGATATGTCTATATAATCTTTCGGTTTCGCTGCCAACTCTCCAGGATATTATCCATGAGTTTGGTGTGATCTCGGGATTCCGGGTTAATACATTGAAATCAGAATTAATGTGGCTCTATAGAAATCCTGTAAGTGACGTAAAACACCCTTTTGTGGAAGTCTCCCAGATTAACTATTTAGGGCTCTATATTTCCAGAAACCCAGAGGACTGGTATAAGTTGAATTACGCCTATGGGGTTAGTTGCTGTAAAAAAAAAATTGGATGAATGAACTTCGCTGCCTATTTCGTTATCTGCGCGGGTAACAATGATTAAATCAATTATTTTTCCTAAACTCATGTATATATTTCAGAATATCCCTTTATTTATACATCACAAAGAAATTGTTACATATAATAGTGCGTGTTCCAGATTTCTATGGAAAGGTAGTAAACCACGGATTGCCGTCCATCGCCTCATGAATTCTAAGCTGGCAGCTGGCCTCGCACTTCCTAATATTCAGATGTATAATCTAGTGATCATTGCTAGATTTGCATTAGACTGGATAACGGGTAAGGATCTGATCACGGCGGCCGTCTGGGAGTCGAGGGTAGTGGCCCCATTTAATTTGAAGGCTTTACTACATTGTCGTTGACCTCTCTCACTTCGAATATATTTAGCTTGTCCACTTTTAGGAATATAATTATAGCATGGCAGAGGTTGTGTACTGAGTTAGATTACTCCCCGTATCTCTCACAATATCTACCCATATGTGGTAATCCCAATTTTTGCCCCGGACTCTCAAGTCAGATATTTAAAGACTGGGATTTGAAAGGCTTAAATGCCATGAGTCGATTTCTGGGACCAGACGGAGTTATATTAACCTACACTGAAATTGCAAATAAATTTAGTCTAGGGGCACGAGAATTTTACGCCTACCTTCAAGTCAGGCATTACTTACAGGAGTTGCATAATAACTTCGGGAATAATTGGGCTTTGGGTGAATTACAGGCCAGGATTTCCCTGTATGCAGCCGGGAAATTTGGGATTTCCCCATTATACCAACTGGCAACTCAGAAATCTTCGGATTTACAGGTAGGCAAGATGATTTCGAAATGGTATATCCAATTCCCTGATATAGATGAGCAAACTATTGTAGGAAGCTTCAAAATTATTCAACAGAATTGGGTCCCTACCACTTGGAGAGAATCTCAGATAAAAATCGGGCTCAAGAGGTACTTTACCCCAGGTATGCTTTCTAAATGGTATAACGCAAGGGTTTTATGCTCAAGATGCTCGAAGTTGGATGCAGACTTATTTCATTGTTTATGGAGCTGCCCAAAAACCCGACAATTTTGGAATAAGATTGCATATTGGATGAGCACTGTTTTAAAATTGGAGCATGAGGTATCCCCCATCGAGATTTTCTTTCTGGTGAGATATCAAGGCTTAAAAAAAAAAATTATCTCCTTATAAATACAATAATACTAACGGGGCGCAATCTCATCCTTAAACTATGGAAATCAAGTTCGGCACCCACACTGGTCCAACTTAAAGTGTCTGTAGTTAGTCAATATACAACAGAGCAATACAACATGCCCTTCCCGCACGAGCAATACTTGCCCGCGTTCTTCAGAAAATGGGAGAAATTTATAAGATCCCTGCCTCCAGCATATCAGAAAAAAATGATTAAACCATTCAGAGAATCCGATTTTGTTTTGACAAACATATTAACAGGCCACTTTCCTGGGGATTGGGCAGGTGATGCAGAGTGAGGGTTTAGGGAGGGGTGGGGATGATTTTTTTTTTTTCCTCTCTCTTTTCTTTCTTTTTGTTTTTTCTTTTTTTTGTCGTTTGTTTGTTACGCAATTTGTGGTTATTTTGGTTGACTGGCGAATGTGTACTATTTTTGGCCATTTCTCCTGCACGGATCTGCAAGCTGCAAATATATAGGCAGAATATCTTTGGTATATATTCAAGATAGGGATAGTTCAGAGCAGAGAATCTTAACGCTTGATTGATCAAGAGGAGAGGGGGGAAGGGAGGGGAAGTGAGGGGTTCACTGGAGAGAGGAGTCCAGGCGTATTGGGATAGGTGTGCTGGAGCCCACTATTTCTATCCGAGGTGGGGTCCTGTCTCTGTTTCAACTTTTTAATGAATATAACTAGGGTAATGGCCGATACATATGCTAGCTCGGTCGAAAATGTTAGCGACCGCTTGTAATTGGATGCATTATATTCTCTTCTTATGTTTCTCGTTCTGAGGATCTTGGGTATACATTACATGACCAGACACTCTAATGCTGAGACTATTGGTAATCGCCAGGGGGAGATATCAAGTGACTGGTATGTAATGTGATACACTATATCTGTGTTGTACTTTCTTGTTCTCATGTTTTAGCATATTTTTGTTAAATTTCTGAATGTGTAACACATGCTTTGTTATTATCCCTTGATACAAATAAAATTAAAAAAAGATTTAAAAAAAAAAAAAAAAAAAAAACAGTGAGGAGACTCTCCTACCTTATTGGGACAAGTTGTCTGTTATAAGTGGGGTCACTTTAAGGATCCGACTGCCAAGACTTATCTCATATGATTGGGGTTACTTTTGTGAGTAGGATTTATTCCTAGATACTGAATTTATGTTTTGTGGTTTTATTGTATTAAATTGATTTGCACTATGAGAGGTGTATCTGTGCGTTTGTTTTTTTAGATCCCTGCAGCTGTACCTTTTTCACTTAAATTGAACCTTGAGTTGTTATATGACGAGCAGCACTGAGACACCAGCTTCTTTGAAACCTTACTATATCTGATCATCAGAAGGATAAAACGTTTTTTTTTTTTATCTTCCTACCTTTTGGGATCTTTCTGAGTGTGATAAGTATATGATTTTCTGTATACATTTGATTTGATTGTATTACATTTGATATTTGTTCTAATATATTTTTATATCAGTGATTGTGGTGTTAGGTTTCACCAATTCAGCTATTTATAAGTCTACTGCAAGTGTGTGCTGCCTTGGCTCCCAGTGGTGATACTCATTGCTTTGAGTTCACCACCCACTGTGATCTTGTGCTTTATATATATATATATATATATATATATATATATATATATATATATATATATATATATATATATATATATATATATATATATATATACACACTGGAACATCGCCTACTCAGACCGGAACACTAGACTGCGGCTCACACAAAGTATCAACTAGTTGCTATAGCAACGTCCAACGCAGTCACGATGGTCCAAATAAACTGCATCAAAAACACTCCACAGATAAATACACTGCCAAATGGATAAAATTGCAATTATGTTACCATAATATAGCAAATGTGACCTGTTTGAATAAATATCCCATAGTATTAGCCCTCATATGAACCCAATGTTGATCATTACAGCGGCCATAACTCAAAGGTAACCTAGATGGCTGCTTCATGGCCTCTATAGATTTGTGTACAGGAGGATCGCTATTATCTGCATAACTGACCGTTTCCGTTATACATACATATATACATGCATATATACATACATATATATACATGCATATATACATACGTATATATACATGCATATATACATACATATATATACATGCATATATATATACATGCATATATACATACATATATATACATGCATATATACATACATATATATACATGCATATATACATACATATATATACATGCATATATACATACATATATATACATGCATATATACATACATATATATACATGCATATATATATACATATATATACATGCATATATATATACATATATATACATACATATATATACATACATATATATACATATATATACATACATATATATACATATATACATACATATATATACATATATACATACATATATATACATATATACATACATATATATACATATATACATACATATATATACATATATACATACATATATATACATATATACATACATATATATACATATATACATACATATATATACATATATACATACATATATATACATATATACATACATATATATATACATACATATACATATATACATACATATATATACATATATACATACATATATATACATATATATACATATATACATACATATATATACATATATATATATATATATAAATATATATATATATATAAATATATATATATATAAATATATATATATATATATATATATATATATATATATATATACACACACAAATAGGATAAGAAAAATGGTTCATAAGAACCATTAAGTATTATAGCCAGCACAGATTATTAATGCCAAATTTAAGTAAAACTCAAAAAAGGGGGGTAGTAAGACAGAGGGAGAAAGACACAAAGACTTAAAAGTCGTACTGTAAGCACAAATATTTATTCAGTTACCACTTTAAACCACAGTTACAAAAGAAATCAACACAAGATGACTAGCCATAAGAACCCTAAGTTAAATAACCATCCCGGGAGGTATAGTATTATCACTGCTGTCCAGCAAAATGTGCACATGAATTATATCTCTTAAGGGTTTGCGGTTGTAGATATTGATAATGACATCAAAAACAAAGTCCTCCTTTAGGGTGGTAAATTGTTATTAACATAGGAAATGCAGTATAGAATAGAGGGAGGTGTAGTGTTCTTAGTGTTACCCCTGTAGCGTGGACTCATTCAGCATTCCGCATTAATGTAGTAATATCCAAATACTTGGTAATGATCATAAAAACCAGGTCGCTAGGATGATATAGGCAGTCTCAGTGGTTCAGCTTTAAGAAGGTTTACGGATACCAGTATCAGGCTCCTTCATATACCTGACCCATCCTTTGATGGTCCGTACTATACCTTTAAACTGTCAGAAGACACTGATAATTTTTACAGCTTGTCCTGCTGTATGCCAATTATAGGTCACTCACCCTAGCAGACGCCGGATTCCGGAGAGTGATTAGATAGACAGGGGTCAACAGTCTCAACCTCTATGTCGTTCCACAAAAGACAGTCATCAGGTCAAGTTTGAGGGGGTTCAGTTGATACCCCCGTACTCCTACTGCTACGTGCGTTCCACCCGCACATAGTAGATTTGATTCAGGCTTCATCAGGCCGTATCTCTCAATCGGATAGGTTACTGCTTTTGTATTCACGTCAACTCCTGTGATGTCAAGGGTGAAATGTTAACAATGTAACTGTGGTGTCCATTTTTGAAAAGGGATTGCAACATTTTTACTAAATATTAATTAAATGTATCCATCTTTTCATTCCTTTTGGTAACAATATACATAAAGAAAATAAAACAGTTATCTTGTTTAGGCCAATATGCCATGAACAAAATACAAGTGAATGAATTATCATCTGAAACAATAATTATATATGTACAGCAGCGAGGACTGATTTCAAAGAGAGATTACATATTTACAAAACATCACAAATCGATTATTACCCCATGATATTCTTATTAGAAAAACTATGGTCATTTAGGCAGCTTAAAACTAATAAGTTTAAAGAATATAGTATTGCTTGGTTCAGGAGAGTAACGTATATTTACTACTTCATATACGTATCAAGTTTCAAAAATAAAATTTGTGATAATATATATATATATATATATATATATATATATATATATATATATATATATATATATATATATATATATATATATATATATATATATAAAAATATACACAGAAAATTCTAACTGCATGAGTGGATCCAAAATGAAAAATAATAACAGTCAATTATACATAAGAATATATAATAAATATAATCAATAAATATGAGTGGTCTACAAAAATGGAGCATAATTTATCTCCTCATTGAGACCACTAGGAGTTAAGGCTTTTAAATTAAAAATCCACTTACACTCTTTTTGCAATAACAATTTATCAATGTCCCCTCCTCTAACTTTTAGGTCCACCTTTTCAAGACCCATACATTTAAATTCATCTTTTTTGCTTTGATGAAAAGCTTGAAAGTGTCTTGCTACACTACTTGTTATAATTTCAATATCTAAATCTCTCTTGTGTTCTTTAATCCGCTCTTTTAATTCCCTATAGGTTTTGCCTATATAGTACATGGGACAATTACAGAATACTATATATACTATACCTTCAGATCTACAATTAACTTTCCCAATAATATTATGGGTAAACAAAACCCCATTTATCCACAAAATAAGAACCTTGCTGCATATTTTTGCATACTGAGCATTGTCTACATTTCACATTCCCATCTTTTTGAGAGGCTTTTCTTGTCTGATATAATGACTAGAAACTAATCTGTCTTTTATGTTTGGGGCTTTCCTAGGTGTCATGAGGGGTATGTCTCTAACTATTTATTTAATTTCATTATCCAGTGTTAAAACATCCCAATGTTTCTGCAAGATTGCTCTTATATCATTCAATTTATTGTTATATTGACTAATAAATCTAAATAGTTGGTTCTAAGTTAATAGCTTTATTATATATATATATATATATATATATATATATATATATATATATATATATATATATATATATAAAACTCATCTCTTGCTTGTTCTTTGGCTATACCATATGCTCTTTTTAACACTGTATGTGAATACCCTCTTTGAAAATCTATATTTTAAGTTATTTGCCTCTTTTTTGATATCGGAAATCTCAGAACAGTTATACCTATGTCTTAAATATTGGCCTTTTGGGATGATATTAATAAGAGAGAATGGGTGGTGACTATCAGCTCTTAGAAAGGAGTTTACAGCCGAGGGTTTTCTAAAAGTATTTGTCACTATTTTATTATTTGATATTGTTATAGTTAAATCTAAAAAAATCAATAGTAGTCTTACTATATTTGTAGGTAAATTTTAGATTCATATCATTCTTATTGAGGTTGAGCATAAAGGACCAGAATATCATCTATAAATCTCAACCAGAGCTCTATAGATTTTCCATATATATCATCATTGTCAAAAATACAGTCCTTTTCCCATTTTCCAAGGTACAGACAAGCGTATGTTGGGGCACAGCACGTCCCCATGGCTGTTCCTAAGATTTGTTTGTAATATTTATTATCAAAAGTAAAATAGTTGTGTTCTAAAATAAAATGCAAAAGTGTTTCTACAAATTTAGTATGTTCTTCATATTGGGGGGCCCCTTTGTTTTAGGAATTCAACAGCTGCTAAAATTCCCTTTTGATGAGGAATTGCCTAAATGACTAAATTTTTTCTAATAAGAATATCATGGGATAATAATCGATTTGTGATGTTTTGTAAATATGTAATCTCTCTTTGAAACCTGTCCTCGCTGCTGTACATATATAATTATTGTTTCAGATGATAATTCATTCACTTGTATATTGTTCAAGGTGTATTGGCCTAAACAAGAAAACTGTTTTATATTCTTTATGTATATTGCTAACAAAAGGAATGAAAAGATGGATACATTTAATTAATATTTAGTAAAAATGTTGCAATCCCTTTTCAAAAATGGACACCACAGTTACATTGTTAACATTTCACCCTTGACGTCACAGGAGTTGAAGTGAATAAAAAAGCAGTAACCTATCCGAGTGAGATATATGGCCTGACGAAGCCCGATTCACATCTACTATGTGCGGGTGAAACGTGCGTAGCAGTAGGAGTACGGGGGTATCATCTGAACCCCCTCAAACTTGACCTGATGACTGAGACTGTTGACCCCTGTCTAATCACTCTCCGGAATCCCGCGTCTGCTAGGGTGAGTGACCTATAATCGGCATACAGCAGGACAAGCTGGAAAAATTATCAGCATCTTCGGACAGTTTAAAGGTATAGTACGGACCGTCCAAGGATGGGTCAGGTATGTGAAGGAGCCTGAAACTGGTATCCGTAAACCTTCTTAAAGCTGAACCACTGCCTATATCACCTTAGCAACCTGGTTTTTATGATCATTACCAAGTATTGGGATATTACTACATTAATGCAGATGCAGAATGCTGAATGAGTCCGCGCTACAGGGGTAACACTAAGAACACTACAGCTCCCTCTATTCTATACTGCATTTCCTATGTTGTTAACAATTTACCACCCTAAAGGAGGACTTTGTTTTTGATGTCATTATCAATATCTACAACCGAAAACCCTTAAGAGATGTAATTCATGTGCACATTTTGCTGGATAGCAGTGATAATACTATACCTCCCAGGATGGTTATTTAACTTAGGGATCTTATGAATAGCCATCTTGTGTTGATTTATTTAGTATCTGTGGTTTAAAGTTGTAACTGAATAAATATTTGTGCTTACAGTATGGCATTTAAGTCTTTGTGTCTTTCTCCCTCTGTCTTACTACCCCCCCTTTTTTTTAAGTTTTACTTAAATTTGGCATTAATAATCTGTGCTGGCTATAATAGACTTAGTGGTTCTTATGAACCATTTTTCTTATCCTATTTGTATTTCTATAGACCCTATTGCCTGGCACCCCTGGTCTGCTATATACTTAAAATTGCAGACTAGGGTGGATTTTTCTGCTGTATTAACAAATGGTGCTGTGAGTGACTTATCATATATATATATATATATATATATATATATATATATATATATATATATATATATATATATATATATATATACATATATACACATATACAGTATATACACACACACATAATCTTTCTGTTGGGGTACTGCAAGGCTGTGTCCTCAGTTCCCTTCTCTTCTCAATCTACACTTCCTCATTAGGTTCCTTAATAAAGTCCCACGGGTTTCACTGTCATCTGTATGCTGATGATACCCAAATCTACCTCTCTGCACCAGAACTATCTCCTTCCTTGCTAACCCAAGTCACTAACTCTCTCTCATATCTCATCTTGGATGTCCTCTCACTTCCTCAAGCTAAATGTCTCCAAAACTGCTCTTTATTCCCCCCTTCTTCCAAAATCTCCACACCCCATGTCTCTATAACTGTTGATAACTCCATCATTACCCCAACCTCACATGCCTGATGTCTTGGGGTCACACTTGACTCAAATCTTTCTTTCACCCCTCACATTCAGTCCTTGGCTAAAGCCTGCCGCTTCAACCTTAAAAACAACGTTGAAATCAGACATTTCCTTACACAAGACACAACTAAGATTTGAATCCACTCTCTTATCCTTTCCCACCTCGACTACTGCAACTCCATTGTCTCTGGTCTCCCTAGCTGCCACCTAGCTCCTTTACAATCCATAATGAATGTCTCTGCCAGGCTCATCTTCCTTACACGTCGCTCTTCATCTGCCGTACCTCTCTGCCAATGCTTTCACTGGCTTCCTCTTGCCTCCAGGATTAAACACAAAACTCTAACTCTAGCCCTCGATTGCATCCCCCTACATCTCAGACCTTGTCTCCAGATACTCTCCTTCCCAACCCCTTCACTCAGCTCATGATCTCCTACGCTCCTCCTCTCTTAATAACTCCTCACATTCCCGTTTACAAGATTTCTCCAGACTGGCTCCCACTTTTCAGCGGCAATGGCAGCAAGACATCTTCTTCTGGCAGGGGGTCTAGCAGGGGGGCTAGCAGTCACAGATACATCACTATCAGTTAAGACTGTATCTAATGATAAAAAAAGAAAAGTTCCAGTAGATGCCTTAAAATAGAAGTGTAACTTTATTTTCCATATAAAGTCTCACGGGAGTCATGTAGGTTCCTCCATAGCTACAGAAGTCTGACCGTTTTAGGTCTAACAGACCGTAATGATAGACATCAGTTTATGAATACGGTCTGTTAGACTGAAACCGGTCAGACTTCTGTAGTTATGAGCCTGAAACAGAATCAGAAGAAATACAGAGCACCCCATAAATATACAGCAAGTGCTTTTTAAAGATATCACCATGATTATTATCACACTGCATTAATCCAGCCCATTATGGGAGATGCGCAATAGGAACATGTAGAATTACCAACACTAGTATATATTTTATACGTATCAAATAATAATATAGGGATTACCTCTAGTTGCACTATAGTACACATTTAGGTTATCATAACAGGCACGTTGTTATTAAATTTAATTATCAATTAATATGTTTCACATATATCACGTCTAAAGGTACATTATATTAGTACATATCGATGTTATATAGGACACTTTTGTTATTTAGGCCATCATATCTAGTCATTATATCAACTAGGGTTATTGCATTTATGTTGTTGTCTGAATACTATTGTATAGTGTAGTGCTCGCAAGTATAGGCGGGGTATATAAAATAGGCTATAAAACTTCATAAGATTATTGGCAGTATCGTCATGAGTTGACTATCAGAGTGTATAGATATATAGCATATTAGGTGGAGGTATTGGTACACTGTCTTTGTTATTGTATATAGGATTGTGAAATATAGAGCTTTTCTGACATGTACGAGCTGTATGGGTGTAATTAGACCACGCCCATGCATCATAACATGGCCAATCGCAATTGGCAGAGGAGTGTAAGTATGACGTGTGAGAAAGAGGTCGAGTTAATATGTAAACAAACAATATACATGACGAAAAGGATATTTTTAGTATTGTTAGGAGGCTAAGATGTTCTAGAGTCACCACATTAAGGTGGGGAGAAAATAAGAAACATAATTTTTCTTACGTTTACAACATGCTGTTTTTTTAGGTAGTAACACAGAAACCTGCCGCTCTCATCAAGAGATGAAATATAGACTCTTGGCACATAGGGGCTATCCTGCTACACACATCAGGGAAGTTTGTGCTGATGTATTGATATATGAATGATTGCATTTATGTTTATATTTTGTAACAAAAGGTTTTTGTGATATGAGGGGTTAAGTTGAGAACTAATTAATGTTGGCAACAGGTGTTTATAGGGGTGTGACATTATGTTCAGTGTTTGATTGGTTAAGGTCAGTTTATAGTTCAGAGCTCTCAGTCGGGTTGTAGATGCCTGATGAAACAGCGTGTCAGCTGAGAAACTAGTTGCACAATTTTAATACATAGTGAAACTCTTGTACACTGTGTCTTTTATATTGGATTTTATTAAAGTGAATTGATATATTTCACTTGATTGAGAGTCTTTCTGTTTGGAGTAACACCCTGGACGGAGGTGTGTGCGGGATCCTATGAGCAGTGAGCTGGGATACTGAGAGATCCCAGTAGGTGCCACTAAGCACGAGTGGGTGCTGCTATATTTGTGAGTACCTGTCAATCACATTTGAGCATATGTATATAGTTTGTACTATATTACACTATGAGGCGCCCTTCTGTTTTCTGCATTTTCATAGATACACATTGTATTGCACTTTGGGATCGAAAATAAAAATTACATAATACATTAAATTTCCCTAAAAACTAAAATTCTGTGACATTAATTAGGATTCCATTCTATTTAGGTTTTCGAGAGCCAGGTCCATGCTATTGCTCAAGTGTAAGGGGAGGTCACACTTGCCACTTTAGCCTATTGAAGCTGTATTTCTGATTTTCTTTTCTGTTTTTTTAATATTGCATACAAATATCTAGATTTTCTTGTTGTATTCTAATAAAGAGACTGAGAAGTAATTATATATGGTCATTAAACCATTGCTAAAACAACATGCCTAAGACTTTTGCACAGTACTGTGTGTGTGTGTGTGTAGGGGCTGTATTTCTGCCAGTGGTGTTGGCGATGTTGTCCGAATTGATGGGATCATGGATGCTGAAAAGAACAGACAGGTTTTAATGCATTATGCCATTCCTTCTGGAAAGCACCTGATTGTTAATGGGTTTTATTTTTCCGCATGGCCTGAAAATTATAGAGGCAGTATGCTATCACCTGGACAGAGAAATA
This sequence comes from Bombina bombina, assembly GCF_027579735.1. Taxonomy (NCBI): domain Eukaryota; kingdom Metazoa; phylum Chordata; class Amphibia; order Anura; family Bombinatoridae; genus Bombina; species Bombina bombina. Next base: position 855,807,929 of record NC_069500.1, read on the forward strand.
AATAAAAAAGACAACCTAAATCTAAAGAAGAACTCTGGAAAGACTAAAAAGTATATATATTTATATACTAAAAGTATATAAAGTTAGCAGAATTGCATAGTTAACATGGGCTTTTAAATTTTTTAAATCTTGTGTATTTATAGATGTCGGCAATATAACTGCTGCCTTTTTGAGTTTATGCTGTCTAATTATTAATTCCAATCTTAAAAGGGGTATAAAACCTAAACATGTATTATTGTGATTTGGACAGAGCATACCATTTTGATAAAGTTTCCAGTTTACTTCTATAAACAAATTTTATCCATTCCCATGGTATTCTTTGTAGAAGAAATACCTAGGTAGGCACCTTGAACACTACATGGCAGGAAATAGTGCTGCCATCTAGTGCTCTTGGAAATGGATATGATTCTTGCAAAACTGCTGCCATTTAGTCTTTAAGGCAATGGGCAGGCCCCTAAGCATATGTCTGTGCTTTTTTTAACAAAAGATACCAAGCGTACAAAGAAAAATTGATAATATAAATACATTTGAAAGTTTAAAATTGCAAGCTCTATCTGAATCATGAAGAAAAAGTTTGGATTTCATGCCCCTTTAACATACCTTTTTTCCTTCAAAAAAATGTGGCAAACCTAGGATAAATATACTCAATTAACCCCGTATGTCCTCCAAAAAAATACAGTTAAAGACCGAGGACGTATCCCGTACATCGTCGGCTAAACTGAGCGCTGGAAGCCGCTAATCGAGATCGCTTCCAGCTGCCCTAACAGTATTGCAGCGATGTCTTGATGTCGAGGCATCCTGCAATATTGTTCCCGAGTGCCGGGACCGGATTGATCACTTCCCCACGAGTGATCACTTCCGGTTTCACTCCACGTGGAGACTGGCAGTGTAGCAGAGCATCGGAAGCGATCGTACAGGCTTCCGATGCTCTGCTTGTGTGCTAAATGCCTCGGTGGGTCGAGGCACTTAGTAATAAAATAACATATATTTTTTTAATATATAAAATAAAAAGCCCTATATAGCCCCCCTCCTCCACCCCCATGAGGCTTCCAAGATGGCAAAGCCACACAAAAAAAAAACATAATTTATTTATCTTGTGGTGTATCCAGTCCACGGATCATCCATTACTTGTGGGATATTCCCCTTCCCAACAGGAAGTTGCAAGAGGATCACCCACAGCAGAGCTGCTATATAGCTCCTCCCCTAACTGCCATATCCAGTCATTCGACCGAAACTAGCAGAGAAAGGAGAAACCATAGGGTGCTGTGGTGACTGTAGTTTAAAATGTAGACCTCCCTTAAAAGGACAGGGCGGGCCATGGACTGGATACACCACAAGAGAAATAAATTTATCAGGTAAGCATAAATTATGTTTTCTCTTGTTAGGTGCATCCAGTCCACGGATCATCCATTACTTGTGGGATACCAATACCAAAGCTAAAGTACACGGATGAAGGGAGGGACATGGCAGGTACTTAAACGGAAGGGACCACTGCCTGTAGAACTTTTCTCCGAAAAATAGCCTCTGAAGAAGCAAAAGTATCAAATTTGTAAAATTTTGCAAAGGTATGAAGCGAAGACCAAGTCTTTGAAGAAGGATTAGGACACAATGATGGAACAACAATCTCTTGATTGATATTTTTGTTGGAAACTACCTTAGGTAAAAACCTAGGTTTTGTACGAAGAACTACTTTATCTGTATGGAAAATCAGATAAGGAGAATCACATTGTAAAGGTGATAACTCAGAGACTCTACGAGCCGTGGAAATAGTCATCACAAACAGAACTTTCCAAGATAAAAATATGATATCAATGGAATGAAGGGGTTCAAACGGAACTCCTTGAAGAACCTTAAGAACCAAGTTTAAGCTCCATGGAGGAGCAACCGGTTTAAACACAGACTAAATTCTAACCAAAGCCTGACAAAATGCCTGGACGTCTGGAACCTCTGCCAGACGCTTGTGCAAAAGGATAGACAGAGCAGAAATCTGTCCCTTTAAAAAACTAGCTGATAATCCTTTGTCCAAACCCTCTTGGAGAAAGGACAATATCCTAGGAATCCTAACCTTACTCCATGAGTAATTATTGGATTCACACTAATGAAGACATTTGCGCCATATCTTATGGTAGATTTTCATGGTTACAGGCTTTTGTGCCTGTATTAAGGTATCAATGACTGACTCGGAGAAGCCACGCCTTGATAAAATCAAGCGTTCAATCTCCAGGCAGTCAGTCTCAGAGAAATTAGATTTGGATGACTGAAAGGACCTTGTAGTAGAAGGTCTTGTCTCAGAGGCAGAGGCCAAGGTGGAAAGGATGACATGTCCACCAGGTCTGCATACCAGATCCTGCGTGGCCACGCAGGCGCGATCAAGATCACTGATGCTCTCTCCTGTTTGATTTTGGCAATCAGTCGAGGGAGCAGAGGAAACGGTGGAAACACATAAGCCAGGTCGAAGAACCACGGTGCTGCTAGAGCATCTATCAGTGTCGCTTCTGGGTCCCTGGACCTGGATCCGTAACAAGGAAGCTTGGCGTTCTGGCGAGACGCCATGAGATCCAATTCTGGTGTGCCCCAACGGTGAACCAATTGAGCAAACACCTCTGGATGGAGTTCCCATTCCCCCGGATGAAAAGTCTGACGACTTAGAAAATCCGCCTCCCAGTTCTCTACACCTGGGAAATGGATCGCTGATAGGTGGCAAGAGTGAGTCTCTGCCCAGCGAATTATCTTGGAGACTTCTAACATCGCTAGGGAGCTCCTGGTCCCCCCTTGATGGTTGATGTAAGCCACAGTCGTGATGTTGTCCGACTGAAATCTGATGAACCTCAGGGTTGCTAACTGAGGCCAAGCTAGAAGAGCAATGAATATTGCTCTTAACTCCAGAATATTTATTGGGAGGAGTTTCTCCTCCTGAGTCAACGATCCCTGAGCCTTCAGGGAATTCCAGACTGCACCCCAACCTAGAAGGCTGGCATCTGTTGTTACAATTGTCCAATCTGGCCTGCGAAAGGTCATACCTTTGGACAGATGGACCCGAGATAGCCACCAGAGAAGAGAATCTCTGGTCTCTTGATCCAGATTTAGCAGAGGGGACAAATCTGTGTAATCCCCATTCCACTGACTGAGCATGCATAATTGCAGCGGTCTGAGATGTAGGCGCGCAAATGGCACTATGTCCATCGCCGCTACCATTAAGTTGATCACTTTCATGCACTGCGCCACCAAAGGTTGCGGAATGTAGTGAAGAACATGGCAGGAATTTAGAAGCTTTGATAACCTGGACTCCATCAGGTAAATTTTCATTTCTACAGAATCTATCAGAGTTCCTAGGAAGGAAACCCTTGTGAGGGGTGATAGAGAACTCTTTCCCTCGTTCACTTCCACCCATGCGACCTCAGAAATGCCAACACTATGTCCGTATGAGATTTGGCAATTTGGAAGTTTGACGCCTGTATCAGGATGTTGTCTAGATAAGGGGCCACTGCTATGCCCCGTGGTCTTAGGACCGCCAGAAGAGACCCCAGAACCTTTGTAAAAATTATTGGGGCTGTAGCTAACCCGAAGGGAAGAGCCACAAACTGGTAATGCCTGTCTAGAAAGGCAAACCTTAGGAACCGATGATGATCTTTGTGAATCGGTATGTGAAGGTAAGCATCCTTCAAATCCAATGTGGTCATGTACTGACCCTCCTGGATCATAGGTAGGATTGTCCGAATAGTTTCCATTTTGAACGATGGAACTCTGAGGAATTTGTTTAAGATCTTTAGGAACCAAAATAGGTCTGAAGGTTCCCTCTCTTTTAGGAACCACAAACAGATTTGAATAAAACCCCTGTCCTTGTTCCATCTGTGGAACTGGATGGATCACTCCCATTATTAGGAGGTCTTGCACACAGCGTAAGAATGCCTCTTTCTTTATCTGGTTTACAGATAATCTCGAAAGGTGAAATCTCCCTTGTGGGGGGGAAGCTTTGAAGTCCAGAAGATATCCCTGAGATATGATCTTCAATGCCCAGGGATCCTGAACATCTCTTGCCCACGCCTGGGCGAAGAGAGAAAGTCTGCCCCCTACTAGATCCGTTGCCGGATAGGGGCCGTTCCTTCATGCTGTCTTAGAGGCAGCAGCAGGCTTTCTGGCCTGCTTGCCTTTGCTCCAGGCCTGGTTAGATTTCCAGGCCGGCTTGGATTGCGCAAAAGTTCCCTCTTGTTTTGTAGCAGAGGAAGTTGATGCTGCACCTGCCTTGAAGTTTCGAAAGGCACGAAAATTAGACTGTTTGGCCCTTGATTTGGCCCTGTCCTGAGGAAGGGTATGACCCTTACCTCCAGTAATGTCAGCAATAATTTCCTTCAAATCAGGCCCGAATAGGGTCTGCCCCTTGAAGGGAATGTTAAGTAATTTAGACTTTGAAGTCACGTCAGCTGACCAAGATTTAAGCCATAGCGCCCTATGCGCCTGGATGGCGAATCCAGAATTTTTAGCCGTTAGTTTAGTCAAATGAACAATGGCATCAGAAACAAAAGAATTAGCTAGCTTAATTGTTCTAAGCTTGTCAAGTATTTCAGTCAATGGAGTAGCTGTCTGAAAGGCCTCTTCCAGAGACTCAAACCAGAACGCCGCAGCAGCAGTGACAGGAGCAATGCATGCAAGGGGCTGCAAGATAAAACCTTGTTGAATAAACATTTTCTTAAGGTAACCTTCTAATTTTTTATCCATTGGATCTGAAAAAGCACAACTGTCCTCGACAGGGATAGTGGTATGCTTTGCTAAAGTAGAAACTGTTCCCTCCACGTTAGGGACTGTCTGCCATAAGTCCCAGGTGGTGGCGTCTATTGGAAACATTTTTCTAAAAATAGGAGGGGGGAAAACGGCACACCGGGTCTGTCCCATTCCTTAGTAATAATTTCTGTAAACCTTTTAGGTATTGGAAAAATGTCAGTACACACCGGCACCGCGTAGTATTTATCCAGTCTACACAATTTCTCTGGCACTACAATTGTGTCACAGTCATTCAGAGCAGCTAAAACCTCTCCAAGCAACACCCGGAGGTTCTCAAGCTTAAATTTAAAAGTAGACATATCTGAATCAGGTTTCCCCGAGTCAGAGACGTCACCCACAGACTGAAGCACTTCATCAGCTTCTGCATATTGTGACGCAGTATCAGACATGGGCCTTAAAACATCTGCGCGCTCTGTATTACGTCTAACCCCAGAGCTATTGCGCTTTCCTCTGAATTCAGGCAGTCTGGCTAATACCGCTGACAGGGTATTATCCATGATTGCCGCCATGTCCTGCAAAGTAATCGCTATGGGCGTCTTTGATGTACTTGGCGCCATTTTAGCGTGAGTCCCTTGAGCGGGAGTCAAAGGGTCCGACACGTGGGGAGAGTTAGTCGGCATAATCCTCTGGTGATAATTCTTTTAAAGATAACAGCTGATCTTTATTGTTTAAAGTGAAATCAATACATTTAGTACACATTCTCCTATGGGGTTCCACCATGGCTTTTAAACATAATGAACAAGGAGTTTCCTCTATGTCAGACATGTTTATACAGACTAGCAATGAGACTAGCAAGCTTGGAAAACACTTTAAATCAAGTTAACAAGCAATATAAAAAAACGTTACTGTGCCTTTAAGAGAAACAAATTTTGCCAAAATTTGAAATAACAGTGAAAAAAGGCAGTTAAACTAACGAAATTTTTACAGTGTATGTAACAAGTTAGCAGAGCATTGCACCCACTTGCAAATGGATGATTAACCCCTTAATACAAAAAACAGATTAACAAAACGAAAAATATGTTTTTTAAACAGTCATAACAACTGCCACAGCTCCTACTTTTGAAGCCTTTTGAGCCCTTCAGAGATGTCCTATAGCATGCAGGGGACTGCTGAGGGAAGCTGAATGTCACAGTTTGTAATTTTAACTTCACCAACTGTAACTTTTATACTATAACAGTGGAAAGCCTCAGGAAACTGTTTCTAGGCAAAAATAAAGCCAGCCATGTGGAAAAAAAACTTGGCCCCAATAAGTTTTATCACCAAAGCATATATAAAAATGATTAAACATGCCAGCAAACGTTTTATATTGCACATTAATCAGAGTATATACCTCTGATAGCAAGCCTGATACTAGTCGCTATTAAATCACTGTATTTAGGCTTAACTTACATTAATCCGGTATCAGCAGCATTTTCTAGCAAATTCCATCCCTAGAAAAACTTAACTGCACATACCTTATTGCAGGATACCCTGCACGCCATTCTCCCTCTGAAGTTACCTCACTTCTCAGACATATGTGAGAACGGCAGTGGATCTTAGTTACTTCTGCTAAGATCATAGAAAAATGCAGGCAGATTCTTCTTCTAAATGCTGCCTGAGATAAAATAGTACACTCTGGTACCATTTAAAAACAATAAACTTTTGATTGAAGAAAAAACGAACTATATTTTACCACTTTCCTCTAACTACCTCCAGCTATGTTGAGAGCTTGCAAGAGAATGACTGGATATGGCAGTTAGGGGAGGAGCTATATAGCAGCTCTGCTGTGGGTGATCCTCTTGCAACTTCCTGTTGGGAAGGAGAATATCCCACAAGTAATGGATGATCCGTGGACTGGATACAACTAACAAGAGAAATATAATAAAATATCCCATTTGTCTGATCATGTCAATATTTGTAAATATTAACTCTGATCAGGGTGGATCTCCCTCCCTCTCCTCACTTGCATTTTTGTTGGAGAGAGAGACCTGTGTTTAGGAGAGAGAAATTTATTTAATTTATTTGCTAAAAATTGAGAGACCCAAAGGCTCTTTTCAGAGCCAATAACCCCTAGCTTGCCAGTGATCATTATAAATCACTGGCAGTAGCATGGCTGCACTTTTTTGCTGTTTGTGCATTTTTTAGGGGTTAATTTTTTGTTGTAATTTTTTGAGAGACCCAAAGGCTCTTTTTTAGAAATTTAAATTTTGTGTGGATTTTTTTTTTAGTAATTTTTTTTTCTGTGACAAATACAATAATGTCACAGAAAACATATAGTGCTGAGGAGGCGTATGCCATCTTTGCATCAGAGTCAAATGCCTCTATGTCTGACTCAGACCCCAATTTTAACCCTGCCATATGCTCAGATACATCATTAGATGCAGTCTCAACTGATAGTGATGTATATGTGGCTGCTAGCCCCCTGCCAGAAGGAGGCGGGTTGCTGCCATTGCTGCTGAAGAGTGGGTAACGCCTCATCTCCAGAGGCCAGATATCCCAACCTTCACAGCAAATCCTGGCATAAATATAGATGTTGCCGGTTTTAGCCCCCAAATGTTTCTGGGTGATGATGTATTGGGGAACATTGTCGCCCAAACTAATTTATATGCCCATCAGTTACGTGCTGCAAAGCCTGAAACATATTTGGCAAAGCAGCAATGGGCCCCCATCAATGTGCCAGAATTGAAAAAATTCTGGGCATTGACTTTGCTGATGGGCATTATAAAGAAACCCTCCATTCGCTCCTACTGGAGCAGTAGCCTCATCTGCTCTCCCCCCATTTTCTCCCACAGTATGTTGAAGAAGAGGTATTAAATGATTCTGTATTTCATGCACTTCAGCGACAACAGCCTGTGCCCCGCTAGGGAGCATCCCTAATTTGACAGACTGTATAAAATCTGCTTCCTGATTACCTACTTTTCTGCCAGGTTTGCAGAGGCTTATACACCTGGAAGGAATATATGCATTGATGAATCCCTGATGAAATATAAGTGAAGGCTGGGATTCAAGCAGTATATTCCTTCCAAGCGCTGCAGGTATGGGGTAAAGGTGTATAAGCTCTGTGAGAGCGAGACTGGGAATACTCAGGCCTCCCGGGTGTATGAGGGAAAGGATAGCCACCTTGACCCTCCAGGTTGCCCAGAACATATGGGAACCACTGGCAAGATTGTCTGGGACCTGATATTACCCCTAATGAACAAAGGGTATCACTTGTACTTAGACAATTTTTATACAAGCGTCCTTTTGTTCAAGCTACCGTACTGCTTTGATACAGTAGCTTGTGGTACAATTAAAAATAACTGCACAGGTTCCCCAGTACAACTTGCAAGCACCTGGCTACAAAGGGGGGAGACCTCAGCTCTGTGCCAAGAGGAGCTGTTGGCAGTTAAGTACAGAGACAAGAAGGATGTATACCTTCTTACCACCATCCACACAGAAAGGATGGTGGTGGTCTCTGTACGTGGCAGAGCTGAGATCATAAGGAAGTCAGTGTGCATTAAGTCTTATAACTGGCATATGGGTGGGGTTGATCTGGCAGATCAGCTGCTGCAGCCCTACCTAATTATGCAGAAGACAAGGGCCTGGTACAAAAAGGTTGCAATTTACCTAATGCATATTGTAACCCACAACGCTTTTTTGTTCAAAAAAGCAAACCCCAGAATGAAACTGACTTTTTTACAGTTTCAGCTCCAAATTATTTTGGTGATTTTGTACCAAGATGCACCTGCTACCCCGGGCGGTGATGGGAGAGAGCAGAGTTGGGGCTACCCATTTTATTTTTAAAATCCCCCCTACTGCCGCAAAGCAGAAACCACAAAAAAATGCAGTCTCTGTACCAAGAGGGGGAAGAGAAGGGACACCATATGTCACTGTCCTGATTGCCCTGGACAGCCTGGACTCTGCATTGAGGACTGCTTCAAGCAGTACCATACAATGGTCCATTTTTAAAAAATAAATAAATTTGCTGTTTTTTTTTTTGGTTATGTTTACTGTTAGATGTTTTTTTTTTTTGTTTTGTTTTTTACTTTTACGGTGCCAGATTTTTACATTTCACTACTCTATTTTTTTCTAAAATTGGGCTGTTTTTTGTTTGTTTGTTTTTTTAACAAAAATGGGGGACATAGGTGTTCTCAGGGTGCCTTGCAGAATACAACCTGGAGTGTTTTTTTGCAATAACTTACAACAGTCTCTCCTAAATCATAGTCAAAAAGCAATGTGTGTGTGTAAAAATTAAAATTGAAAAATTACCACCATACACTTTCTCCAATTTTTTGGGCTAAAACGCATCAAAGCACACCACCATATAATATATCTCGGGGTGTCAACATTTCAAAAATATACACTTTCATGGCAATAAATAAAGCTGGGGTATGTGATAGGCCCCAAACTAAAGATAGGCCTATCAGAAGAAATATTCTCACTTTTAATAACTAAAATCACAAGTCATAAAATTGTAACATAACCTTCCCAAAATCCTGGCAAACCTATGCATTGGGGGCATAGGTGTATTCAGGGTGCCTTGCAGAAAACAACCTGGCATGTTTTTTGCAATAACTTACAAATAACCTACAAAGTCTCTCCTAAATCAAAGACAAAAAGCAATGTGTGTGTAAAAAATGAAAATAATACCACCACACACTTTCTCCATTTTTTTTTTTTTTTTGGCTAAAACAGTTGCAAAGGCATCAAAACACTGCATATACAATACCTTGGGGTCTCAACTTCTGAAATATATGCTGAACAAATATTGTATTCTTTGGCAGTAACACAACAGGAATTGAGAACCTAAAGTACAATTTGTGTGAAAAATAACACAAAAAAATGACTACCCAAAAGTTTGACAAAGACTGGTGATTGAATTAGTGCATGAAAAGTGTTAAAATACCAGCATTTGGGAGGGGGGCGGAGCCTAGCGGTGCTCTAAGATGGACGCACTGGTGCAGAGCTCCGTGTTCAGAGCAAGCCTTGGGGCATACAATCTCTCCCTCAGATGCTTCATATACCCTAGGAAGGGGAGCAGAAACGACCCTAACCATCAAGGGGTTGTTTTTCATTTCAAAATAATCGATCACCGGACCGGACACACTCCATTATGTGACACGGTGCAACGGAGAGGACACCCTGTAATACAGAGGCGCTGGGCCTAAATGGAACAACGTGTAACGCTGTGCTACTGAGGGTGTTACATGGAGGACAAGTAATTTCTCTAAATGTGAGGACAAGCTTATGGCATCGGAGCCGCTATACAGATCAACAGCAGTGAGTACAATTGCGGGACGATAAAACATGTACTGATATAACGTGGGGGGATCAGGCCCACAAAGAGACTTCCAATCCCAAACAGTGTACAGTAACCCCTAAGTTACATGAGCTCTGTTACCTTGTGCATAACACAGCGGCAACCCTACAAAAATTAGCCACTTATATCAGTCTCTCCCACATGTTATTTCTTCCATAACACTAATGGAACACCCTCATGGCCATCCAACTAGCTGGATTGAAAAGATAATAAGCCGACTTTGAAGCAAACTTTTGCTGAATACAGCAACAGGGCATGAAAATATGATATTCTACTAATAACCTAAACACGTTACACTTTATTTTCCTGATGAGCCTTTTTTACACTTCATTTATGTGTCTGCTTTCCTCCACGTGGCTATTATTTAATCACAAAATGAACATTGCTAAGGAGACACTGACACCTAGTGGATATCACTGACACAACACTCTGGATAAGATGCACAATATACTTGAAGTCTGAGAGCCCACACCCTTTGAATGCTTCTCTGGGGATCCTGGCTATATCTTTTGTGGTGTTTTGACTGCAGACCTTTACGACATAACCTGAAATATATTCAACGCTTGCCAACATGTCCTCTAAAAAACTCACCAAAACGGATAAAATAAATAAACCACCCTCCATGAATCAATATTTTAAAGTAAAAGGAGATAAACTCACAGACTCTCCAACCCAAGGAGATACAGAGGAGGAAGATAATACCACACAGCTACAATCTTCATCAACCAACTCACAACCTCTTACTAGAGGGGACTTTAATCTCCTAGTTTCCAAACAAGATATGTCCAAAAGCTTTAATAAATTGTGGGACAAAATAGATACTATGCACAAATCAGTCTCAGCGAGCCTAGCTGATATTAAACAGGATATAACAGATCTAGGTTCTTGGGTGGAAGTGCTTGAGGAATCCAAAGACACGTTAATGGAAGATGTTGAAACTGTGGTTCACCAAGTATCACAACAAAATCAAACTATCACTGAACTATTAGATAAACTAGAGGATGTAGAAAATAGAAGCAGAAGATGCAATATTAGAATCAAGGGGATCCCAGAAGAAATTAATGCAGAGGATCTTCCAACCTACTTGCAGCAATTATTCACCACACTAGCAAAGGTGCCACTGGATACTATAGTTGAATTAGAGAGGGCCCATAGGGCACTGAAACCTAAACCTAAGCCGGGCACCCCACCAAGAGACGTGATAGTAGCTTTTTTGTGATTCCCAGAGAAAGAAAAAGTCTTCAGGGCAGCCATGCAGCAAACGCCACTCAAATTCCAGGGTAACATTCTGCAGCTATATCAAGACTTAAGTGTGAGAACACTGCAAAGAAGGAATGCACTACGTCCTCTTACTTCAATGCTACGCAAACAACAAATTAGATATCGATGGGGACATCCTTTTGCTCTTATCATAAATAGAGACAATGTGACATACACAGTGAAGGAACCACAGGACATCCCAGATATCTGTACAGCAATGGGTCTGGAGACCCCAGAACAACCAACACTGTCCACTGGAGGAGAAGAAGGTGCTACTCTACCTCATCAAGGAAAATCACAGAGACCTAGGTGGAATAAAGCCTCAAAAAAATCCATCAAGAATAGATGAGTTCCATTGGCCCATGGAGTGTTGCTGATCCCTTGACTACCCATGTGGAGACAGGGGAGGATATGGAGAGTTTCAGGCTTGAGTGCCTTCCGCTATATGGATCCCTTGGTTGAGATCTGTGACTGACTTAGCGGTGGATCTCATAAAACCACCTTACTCCACCTGTGGAACTTTTGAAAAACATAATTTATGCTTACCTGATAAATTCCTTTCTTCTGTAGTGTGATCAGTCCACGGGTCATCATTACTTCTGGGATATTAACTCCTCCCCAACAGGAAGTGCAAGAGGATTCACCCAGCAGAGCTGCATATAGCTCCTCCCCTCTACGTCACTCCCAGTCATTCGACCAAGGACCAACGAGAAAGGAAAAGCCAAGGGTGAAGTGGTGACTGGAGTATAAATTAAAAAATATTTACCTGCCTTAAAACAGGGCGGGCCGTGGACTGATCACACTACAGAAGAAAGGAATTTATCAGGTAAGCATAAATTATGTTTTCTTCTGTTAAGTGTGATCAGTCCACGGGTCATCATTACTTCTGGGATACCAATACCAAAGCAAAAGTACACGGATGACGGGAGGGATAGGCAGGCTCTTTATACAGAAGGAACCACTGCCTGAAGAACCTTTCTCCCAAAAATAGCCTCCGATGAAGCAAAAGTGTCAAATTTGGAAAATTTGGAAAAAGTATGAAGCGAAGACCAAGTTGCAGCCTTGCAAATCTGTTCAACAGAGGCCTCATTCTTAAAGGCCCAAGTAGAAGCCACAGCTCTAGTGGAATGAGCTGTAATCCTTTCAGGAGGCTGCTGTCCAGCAGTCTCATAAGCTAAACGAATTATGCTACGAAGCCAAAAAGAAAGAGAGGTAGCAGAAGCTTTTTGACCTCTCCTCTGCCCAGAGTAAACGACAAACAGAGAAGACGTTTGTCGAAATTCCTTAGTTGCCTGTAAGTAAAATTTTAGAGCACGGACTACATCCAGGTTGTGCAGTAGACGTTCCTTCTTCGAAGAAGGATTTGGGCATAAAGAAGGAACAACAATCTCTTGATTGATATTCCTGTTAGTAACTACCTTAGGTAAGAACCCAGGTTTAGTACGCAGAACTACCTTATCCGAATGAAAAATCAAATAAGGAGAATCACAATGTAAGGCTGATAACTCAGAGACTCTTCGAGCCGAGGAAATAGCCATTAAAAATGGAACTTTCCAAGATAACAACTTTATATCAATGGAATGAAGGGGTTCAAACGGAACGCCCTGTAAAACATTAAGAACAAGGTTTAAACTCCATGGTGGAGCAACCGTTTTAAACACAGGCTTAATCCTGGCCAAAGCCTGACAAAAAGCCTGGACGTCAGGAACTTCTGACAGACGTTTGTGTAACAGAATGGACAGAGCTGAGATCTGTCCCTTTAATGAACTAGCGGATAAACCCTTTTCTAAACCTTCTTGTAGAAAAGACAATATCCTAGGAATCCTAACCTTACTCCAAGAGTAACCTTTGGATTCACACCAATATAGGTATTTACGCCATATCTTATGGTAAATCTTTCTGGTAACAGGTTTCCTAGCCTGTATTAAGGTATCAATAACTGACTCAGAAAACCCACGTCTTGATAAAATCAAGCGTTCAATTTCCAAGCAGTCAGCTTCAGAGAAGTTAGACTTTGATGTTTGAAGGGACCCTGTATCAGAAGGTCCTGTTTCAGAGGTAGAGACCAAGGTGGACAGGATGACATGTCCACCAGATCTGCATACCAAGTCCTGCGTGGCCACGCAGGTGCTATTAGAATCACTGATGCTCTCTCTTGTTTGATTCTGGCAATCAATCGAGGAAGCATCGGGAAGGGTGGAAACACGTAAGCCATCCTGAAATCCCAAGGTGCTGTCAGGGCATCTATCAGGACTGCTTCTGGATCCCTGGATCTGGACCCATAACGAGGAAGCTTGGCGTTCTGTCGAGACGCCATGAGATCTATCTCTGGTTTGCCCCAACGTCGAAGTATTTGGGCAAAGACCTCCGGATGAAGTTCCCACTCCCCCGGATGAAAAGTCTGACGACTTAAGAAATCCGCCTCCCAGTTCTCCACTCCCGGGATGTGGATTGCTGACAGGTGGCAAGAGTGAGACTCTGCCCAGCGAATTATCTTTGATACTTCCATCATAGCTAGGGAGCTTCGTGTCCCTCCCTGATGGTTGATGTAAGCTACAGTCGTGATGTTGTCCGACTGAAACCTGATGAAACTCCGCGTTGTCAACTGGGGCCAAGCCAGGAGGGCATTGAGAACTGCTCTCAATTCCAGAATGTTTATTGGCAGGAGACTCTCCTCCTGACTCCATTGTCCCTGAGCCTTCAGAGAATTCCAGACGGCACCCCAACCTAGAAGGCTGGCGTCTGTTGTTACAATTGTCCAGTCTGGTCTGCTGAATGGCATCCCCCTGGACAGATGTGGCCGAGAAAGCCACCAAAGAAGAGAATTTCTGGTCTCTTGATCCAGATTCAGAGAAGGGGATAAGTCTGAGTAATCCCCATTCCACTGACTTAGCATGCACAGTTGCAGTGGTCTGAGGTGTAGGCGTGCAAAGGGTACTATGTCCATTGCCGCTACCATTAAGCCGATTACCTCCATGCATTGAGCCACTGACGGGTGTTGAATGGAATGAAGGGTGCGGCAAGCACTTTGAAGTCTTGTTAACCTGTCTTCTGTCAGGTAAATCTTCATTTTTACAGAATCTATAAGAGTTCCCAGGAAGGGAACTCTTGTGAGTGGAACGAGTGAACTTTTCTTTTCGTTCACCTTCCATCCATGTGACCTTAGAAATGCCAGTACTAACTCTGTATGAGACTTGGCAGTTTGAAAGCTTGAAGCTTGAATCAGAATGTCGTCTAGGTATGGAGCTACCGAGATTCCCCGCGGTCTTAGTACCGCCAGAAGAGCACCCAGAACCTTTGTGAAGATTCTTGGAGCTGTAGCCAATCCGAATGGAAGAGCTACAAACTGGTAATGCCTGTCTAGGAAGGCAAACCTTAGGTACCGGTAATGATCTTTGTGAATCGGTATGTGAAGGTAAGCATCCTTTAAATCTACAGTGGTCATGTACTGACCCTCTTGGATCATAGGTAAAATTGTCCGAATAGTCTCCATCTTGAACGATGGAACTCTTAGGAACTTGTTTAGGATCTTTAAGTCCAGGATTGGTCTGAAAGTTCCCTCTTTTTTGGGAACCACAAACAGATTTGAGTAAAACCCCTGTCCCTGTTCCGATCGTGGAACTGGGTGGATTACTCCCATTAACAAGAGCTCTTGTACGCAACGTAGAAACGCCTCTTTCTTTGTCTGGATTGTTGACAACCTTGACAGATGAAATCTCTCTCTTGGAGGAGAGTATTTGAAGTCCAGAAGGTATCCCTGAGATATTATTTCTAGCGCCCAGGGATCCTGGACATCTCTTGCCCAAGCCTGGGCGAAGAGAGAAAGCCTGCCCCCCACTAGATCCGGTCCCGGATCGGGGGCCCTCAATTCATGCCGTTTTAGGGGCAGCAGTAGGTTTCCTGGTCTGCTTGCCCTTGTTCCAGGACTGGTTAGGTTTCCAGCCTTGTCTGTAGCGAGCAACAGCTCCTTCCTGTTTTGGTGCAGAGGAAGTTGATGCTGCTCCTGCTTTGAAATTACGAAAGGAACGAAAATTAGACTGTCTAGTCTTAGTTTTGGCTTTGTCCTGAGGCAGGGCATGGCCTTTACCTCCTGTAATGTCAGCGATAATCTCTTTCAACCCGGGCCCGAATAAGGTCTGCCCTTTGAAAGGTATATTAAGCAATTTAGACTTAGAAGTAACATCAGCTGACCAGGATTTTAGCCACAGCGCCCTGCGTGCCTGAATGGCGAATCCTGAATTCTTCGCCGTAAGTTTAGTTAGATGTACTACGGCCTCCGAAATGTATGAATTAGCTAGTTTAAGGACTCTAAGCCTGTCCGTAATGTCGTCCAGAGTAGCTGAACTAATGTTCTCTTCCAGAGACTCAATCCAGAACGCCGCTGCAGCCGTGATCGGCGCAATGCATGCAAGGGGTTGCAATATAAAACCTTGTTGAACAAACATTTTCTTAAGGTAACCCTCTAATTTTTTATCCATTGGATCTGAAAAAGCACAGCTATCCTCCACCGGGATAGTGGTACGCTTAGCTAAAGTAGAAACTGCTCCCTCTACCTTAGGGACCGCTTGCCATAAGTCCCGTGTGGTGGCGTCTATTGGAAACATTTTTCTAAATATCGGAGGGGGTGAGAACGGCACACCGGGTCTATCCCACTCCTTAGAAACAATTTCAGTAATTCTCTTAGGTATAGGAAAAACCTCAGTACTCGTCGGTACCGCAAAATATTTATTCAACCTACACATTTTCTCTGGTATTGCAACTGTGTTACAATCATTCAGAGCCGCTAACACCTCCCCTAGTAATACACGGAGGTTTTCCAGTTTAAATTTAAAATTTGAAATATCTGAATCCAGTCTGTTTGGATCAGAACCGTCACCCACAGGATGAAGTTCTCCGTCCTCATGTTCTGCAACCTGTGACGCAGTATCTGACATGGCCCTAATATTATCAGCGCACTCTGTTCTCACCCCAGAGTGATCACGCTTACCTCTTAGTTCTGGTAATTTAGCCAAAACTTCAGTCATAACAGAAGCCATATCCTGTAATGTGATTTGTAATGGCCGGCCAGATGTACTCGGCGCTACAATATCACGCACCTCCCGAGCGGGAGATGCAGGTACTGGCACGTGAGGCGAGTTAGTCGGCATAACTCCCCCCTCGTTGTTTGGTGAAATTTGTTCAATTTGTACAGATTGACTTTTATTTAAAGTAGCATCAATACAGTTAGTACATAAATTTCTATTGGGCTCCACTTTGGCATTGCAACAAATGACACAGGTATCTTCCTCTGAATCAGACATGTTTAACACACTAGCAAATAAACTTGCAACTTAGAATACAATTCAATTAGAATAATATTAAAAATGTACTGTGCCTTTAAGAAGCACAGAAAATCTATGACAGTTGAAAATTAATAAATTGAAACAGTTATAGCCTCAATCCTTGTAAACAACACAACTTTAGCAAAGGTTTAATCCCAATAGCAAAGATAACAAATTCTGAAAGCAGGAAACAATTACAGAATAAACGTTTTTTATCACAGTCAACTATAATTCTCACAGCTCTGCTGAGAGAAATTACCTCCCTCAAAATAAGTTTGAAGACCCCTGAGTTCTGTAGAGATGAACCGGATCATGCAGGAAATACAATGAGCTGCTGACTGAAATAACTGATGCATAGAAAAGGCGCCAAAAAATGGCCCTTCCCCCTCACACACAGCAGTGAGAGAGAACAGAAACTGTCAGAAAAAGATTAAGCAACTGCCAAGTGGGAAAATGGTGCCCAAACATTTATTCACTCAGTACCTCAGCAAATGAAAACGATTTTACATTCCAGCAAAAACGTTAAACATAATTTCTAGTTATTAAACAGCTTAATGTACTTCTTACAGTGTAATTCTAGTGAAGTACCATTCCCCAGAATACTGAAGTGTAAAGTATACATACATGACATTATATCGGTATGGCAGGATTTTCTCATAAATTCCATTGTCAGAAAATAAAAGCTGCTACATACCTCTATGCAGATTCATCTGCCCGCTGTCCCCTGATCTGAAGTTTACCTCTCCTCAGATGGCCGAGAAACAGCAATATGATCTTAACTACTCCGGCTAAAATCATAGCAAAAACTCTGGTAGATTCTTCGTCAAACTCTGCCAGAGAGGTAATAACACACTCTGGTGCTATTTTAAAATAACAAACTTTTGATTGAAGATATAAAACTAAGTATAATCACCATAGCCCTCTCACACCTCCTATCTAGTCGTTGGGTGCAAGAGAATGACTGGGAGTGACGTAGAGGGGAGGAGCTATATGCAGCTCTGCTGGGTGAATCCTCTTGCACTTCCTGTTGGGGAGGAGTTAATATCCCAGAAGTAATGATGACCCGTGGACTGATCACACTTAACAGAAGAAATAGGGATTAAGAGACATATATACGAAAAGAGCCTAGTTAAATGTATATGTTATTTAGAAGAATGCCTTATAGCGCAACCATGTAGATTGGGGGTTAGTTGCAAAGTTGATGTTGAGACACAGCCTTACAGGGGATAGTTGTGGGTTAGCTCCTCTCTACATTAGAAAGTTATGATATGATAGTTAACTGTCTCACAATTATAAGTTTATGACCCCTTCACTCTTCAATAGTTTGATATATGATGGGATCAATAAGTTGTTAAACAAATTTATAGAAGATTTAGATATTTTGACTGCTCTCAATAGGGTCTAGATTAAAATAGATGGGAGAGATATGTATCTCTGAATTCTCCCAAATTTACTTATATTTTCTTAGTATAACTCATGTTTATTCTAATGTATTTGTTTCTTGTTACTTTTTTTTTTATATATACTAACTACTATCTTTCTCTTCCTATAGATGCCATTAATACTAATCGAATTTCTTTCATAGGGAATGTTTGTTGGCTTCCTCCCATTGGGTATTCTCCCCCTGACGGCCGATGGACTCCTACTCTAATCACTCAAGGTACACCATCCTCTGACATGTTACATACTCAGTTACCTTACATAAATAAAAACAACATGACGATAGCAATACCAGGGGCTATTGACAAGTTCAACCCCCTATGCAACACTTATAGAGAATACAACTATGACATCACTTAATATTATATTGATATCTCACAATGTCAGAGGTTTAAACACCGACATTAAACGTAGGAAAGCAATGGCTCAGTATCATCAGTTAGGTGCAAATGTTATATATCTCCAGGAGACACACTTCGAGAAAAATCACATCCCAAAGTATTGGTCACGCCAGTTTCCTACACACTTCCACTCAACAACCACTAGTAAGAAAAGAGGAGTATCCATTTTATTCCACGCCTCGTTAAACCTGGTAGTGGTTGACAAATTAATAGACCGAGAAGGTAGATACCTAATAATTAGGGGACAAATTCAGGGCGTAGAGATTGTTTTTTGTAATGTCTACGCCCCAAATGAAAAGCAGGAACAGTTCTTTTCTCACATCTCTGATCTCTTGACAACATGGAACCACACTAGGCTGGTCCTGGCGGGGGATTTTAATGTTTCATTACAGACCCAAATGACACTAGTTAATGCTGGCCTCACCCTCTCTCAGATTAAGAATAATACTAAGACTAAAAAAATATTATCTACACTAGCAGGCCATAATGTGTTAGATACATGGAAAACACTTTATGGTAACACATCCGATCACACATACTATTCTGCAGCACACAAAAAATATTTTAAATTAGATTATATTTTCCTGAGCCAAGTTATGGTCTCAAACCTGGTCTCTTCTACTATTAGTCCATGTGTTTGGTCCGACCATTCAATTATATCGGTGAGACTTAAGGGCTTCGCCACTTCCAATAGACAAAAAAGTTGGACTTATGAGCCTCTCCTCCTTAAAGACCCTCTACATAAAGAAAATATTTTCCAAAGTTTATTAGAATACTGGCAAATCAATGTGGACTCAACTAGTAACCCAACTATACCATGGGCGGCTCATAAACCCTACATGAGGGGATTACTAATCAAATTAAAATCACACATTAATGCACAAAATCGAAATAACTTCAATAAATTACAGACTGAAATACAATACCTAGAAAAGAGACATAGAGAGACTGGATCACTTGACTTACTGAAAACCTTAACACAAAAACGTCAATCTTTAGATTTGATTTTACAAAAAGAATCTATTCGGGCCCAACAGAGACTCAAGACTAATTATTTTATCTTTGCCAACAAGCCAGATAAGTATCTAGCAAATAAGATTAGAGACAGGCTTAAGGATATATCGATCCCAAGTATACGCACCCCTAAGGGAGGTTTGACTTCCAAACCTGAGGAGATTGTCTCCACCTTTTCTAGCTTTTATGGGGCTCTCTATAAGGGAGACAAAGTTTCAGACACACTAGAGACCTCCACTCTCCTCCATGAATTTTTAATAGAAGCTAAGCTGCCAAAGATCATGAACGAGGACCTAGAAACACTAAATGCAAAAATTACAGTCCCAGAAGTCTTGACAGTTATCAAAGACCTAAAGAGGGGTAAGGCAGCGGGTCCGGATGGGCTCCCAGGAGAATACTACAAACTATTTAAAACAACTTTGGCCCTACACTTAGCGAAGTTCTGTAATGATATACTACAAGGAAGCGATGTACCCACAGAGCTTCTCCATGCAAAAATAGTAGTGATCCCTAAGCCGGGGAAAGATAAGACTCTCTGTAAAAATTATCGCCCAATCTCACTAATAAACCAAGATATTAAGATATTCACCAAAATTTTAGCCTCTAGATTGAAACACATTCTACCTGGGTTAGTCCATCCGGACCAGGTGGGTTTTGTAAAGAACAGGGAGGCACCTGATAACATCAGAAGGATGGTCTCTCTATTGGACCATGTGAATAATGTGGGAACGCCTTCTCTGCTTCTATCATTAGATGCAGAGAAGGCGTTTGATAGAGTAGATTGGGGATACATGTGGGCGGTGTTACGGGAAATGGGGTTTAGAGACCAGTTTATGACAGCTCTCCAGAAGATTTATTCCACTCCAACAGCGTGGGTGAGGGCAATGGGACATCAATCTAGAAATTTTCCCATAAGGAATGGTACTAGGCAGGGGTGCCCTCTCTCACCATTGTTATTTGCCCTATGTATAGAGCCGCTAGCTAAACGAATTAGACAGTCCCCAGATGTGACGGGTGTATGTGTTGGAGGAGAGGAGTACAAAATAGCATTATTTGCGGATGATGTGTTGCTCTCCCTGACGAAGCCTATGATATCCCTACCAAATTTATACTTGATCCTTTCACAGTTCTCCGCCATATCCGGTTATAAAATCAATAACGACAAATGTGAGGCTATGGCCATTAATCTACCAAACCACACGCAGAAACTTTTAGAACTGAACTATGATTTTAAATGGGTTAAAAAATATATTACGTATCTGGGAGTCAAGATAACAAAACGTTCCTCAGAATTATACAAGACTAATTATATCCCACTGTATAAAAGCATCAAACAAGATCTTCTGAAGTGGAGTCGATACCGTTTTTCGTGGTATGGACGTATCTCGGCAGTTAAAATGATGGTCTTACCCAGAATCCTTTATCTCTTCCGAGCTCTACCGATAAAAATAAGCCCTAGGGATCTAGAGGAACTACAAACTGGGATCCATAGATTTTTGAGAGACAACAAAAAAGCTAGGGTAGCTAGGAATATACTCACTAGACATAGACAGTTGGGGGGTTTGGGAATACCCAATTTAAAAAACTACTATCAAGCAGCTAGACTGGCTCAGACACTGTTATTGATGGGGACGGAGGGGGAGGTCCGATGGGTCCAACTGGAGACGAATATTATTGGTTTTACTTCCCCAGAGACAATGATTTGGAGACTACCCCCTAAACAAAATAAAACATGCCCAATCACATCTCACACGATTACACAATGGCACAAATTAACGAGAGGTCTTTCTCTTCTATCTCCCAACTCCATATATACACCATTGAAATGTATTATGTCAACCATACCAGTCTCCATGTTAACTAAATGGGAAAATAAAGGCCTGTATAGGATAGCTGATGTACTAGAGAATAAAAAATGAAGTCTTACAATACATTGAGGGAAATGATTTCTCCCCACACATTACATTGGTATCAGTATCTACAACTCACATCTACTATTCGTTCATTCACGACAAACCTAGAAGAGAAAACCCCAACTGAATTGGAGCTCCTTTGTAAAATGAGACAAAGACCAAAAAAAGCAATTTCACGGTTATACTTGATCATACAGAAAGCACAGACATCAACTGTTTCACTAAGACACAAATGGAGACACGATTTAGATACACATATAGAGGAGGGGGAGTGGAACCTACTAATGCGAAACTCCTGTAGAGGCTTATTAAGTGCTGACATGATAGAAAATTGCTATAAAACAATATCAAGATGGTACCTGACGCCAACAATTACTTCACATACGACAATTGAGCGTTCCAGCCTCTGCTATAGAGGCTGTGGAATGGTTGGGACTTATAAACATATGTGGTGGGACTGCCCCTTAATAAGAGAGACCTGGGAGAATTTCTCTGACCTCCTCAGCAAGGTTCTAGGTGAACCAATAACTTTGACACTATCACAAGCTTTATTACATGAACCATGTAAAAGACTTAATAAATATATAAACCAGTTTATTAGAATCACATGCACGGCCACCAGGATATGCATTGCACGACACTGGAAACTAGGTCCACCCACACATGAGGAGATTATAGCAAAAATTGCATACTTTTATAACATGTATGAACAAGCAGCATATATACAAGACACCCAACAGACATTCCAACGTACATGGTTCCACTGGATAATGTATAATGCACAGAATTGAGATACATAACGAACAGGTTGTATATTGTGTAGGACAAGTATATAAAGACAGTTTTAGATACACAACCAACTAAATAAGTCACGTCGGCTCGATGGGGGACCCCAATGTGAGGGAGATACTCAGGTAGGCATCTGTTACAGTTCCTCTTCCTCTCTTTACTTTCTTTCTTTCTCTTTTCTTCTCTTCTTTCATTCTTCACTTTCGTATGGTTACCTCTTCCTTTTTTTTTTCTTCTTTCAAATGACAAGTGAGAACCTGTATTTGATGGTCATACTAATATTTGCCCATTGTGCCTAAATCTAACATTCTGTTATCTTAAAATGACATGCTAACCAGTGCTATAATAAGAGATTTAGCAAGTTTGTTGTCATTGTTTTTTGAGATATTATGATGAATAGACTCATTTACAAACTGATGCCACACACTAGATGACTATAATAAGTTTTGGGTTCTTTTCTTTTCTTTATTTTTTCCTTCTTGTCATTGTTTCTACTATGTAAAACTTAATAAAAATTATTTCAACCTAAAATACCAGCATTTGAAATACCCTAGGGAGTCTACTTTTCAAAAATATATGGTTTGATGGCGGTAAATTACATTGGCCGGCTTCAGAAATGATCCAAATAGGACATGGGTGCATGATGACAGATGTGAAAATTCCAAGTTGAAAAACTGGAATGTGCCCCCTAAAAATAAAGCCTTTTAGCCCCCAGAGAACCCAACATACCTACACATGGGTGGTATCACTGTACTCAGAAGATATGTTTGAACACATATTGGGGTGTTTTTTGGCAGTAACCCTCAACATTCTCAGAAAATATATTCTTAAATTGCTATTTTGTCAAAAAATCACAATTTTTCTTTTCTTTCAAACTTTGGCATAGATTGGTGGTAAAATGATTGCATGAAAAGTGTCAAAATACCCAAAGTTTAATACCTTAGGTTTTCTTTTTTAAAAAAAATATATACATGTGAAGGGTTATTCAGGGATTCCTGACAGATATCAGTGTTCCAATTTAACTATCGCAAATTTTGAAAAAAAAGATGGTTTTGAAATAGCAAAGTGCTACTTGTACTTATTGCCCTATAACTTGCAAAAAAAGCAAAGAACATGTGAACATTGGGTATTTCTAAACTCAGGACAAAATTTAGAAACTATTTAGCATGGGAGTTTTTTGGTAGTTGTAGAAGTGTAACCGATTTTGGCGGTCAAAAATAGAAAAAGTGTGTTTTCCATTTTTTCCTCATATTTTATAAAAAAATTATAGCAAATTATAAGATATGATGAAAATAATATCTTTAGAAACTCCATTTAATGGTGAGAAAAATGGTATATATTATGTGTGGGTACAGTAAATGAGTAAGACGAAAATTACAGCTAAATGTAAAAATAGCCTTGGTCCCAAATGGTCAGAAAATGGAAAAGTGCTCTGGTCACTAAGGGGTTAAAGGGATACTGAACCCATTTTTTTTTTCTTTCATGATTCAGATAGAGCATGCAATTTTAAGCAACTTTCTAATTCTTCTTTGAAAAAGAAGGCATTTAAGCTAAGGAGCCAGACAATTTTTGATTTAGAACCCTGGACAGCACTTGTCTTTTGGTGGGTGAAATTATCCACCAATCAGCAAGAACAACCCAGGTTGTTCATCAAAAATGGTCAGGGATTTAAACTTACATTCTTGCATTTCAAATAAAGATACCAAGAGTATGAAGACAATTTGATAGTAGGAGTAAATTAGAAAGTTGTTTAAAATTGCATGCTCTATCTGAATCATGAAAGAAAACATTTGGGTTCAGTGTCCCTTTAAGCATTTAACTTTCTCTTACAATAATTTCAGAATTGTCAAGGACATAATAAAACCAGGGAGGGACAGTAGCACTTTTCTTAAAACTTTGCAATTATCTCACAATATTTAAGATGATCCTGAGATCTCAGTCATCCCAAACTCTTTGGGAAGGTCTTTATGTCAAAGCTCTGTCCTGCTGTCCCTCCTTCCTCTATATGTCCTTGCCACTTTCATTGATTTATTTTACTACCCAAACCCTGACTAAAAACACACTAAGCCTAAATAGAAATGCCCAACCTCTGCACTCAGCCTTGCGCCAAAACCTAATATTGTACAAACTGGAATTCAAAGTAGGTTATTCATCCCTCCAGGACCACCTGGACCATGTCCCTGGCCCCCGGCCATACAATCCCAGGATAAAGTATGACATTTTTGGGAGGCATATAATTGAGATATGTGACATGAAACTGATACATAATCAATTGTAACACATAACGTTTAGCCCCCTTAGGCTAGAAATGACTATAGTTAAAAAAAATAATAATAATAATAATGAAGTGATGGTTCCTTATGGAATAGTAACATTGTGCCTTAAATGGTTAAAAATGCTCCATATTTGGGGGGGGGGGGCGGAGCCAACAGCCCAGAGGAATGGCCGCAAACTTTTAGAGCTCTGACTCTAATTGTCATAAAATTGCATTAGGGCAGTAATTCAATACCTATTTTATCTAACAAAAACTATGGACTAATTGCCTGACCACAGACTGGATGATGAGCCGTTTACCCTGCTAATTTTTGTCATTTAAAAGTTGGGCTGATGGACTGAATACAGCCTGCGCAGATAGCAACTATACTTGTAGCCACGTGAGCTGGCGATATATCTATCATGGAGAGCGCTCACTGGATCCTGCTTGAGCTTGGTAAACTCCTGGAAGCATATCGGCTTATGCCTGAAGCCCCTTTCAATTCATTTCCTGCTTCTGTGCCTAACACCAAGACCTCACCGGAGGGATGTTCATATACAGGGACTGAAGTGGGAGCTGGAGGAGTTGCACCTGAACCTCGGCACGTACTGTGCATTACTGATCCTACTGAGAGCGAACCTAGCGGCCCCTCGGATCAGAGATCTGAACAGCGTCTGGAAACCTACACAAGAGCTCAAGTTAAGGCAGGCTCACTGGAGTGGGCCGGGAGAATGAAATCCATGGCAGCGGATACAGTGGAGATGCTAGGGCCTGGGAGCTTGGATGTAGTTCTCAGGTCCTTTCTGGAAACACTACAAGTAACAACCCCACAGAACATAAACATCATTGTTGGTACACTACCTGCTGAACCATGTGGGGAACCACCACCGGGACGTCTAATTTCTCAGAGGGCACGCTCGTCGGAAGCTTGGTGCGGCAGCTGGGCGCTTCAGTATGGTGAGG
Organism: Bombina bombina; assembly: GCF_027579735.1. Lineage (NCBI taxonomy): Eukaryota > Metazoa > Chordata > Amphibia > Anura > Bombinatoridae > Bombina > Bombina bombina. The sequence goes on from NC_069500.1 coordinate 855,833,341, forward strand.
ATAGGGGAGACTCTCCGTACCAGTCTAAATCTGGAGTAGGATAGACATAATTGAATTCTATCGCTATAATAGGTTTATAGCTGCTTTTGGACTGCCAACTATCTATCTCTCTCTGCATTGCCCTAGTTATTTTGTGGACACCTTGGGATGCCAACATACGCATTAAAGATATAGTATCACTGTGTCTATAGACATTTGCGCTGGGATATTGTTAAAAAACTCAGTTAAAGTGTATGCCTATGATAACTATCCTCAGCCCACTACCACTACATGTAGGATTTCAAGATCTCATTTCTTTTTTTTTCTCTGTGTGTAACTTACTAAGCACCAGCTCTACTTGCTATCCGATATTGTGGAATGTATATTTGACTTGTTAACATATGTCTGGGACATTTTGATACCGCTGCCTAGCCTATTATACCGATTGCTTGTCCAGGACAGATATTGTTTGGCCCTAGGCATTTAATATGGAAGCTTTATTTTTCTTCACTCTATGGTGTGCCTGGTCAAGTTAAGCTTTGTCTGCTATGTATGTTATTCAAAGGTTTATACTCGCCTTATGCTATGAGCGCAGTCATATAATTCTTTTATTATTTGGCTTTGTAAAAAGTATGGGCCAATGCCCTCAGGAGCTTTTCCATCTAGGCTCACCAGTCGCTAAGCTCTTGTATTAAATTACACTTAACTGCTCTTACCTTATTTGTAGGACTTAGCACCCATCACCTTACAATGCTCCTAATATTTTACGATAATTAAAATGCTCCTAATATAGGCTCTAGTTTTGAAGATATGTTACATCATGAGTGTTTGTTTACACATATATATATATATATATATATATATATATATATATATATATATATATATATATATATATATATTTAACCTTTCATGGTAGTTAAAGAAAGAGTTATGCTTGTTCTTTGTTTGTATTTTAGTAACCTAATTCTGTACTACTTAGCTCTAGAAATCTACTTTTTTTTCCAACTTTCTACTGAATACAAGATAAATTAATGTTTGATGCTTACTCCATTTCATACTATGTGCCTACTACTAATGATTCAGTGAGAGCCATTATCACTGGGAGTTTCTATACCCTTACATTACAGGAATACAGATGTGGTGTAGGAGGACTGGAGATGCCTAGTTTATTACATTACTACACTATTTAAGCTACTTTTCAATTGAGGTGCTGCCATAGTTTATCTTCATAGCCTAGTCAGCTCCTTTTGATTCATAGTTTATTAAGCATATCTTTGACATAAAACAAGTCGCACTACCTTCTTAAAAGGCTGTAGCTAAAATATGTGGAATGAGAACAGCTTGTAATCTGCTGCCGAGTCATGATTAGATTCTTGCTGGGTACAGGGCCCGTGCCCAGGCGATAGGATCTAGGACAACTTAGGTATAGAAATGCAGCTTTCCTTTTTTCTTTACGACAGCACTGAAATAATTGTAGTGTTAAAGATAGTTTCAGCATTCTTTAATCCCTACATACCAATTGGATGAGCGAATGTATTAATTGTTTACCTCCTTATCACTTCATATGGTTATTATTGCCCCGCATGTATATATCTTTCTGTAAGGAGGTTAGCAATGTCCATGAGCAATTCCAATGAGAGCTTTGGCATCTCTCGTACCTTACCCAACAAATGCTTCTTTTCGAAGAAAAATTCTACATTATCTCAAAACTTCAAAATACCCATAAGGTTTTTATGAGCAGGCTGGTCCTGCACTATTCATATCAGACATTATCTCCTCTTGAATCACCATCCCCCCCCCCTCCCCACAATTTACCTGCCGGTACCCAAGGTGCACACAAAATTTTTCACATAGTATGGGGCTAGTGCATCTCCAAGACCTGATCTGTCGCTTAACTTATACAATTTGCCCACCGTATTTAACTTACCACCCCCCCACATGTACCTTCTATTTTAGGAGAGTGAATTATGTGGTTTCTCTTGTCAATACCACACCTTATCTCCCCCTTTTTACATTTATATCTTGCACTACAATATTATATTGGCACTACTTTTCCTCCCAAGCTGTGCAAGATTGTTTAGTACTATCTTTTTTTCTCGCAAATCATATATTCAGTTTATATTTGATACTTACCTTACTGTTTTATTTCCCTAAGCAATTTTTTCACAAATACTGAGCTTACAATTGAGGTTCACCTTATTGATTGTATAATAAATGGCAAGTTGATAACGTGCTATTTCCATTTTCCACTACTTTATGTATCCATATCAAAATATACAGTATTATTAGAAAATGCTGAGGTTGATTGGTGTAATAACTATTTCAGTTTATATGCTCTCTCATGTAATACCTGTGTTACGAAATCTTATTCCATGTGAATTTCGCTCTATCTGTAAGAACTGATGTTATATTGAATGTATGAGCATTTCCTTATTATCTTTGTAACCTTTTTTCCTCAATTTAAAAAAAAAAAAAAAATGCTCCATATTTTATTATACTCGCCCCCACCACTGTCATCCCACTTTGAAGAATTGTTTTTTTTTTTCAAGCAGTGACATATTCACCGCTATTCCAATGTTTGTGTGAGCCCTAAAGCAAGAATATGGTTTTATTTTTTGTGGTAACCTTCATCTATACAAGATAATGAAATCATAGCAAGTGATCTCTGTAGGAATACTTTTTTTCACACATCAACATGAATACTTTAAAAAAAAAAAAAAAAAATTATGAAAATAACATATGAGATCTAACACTATTAAATCTCAATCAAAATATCTGAAAAATATAATCATGCTAGGGTTTCATAGTATCTCAGATTAATAAATCATAGTAAGTAAAGCTGTGTAGATTGAACAGTTTGTTAAAAACAAACAAAAAAACAAAACTGCTGTGTAAAATTATAGTCAGTCCCTACAGACTGCCTTAGCCATGTTCTTCTGCAAACCCCCCAAAAAAACCATTATATATATAAAAATTTAATTTGCACCCGTTAATGCTTCTACAATCACTAAATAAAGCAACTAATTAGTCAACTTATAAAAACACTATAAAAGGAGAAAATACAGTAATTGCTATGTAGCCCTCTCTTGTAGTAATGAATGAATAGGCAATACATCTAACAAGGCTCTGAGAAGAAAAGTAGAGGCAGTTATGGCTGATATAGTATGTAAATTTGTGGTAACAAAATAAAAGAATTATCATTCAGGATTAACACTCGGGGCTACATTTGCTCCTTTTGTATCAGTAGGCATAACATACATACATATTAATACTAAAATATTACCTGATAATATTCTTATTATAGATCAGATTAAAAAAAACTCACCACTCTGAGTGAAATTATTGTGCAAGCTTCAAAGGGGAAGACCACTTAATTTACTAAGAAAAGGAGAGGAACCTGCAGAGTTTTGCTGGATTAGACTTCAGAGCAAAGTTATGTAATAAGTACAAATTACACAGCATTTTTAGCATGTGCAGCATAATTTTATTACAATTTCTACTGTGTATATTAAATGTATTTAATTCAAGCATAATTTCAATAGCAATGTTAGTTTTTCCATAAAATACATTTTTTGCAGAACTGTTTAATAACAATTTTACAATGTAATTTTCATGGCCTGAATTATTTCAATATTTAATTTACTTATTTTACACAACTCTTGAAAACATAATTTATGCTTACCTGATAAATTTATTTCTCTTGTAGTGTATCCAGTCCACGGATCATCCATTACTTGTGGGATATTCTCCTTCCCAAAAGGAAGTTACAAGAGGATCATCCACAGCAGACCTGCTATATAGCTCCTCCCCTCACTGCCATATCCAGTCATTCGACCGAAACAAGCCGAGAAAGGAGAAACCATAGGGTGCAGTGGTAACTGTAGTTTAATTAAAATTTAGACCTGCCTTAAAACGACAGGGCGGGCCATGGACTGGATACACTACAAGAGAAATAAATTTATCAGGTAAGCATAAATTATGTTTTCTCTTGTTAAGTGTATCCAGTACACAGATCATCCATTACTTGTGGGATACCAATACCAAAGCTAAAGTACACGGATCATGGGAGGGACAAGGCAGGAACTTAAACGGAAGGAACCACTGCCTGTAGAACCTTTCTCCCAAAAACAGCCTCCGAAGAAGCAAAAGTATCAAATTTGTAAAATTTTGAAAAGGTATGAAGCGAAGACCAAGTCGCAGCCTTGCAAATCTGTTCAACAGAAGGCTCATTTGTAAAGGCCCAGGTGGAAGCCACAGCTCTAGTAGAATGAGCTGTAATTCTTTCAGGGGGCTGCTGTCCAGCAGTCTCATAGGCTAAACGGATTATACTCCGAAGCCAAAAAGAAAGAGAGGTTGCCGAGGCCTTTTGACCTCTCCTCTGTCCAGAGTAAACAACAAACAGGCTAGATGTTTGACGAAAATCCTTAGTAGCTTGTAAGTAAAACTTCAAGGCACGCACTACGTCTAGATTATGTAAAAGACGTTCCTTCTTCGAAGAAGGATTAGGACACAATGATGGAACAACAATCTCTTGATTGATATTCTTGTTAGAAACCACCTTGGGTAAAAACCCAGGTTTTGTACGCAGAACTACTTTATCTGAATGAAAGATCAGATAAGGAGAATTACAATGTAAGGCAGATAACTCAGAGACTCTTCGAGCCGAGGAAATAGCCATCAGAAACAGAACTTTCCATGATAGAAGTTTGATATCAATAGAATGAAGGGGTTCAAACGGAACTCCTTGGAGAACTTTAAGAACCAAGTTTAAGCTCTATGTAGGAGCAACAGGTTTAAACACAGGCTTAATTCTAACTAAAGCCTGACAAAACGCCTGGACGTCTGGAACTTCTGCCAGACGCTTGTGTAAAAGAATAGACAGATCTGAAATCTGTCCCTTTAAAGAACTAGCTGATAATCCTTTGTCCAAACCCTCTTGGAGGAAGGACAATATCCTAGGAATCCTAACCCTACTCCATGAGTAATTTTTGGATTCACACCAATGAAGATATTTACGCCATATCTTGTGGTAGATTTTCCTGGTGACAGGCTTTCATGCCTGTATTAAGATATCAATGACTGATCAAGCGTTCAATCTCCATGCAGTCAGTCTCAGAGAAATTAGATTCGGATGATTGAAAGGACCTTGTATTAGAAGGCCTTGTCTCAGAGGCAGAGTCCACGGTAGAAAGGATGACATGTCCACCAGATCTGCATATCAGAATCACTGATGCTCTCTCCTGTCTGATTTTGGCAATCAGTTGAGGGAGCAGAGGAAATGGTGGAAACACATAAGCAAGATTGAAGGACCAAGGAGCTGCTAGAGCATCTATCAGCGTCGCTTCTGGGTCCCTGGACCTGGATCCGTAACAAGGAAGCTTGGCGTTCTGGCGAGACGCCATGAGATCCAGTTCTGGTTTGCCCCAACGATGGACCAGTTGAGCAAACACCTCTGGATGGAGTTCTCACTCCCCCGGATGAAAAGTCTGACGACTTAGAAAATCCGCCTCCCAGTTCTCTACGCCCGGGATATGAATCGCTGACAGGTGGCAAGAGTGAGACTCTGCCCAGCGAATTATCTTGGAGATTTCTGACATCGCTAGGGAACTCCTGGTTCCCCTTGATGGCTGATGTAAGCCACAGTCGTGATGTTGTCCGACTGAAATCTGATGAACCTCAGTGTTGCTAACTGAGGCCAAGCTAGAAGAGCATTGAATATTGCTCTTAACTCCAGAATATTTATTGGGAGGAGTTTCTCCTCCTGAGTCCATGACTGCACCCCAACCTAGAAGGCTGGCATCTGTTGTTACAATTGTCCAATCTAGTCTGTGAAAGGTCATACCTTTGGACAGATGGACCCGAGATAACCACCAGAGAAGAGAATCTCTGGTTTTCTGACTTAGATTTAGTAGAGGGGACAAATCTGTGTAATCCCCATTCCACTGACTGAGCATGCATAATTGCAGCGGTCTGAGATGCAGGCGCGCAAATGGCACTATGTCCATCGCCGCTACCATTAAGCCGATTACTTCCATGCACTGAGCCACCGTGGGGCGCGGAATGGAGTGAAGAACACGGCAAGCATTTAGAAGTTTTGATAACCTGGACTCCGTCAGGTAAATTTTAATTTCTATAGAATCTATTAGAGTCCCTAGGAAGGAAACCCTTGTGAGAGGAGATAGAGAACTCTTTTCTTCGTTCACTTTCCACCCATGCGACCTCAGAAATGCCAGAACTATCTTTGTATGAGACTTGGCAATTTGAAAGCTTGACGCCTGTATCAGGATGTCGTCTAGATAAGGAGCCACCGCTATGCCTCGCGGTCTTAGAACCGCCAGAAGTGAGCTCAGAACCTTTGTAAAAATTATTGGGGCTGTTGCCAACCCGAATGGAAGAGCTACAAATTGGTAATGCCTGTCTAGAAAGGCAAACCTCAGGAACTGATGATGATTCTTGTGAATCGGAATGTGAAGGTAGGCATCCTTTAAGTCCACTGTGGTCATGTACTGACCCTCTTGGATCATGGGTAAAATGGTTCGAATAGTTTCCATCTTGAATGATGGAACTCTGAGGAATTTGTTTAAGATCTTTAGATCCAAAATTGGTCTGAAGGTTCCCTCTTTTTTGGGAACCACAAACAGATTTGAATAAAACCCCTGTCCTTGTTCCGTCCGCGGAACTGGATGGATCACTCCCATTACAAAGAGGTCTTGCACGCAGCGTAGGAATGCCTTTTTCTTTATCTGGTTTGCAGATAATTTCAAAGGTGAAATCTCCCTTGTGGAGGAGAAGCTTTGAAGTCCAGAAGATATCCCTGAGATATGATCCCCAACGCCCAGGGATCCTGAACATCTCTTGCCCACGCCTGGGCGAAGAGAGAAAGTCTGCCCCCTACTAGATCCGTTGCCGGATAGGGGGCCGCTCCTTCATGCTGTCTTGGAGGCAGCAGCAGGCTTTCTGGCCTGCTTGCCCTTGTTCCAGAACTGGTTAGGTTTCCAGGCCTGCTTGGATTGAGCAAAAGTTCCCTCTTGTTTTGAAGCAGAGGAAGTTGATGCTGCACCTGCCTTGAAATTTCGAAAGGCACGAAAATTAGACTGTTTGGCCCTTGACTTGGCCCTGTCCTGAGGAAGGGTATGACCCTTACCTCCAGTAATGTCAGCAATAATTTCTTTCAAACCAGGCCCGAATAAGGTCTGCCCCTTGAAAGGAATGTTGAGTAATTTAGACTTTGAAGTCACATCAGCTGACCAGGATTTAAGCCATAGCGCCCTACGCGCCTGGATGGTGAATCCGGAATTCTTAGCCGTTGGTTTAGTCAAATGAACAATGGCATCAGAAACAAATGAGTTAGCTAGCTTAAGTGTTCTAAGCTTGTCAATGATTTCAGTCAATGGAGCTGTATGGATGGCCTCTTCCAGGGCCTCAAACCAGAACGCCACTGCAGCAGTGACAGGCACAATGCATGCAAGGGTCTGTAAAATAAAACCTTGTTGAATAAACATTTTCTTAAGGTAACCCTCTAATTTTTTATCCATTGGATCTGAAAAAGCACAACTGTCCTCAACCGGGATAGTGGTACGCTTTGCTAAAATAGAAACTGCTCCCTCCACCTTAGGGACTGTCTGCCATAAGTCCCGTGTAGTGGCATCTATTAGAAACATTTTTCTAAATATAGGAGGTGGGGAAAAAGGCACACTGGGTCTATCCCACTCCTTACTAATAATTTATGTAAGCCTTTTAGGTATTGGAAAAACATCAGTACTCACACACAATTTCTCTGGCACTGCAATTGTGTCACAGTCATTCAGAGCAGCTAATACCTCCCCAAGCAATACACGGAGGTTCTCAAGCTTAAATTTAAAATTAGAAATCTCTGAATCAGGTCTCCCTGAGTCAGAGATGTCACCCACAGACTGAAGCTCTCCATCCTCAGGTTCTGCATATTCTGACGCAGTATCACACATGGCTCTTACAGCACTACGCGCTCTGTATCTCGTCTAACCCCAGAGCTATCGCGCTTGCCTCTTAATTCAGGCAATCTGGCTAATACCTCTGACAGGGTATTATTAATGATTGCAGCCATGTCCTGCAAAGTAATCGCTATGGGCGTCCCTGATGTACTTGGCGCCATTTTAGCGTGCGTCCCTTGAGCGGGAGGCGAAGGGTCCGACACGTGGGGAGAGTTAGTCGGCATAACTTCCCCCTCGACAGAACCCTCTGGTGACAATTCTTTTATAGATAAAGACTGATCTTTACTGTTTAAGGTGAAATCAATACATTTAGTACACATTCTCCTATGGGGCTCCACCATGGCTTTTAAACATAATGAACAAGTAGTTTCCTCTGTGTCAGACATGTTTGTACAGACTAGCAATGAGACTAGCAAGCTTGGGAAACACTTTAAACCAAGTTAACAAGCAATATAAAAAAACGTTACTGCGCCTTTAAGAAAAACAAATTTTTACAAAATTTGAAATAACAGTGAAAAAAGGCAGTTACACTAACGAAATTTTTACAGTGTATGTAACCAGTTAGCAGAGCATTGCACCCACTTGCAAATGGATGATTAACCCTTTAATACCAAAAACGGAATAATAAATGACAAAAACGTTTTTTAAAACCAGTCACAACAACTGCCACAGCTCTACTGTGGCTGTTACCTTCCTCAAACACGACTTTTGAAGCCTTTTGAGCCCTTCAGAGATGTACTGTATCATGCAGAGGGAAGCTGAATGTCTCCGTCTGTAATTTTTGCTGCACAAAAAAGCGCTAAAATGGGCCCCTCCCACTCATATTACAACAGTGGAAAGCCTCAGGAAACTGTTTCTAGGCAAAAATCAAGCCAGCCATGTGGAAAAAAACTAGGCCCCAATAAGTTTTATCACCAAACATATATAACAACGATTAACATGCCAGCAAACGTTTTATATTACACTTTTATAAGAGTATGTATCTCTGTTAATAAGCCTGATACCAGTCGCTATTAAATCACTGCATTTAGGCTTAACTTACATTAATCCGGTATCAGCAGCATTTTCTAGCAAATTCCATTCCTAGAAAAATGTTAACTGCACATACCTTATTGCAGGAAAACCTGCACGCCATTCCCCCTCTGAAGTTACCTCACTCCTCAGAATATGTGAGAACGGCAGTGGATCTTAGTTACTTCTGCTAAGATCATAGAAACCGCAGGCAGATTCTTCTTCTAAATACTGCCTGAGATAAAATAGTACGCTCCGGTACCATTTAAAAATAACAAACTTTTGATTGAAGAAAGTAACTAACTATAATACACCACTCTCCTCTTACTACCTCCATCTTTGTTGAGAGTTGCAAGAGAATGACTGGATATGGCAGTAAGGGGAGGAGCTATATAGCAGCTCTGCTGTGGGTGATCCTCTTGCAACTTCCTGTTGGGAAGGAGAATATCCCACAAGTAATGGATGATCCGTGAACTGGATACACTTAACAAGAGAAATGTTAATTTTAGTGAGCCCTACTGTAATGTACACATCCCCAACAATCCTTTGTAAGACTATGGCTTTAGAGAAGTCCAACAGGGGCTTCATATTACTGGCAAGATTTCTTAAAGAATCTTGCAAGCCCGGAGACCTCTAGATAATTGTATCCCTGGAAGCCCAAGGGAAATGAGATCTGCCACCCACAGAAAATATTAAAGTTTTTTTTAGAATGCAGAAACTCACAGGGTGTGCGACTTTAACATGGGGAGCATATGGCACATTCCCAGTTTGAAGCAAATACAGGTTAAATTGTAGTGATCACATTTCAGTTTAATTTTGATTTTACTCTATTTTAGTACATAATACTTTTCTGTCAGTTAAATAAGTTTCTTATAAATTTTGAGCTCACTTCACCTGTGTACAGCTGGCAAAATAAATCAGTTAAAATGCAGGTGTGAAATGATTATAGAACATAACATGAGTCGTTAGAGAAGGTCAGGCACAACTGAGGGGATGACAAACACAAAGTGCAATAACAACAGAGGAAACACAGAAATATAATTCTAATTTGTAAAGTTCACAATCCTATCTAAATGCATGAAAACACAAAATATTAAGTACACTGCTTAAATATAAAATAACTTTTTCTAGTATTGAATATATGAAACTGAAAATGGGGATTACAATGCAAATGTTTCCTCTATGTAAAAGTATCCCTTGACCACTTCCTTCTTGTCGTCTTTGCTAGCACTACCCAACCAACCTACACAAGTATGGGTTATGCCAAAAACGGCATCCATACTATTTTCCCTGTTAGTGAAACAGCTTATTTAGGCAACTAACACTTAAAGGGACAGGCTAGTCAAAATTAAATTTTCATGATACAGATAGGGAATCCAATTTAAAACAACTTTCCAATTCACTTTTATCATCACATTTGCTTGTTCCTTTGATATTCTTTGTTAAAAGCTAAACCTAGGTAGGCTCATATGCTAATTTGTAAAACCTTGAAGGCTGCCCCTCATTTCAATGCATTTGGCAGTTTTTCACAGCTAGAGGGTGTTAGTTCATGTATGCCATAATGATAACTTTGTGACCATGCCCGTGGAGTTACAAATGAGAGGGCACTAATTGGCTAAATGCAAGTCTGTTAAAATAACTAAAATAAGGGGGCAGTCTGCAGAGGCTTAGATACAAGGTAATTTACAGAGGTAAAAAGTATATTAACATGGTTATATTAATATACTTTTCCCCTGTCAATTCCCCTGTTTTGCATAACAAACACGGTTGTGTTTGTTATGCAAAACAGGGGAATGGGTAATAAAGGGATAATCTATATTTTTAAACAATAACAATTCTGAAGTAGACTGCCCCTTTAAAGTTTGTTCTAGTAGTCTTTGGCTTCATGTTTTCAAAATAATTGCTATATTGGAATGTATTTAATTACCATTTGAGTAGTAATAAGCACATTATAGAAATAACTTTTTTTTTTTTTTTTTTTTTTTTTTTTTTTAGATCAGTCAAGGAAAAAAAAAAGAATGATAATCAATAGAAAACAGGAGTTGCTGCAGTACTATGTATTTAAATTGGAACAAATCTTTACTCATTTATTACATTATATGCAGCTATAGTAATGTGTGTAAAGTATTTTGCCAATCAAGTTTAAAAATCTTCTCTCCTAAAACATTTCCATTTGTTAAGAAATTGGATGCACACAAAAATGCTTATACCTTGAATAAACCAGAAAAAAAAACGGTCACTTGTAAACAATCAGCACACTTAAGAAAGTGTGCTGATTGTTTACAAGTGACCGTTTTTTTTCTGGTTGTGTACAAATTATTGTTCAAGTGAATTGGCCTATAATACACTGGTTCTGCTTTTCTTTGTAGAGCTCACCATTTAAAAAATTAGAAAAAAACTGGTAAACATTAACCCTAATTTGGTTGTCATGGAATAAAAACAGAGAGAAAGGAAGGATGACAGATGTAGTGGTGATGGCAAGGCAATATAGGATGGGGTTGGACATATAAAAACCAGGAACTAAATAAGAAAGAAAAAAAATAGACTAAACAGAGGTAGTGAAACAGAAATCAAAAATCTGTGGGAAAATTGTGATAACTGTGGTTTTGCACAAGTATATTCTGTATCACAATTATGAAAATTATATCTAGTAGAAAACATGTCCCTATATAACACTACATCATGATTTGGTACAATTGAATTACAGTATTCAGCACAGAGTTTGTATGCACCCTAACAAACTTTACAAACAAATACACCCCAAATCACTAGAGTGAACGCATGTTTACATTAAAATATTTAATACAAATAAATTAATAAAAATTATCTATAAGAGCTTTAAATGCCTGTTACTATGTATAAACACATCTTTAAACAATAAAAATATACAATACAATATTTATTTTAAATAATCAAAAACAGCAATTTTTTTTACGCTGAAATTGCTAAGCCATATTGTAATAGAGAAGGACTCCAAACTGTATATCAAACTATCTGAAGAGACACTAACAAATGGCTTAAAATGAACAATGAAATTACCAACTGTATTATAATATTTATCTATATAATGTTCAGAATATCAGACAAAAAGCTGAATTTATTTGCTTCTTTTTTATTTCCTTGTAGTCCATGTGAGAATTGTTTATTTTTTTAAACAAAAAATCAGGCATGCAACAATTAACTAATCAATATGTTTTCATTGCATAGGCAATCCAATGCAGTTTGTGCAAAAGATCCAGTGGTGATGAGTATTGGGTCACTGATAATACATATTATTTCCCCAATGACACAATAACATAATTGCCAGTTCTCTAAGCTGGCTCAATCAAAGAAAGTGAGTGCATGTTACCTACCCCTGCCTGTATGCTCCACAAGTCATATGTCCTTTTTAAGATATTACTGAAACATTAATAAACTTTACTAGGAACATGTTTACTTATGTGTTTTGTAAAATGTATCTAAAAGAAATGGTCTGGAATGTATTTTAAAATATTTCAATGAAATTTAAATAAAAATAAAAAAATATATATTAACATACCTGATTTACTGTCAAGAGCTCCAAAATCCAAAGAATACTTTACCACGTGATAATTATTCCAAACATATAGAAGGTTGTCACGGGGATTATAATCCACAGCTGCAATATATTGATATGAATTAGGAAAAGGTATGTCTACATAACCATCCCTATTTTGGTCAGTATTGTAAATGTAGTCAATCTTATTTCCAGTGGCTTCATTGTCATCATCTTCATATACAGATTTCACTACATACAATATCCCACAAATCATGAATGCATTTGATGCTGAACGTTTATCGTAAGCTGTATCCCAGGTTCCTTCAATTCTTAAAGTGTATGGGTTCAATTGGCTAATAACTATTTTACCATTATTTTGTTCTGTTGCATAGATGACCCACAATCCATTCTCATCTACTGCAAGATCAATATCTGATTTACCACCCCACCTATATGGGGAAGTATCATGATAATTGGCACTAGCAATAATGGCCTCTCCACTTTTTATTCTTGTTCTGAGGTCAAATTTGACAATGTTCCTTGTACGTTCTTTGTTAAAAAATAGAGCTCCATCATAGACAACAAATCCTGTGCCATCAACCCTATGAGGAAGCTTATAGGTTGTAGTTGGTCGCCCGGCAATGAAGTCATCTTTGGAAGAGTACTCTGTTAAGGTATCAGTTCTGTATGGTGTCCATGGCATATAGTATATTTTGTCAGAAGCTTGTAGGGGATCTTTACACCAAGCGCCAGACTGGTGATCAGACTCAAATAAATGTTCACTTTGATAAACACCTTTAAGTAATCCTGGGCATAGGAAAACTGTAAGGGGAAAATAAAAAAAAACCATAAAACTCCTTTTAGTAATTTGTTAGAAAAAATATTTTTTTTTTTTTTAAAAATGAAATGGCAAAATAAGAATATCACAGTACGCAATGATACCTTTTTTATTGGACTAACATTACAATATATATATATATATATATATATATATATATATATATATATATATAAAAATCAGGGGTTTAAAAATTATCCCAAAATGGTTCTTGTCCTAGCCTAGTTTACTGGCACACTATAAATTTTGGAGCCATGTTATGCTAAACTTTATTATATTTTACACATTTTTTTTTTTTTTTTTGGTGTAATAAAATGAATGTCTTTATCCAGACTCCTTACTTATAAATGAAAATAGAGGGAGCATATAGTTGTATTTATTATTTAGTGCTTTGTTTATTTGATCTGTTGCATTATACGTTTAATCAAATTTAAATGTTAACGAACCAACATAAGTTAACCTATAAATATAAAGCCTAAAAATGTTAATAGCTTTGCCAATTTTACAAATTTTAGGAAATTTACTGGTAGCAAATGAAGTGTTAACTCAGAACACATTGCCATGAGAATCCTTATTCTTTGTTGCTGTTAAAAAAGGTGGTGGGTGGAAATCCCCCTATATGGTTCATAGCACATAAACATAGCATGGAGGAGGGGGGTGGCCTCATGCAAAACTTTGTCTTCCAGAATGCTCACTCCCCCACCACTGTAAATTTCATGCTGGGAATTAGAGTCTATAACTGCAGTGGCACAATACTGAGAGGAAAATTGTGAACTATAAATTCCAGAATGCTATGTAACTCCCAGAATATTGTGCTTCTTCCTCTAAAATAGAGCTACATTCATTGGAAAAAAATGTGCATTCTATTGTCTTTTTTTTCCTGCAGTTTGTACAGTTGGTTATGGTTGCCACCTTTGTTGGAAAAAATATCAGACATATTAATTAGCATAAATAAATATGCAGACATGACATCACAGGAAGTGATATCACACAATAAGGTTGGAACAGAAGCATTTCCTAAATGTTTACTAAGTCCAGCACATCAGACCTATAGTCCTGATTACCTGAGACATTAGATCAGATCAATAGCCCTGAAGTACCTGGCAATTATATACATGCATTAACTTTCATATCATATAACCATATGCACTGACCAGAAACCACATGGTCACACACAGACACCCACACGCAAAGCCAGTTAATGTATGCACACAAACAGGTATCAACAAACCTTACACACTGGACAAGTTCCCACAGACATCCATGTGCATGCATGCACACATATTTAAATAAGTACAGACATACAAGCACACATGCTGCCATAAATGATTGCATGTACATGTGCACGCACACACACATTCCGTACATCCACAGGCACTTATATACAAACACCCACATTTGCAAATATACAAGCAACACATGCACACACAAATAGATAAAAAGAAGCACACAGGCTGCCACAAATGTCCACAATAGGAATATACAAACACTGTCAGGGTACCTGTGCAATAACACTGAATAAACTACAGATGTATCCTAGAATGTAATATTTCATTTTAGCTAATATCTAATTTGATATACAGTTGCAAGAAAAAGTATGTGAACCCTTTGGAATGATATGGATTTCTGCACAAATTGGTCATAAAATGTGATCTGATCATCATCTAAGTCACAACAATAGACAATCACAGTCTGCTTCAACTAATAACACACAAAGAATGAAATGTTGCCATGTTTTTATTGAACACACCATGTAAACATTCACAGTGCAAATGGAAAAAGTATGTGAACCCTTGGATATAACAACTGGTTGAACCTCCTTTGGCAGCAATAACTTCAACCAAATGTTTCCTGTAGTTGCAGATCAGACGTGCACAACGGTCAGGAGTAATTCTTGACCATTCCTCTTTACAGAACTGTTTCAGTTCAGCAATATTCTTGGGATGTCTGGTGTGAATCGCTTTCTTGAGGTCATGCCACAGCATCTCAATCGGGTTGCGGTCAGGACTCTGACTGGGCCACTTCAGAAGGCGTATTTTCTTCTGTTTAAGCCATTCTGTTGTTGATTTACTTCTATACTTTGGGTCATTGTCCTGTTGCAACACCCATCTTCTGTTGAGCTTCAGCTGGTAGACAGATTAAGTTCTCCTGCAAAATGTCTTGATAAACTTGGGAATTCATTTTTCCTTCGATGATAGCAATCCGTCCAGGCCCTGATGCAGCAAAGCAGCCCTAAACTATGATGGCCCCACCACCATACTTCACAGTTGGGATGAGGTTTTTTGGTGTGCAGTGCCTCTTTTTCGCCACACATAGTGTTGTGTGTTTCTTCCAAACAACTCAACTTTGGTTTCATCTGTCCACAGAATATTTTGCCAGTACTGCTATGGAACATCCAGGTGCTCTTGCGCAAACTGTAAATGTGCAGCAATGTTTTGTTTGGACAGCAGTGGCTTCCTCTGGTATCCTCCAATGAAATCCATTCTTGTTTAGTGTTTTACGTATTGTAGATTCGCTAGCAGGGATGTTAGCATTTGCCAGTGACTTTTGTAAGTCTTTAGCTGACACTCTAGGATTCTTCTTCACCTCATTGAGCAGTCTGCGCTGTGCTCTTGCAGTCATCTTTACAGGACGCCCACTTTTAGGGAGAGTAGCAGCAGTGCTGAACTTTCTCCATTTATAGACAATTTGTCTTACCATGGATTGATGAACAGCAAGGCTTTTGGAGATACTTTTATAACCCTTTCCAGCTTTATGCAAGCCAACAATTCTTAATCGTAGTTCTTCTGAGAGCTCTTTTGTGAGAGGCATCATTCACATCAGGCAATGCTTCTTGTGAAAAGCAAACCCAGAACTGGTGTGTGTTTTTTAGGGCAGGGCAGCTGTAACCAACACCTCCATTCTCATCTCATTGATTGGACTCCAGTTGGCTGACATCTCACTCCAATTAGCTCTTGGAGATGTCATTAGTCTAGGGGTTCACATACTTTTTTCCACCTGCACTGTGAATGTTTACATGGTGTGTTCAATAAAAACATGGCAACATTTCATTCTTTGTGTGTTATTAGTTGAAGCAGACTGTGATTGTCTATTGTTGTGACTTAGATGATGATCAGATCACATTTTATGACCAATTTGTGCAGAAATCCATATCATTCCAAAGGGTTCACATACTTTTTCTTGCAACTGTAAATGGATCTCACTACAACCCTTGCCCCCCTCACTTCTGTTTAATACAAGTGAGGACTAAAGGAAGACATTTGGTTCAATTAGTGAAGATAGAAAATACACATTTAGCCTTTGAAGCTCATAGCTCCACATGAAGGATAAACATTGGGCCTGATAAGTACCCAAGCCTGGGAGCATCCTGGGGTGTTGGAGACCAGATTCTCTATATAAGTCAGATAAGCAAACAGAAATTTTGAGAATATAGTTATTAGCACAGGCCTGTTAAATGCCCCTGAACCTCAGATACACAAATAATCTGAACTCAAGTTACCTACAGACATATGGGAAAGCTGTGACTTAATCTTCATATAAGAGTATATTAACAACATGTATATATATATATATATATATATATATATATATATATATATATATATATATATATATATATATATATATATATATATATATATATATATATTTATATATGTGTGTGTGTGTGTGTGTATATATATGTATTGATCTGAAACTTACTGTATTGGATAGATGTCTGCTGTATTGAAGGGCTGCATTGGTGAATTTTAAGTGTTTTAGAGTCTCAGCATAACAACATTGTTTCTTTCATTTCAGACCAAGGAGAAAAGGAAATTTATGCTTACCTGATAAATTTGTTTCTTTAACGATATGACGAGTCCACGGATTTCATCCTTAATTATGGGATATCGCCTCCTGGTCAGCAGGAAGTGGCAAAGAGCTCCACAGCAGAGCTGTATATATACCCCATCCCTTCCCTCCCCCTCCAGTCATTCAACCGAAGTTAGGAAGATAAAGGAAAGGCCAAGTAGCAGAGGTGACTGAAGTTTAACAAAAAATAAAAACCTGTCTTTAGAAAAATAACAGGGTGGGTCGTTGACTCGTCATATCGTAAAAAAACATATTTATCAGGTAAGCATAAATTTCCTTTTCTTTTACAAGATATGACGAGTCCACGGATTTCATCCTTACTTGTTTGATGCAATGCCAAAGCTATAGGATACGGATGAAAGGGAGGGACAAGACAGGAACCTAGATGGAAGGCACCACTGCTTGAAGAACCTTTTTCCCAAAAAGAGCCTCAGAAGAAGCGAAATTATCAAATTTGTAAAATTTGGAAAAAGTATGAAGAGACGACCAAGTTGCAGCCTTGCAAATCTGTTCAACAGAAGCATCATTTTTAAATGCCCATGAGGAAGCCACAGACCTAGTAGAATGAACTGTAATTCTTTCAGGAGGCTGCTGTCCAGCAGTCTCGTATGCCAAACGGATGATACTCTTCAGCCAAAAAGAAAGAGGTAGCCGTAGCTTTCTGACCCCTACGTTTCCCAGCAAAAACCACAAACAAAGAAGATGTTTGACGAAAATCCTTAGTCGCCTGCAAATAAAATTTTAAGGCACGAACTACATCCAAATTATGTAGCAGACGCTCCTTCTTAGAAGAAGGGTTAGGACATAATGAAGGAACAACAATTTATTGATTAATATTCTTAGGAAGAAAAACAGGTTTGGTACGTAAAACCACCTTATCCGCATTGAAAATAAGATAAGGTGGATCACATTGTAAAGCCGAAAGCTCAGAAACTCTGCGAGCAGAAGAAATAGCAACCAAAAATAAAACTTTCCAAGATAATAACTTAATATCTATGGAATGCAGGGGTTCAAACGGAACCCCTTGAAGAACTTTAAGAACGAAATTCAAACTCCAAGGAGGAGCAATTGGTCTAAATACAGGCCTGATTCTAGTCAGAGCCTGACAAAAAGATTGAACATCTGGAACATCTGCTAGACATTTGTGTAGGAAAATGGACAAAGCAGAAATCTGTCGATTTAAGGAACTTGCTGACAACCCTTTCTCCAATCCTTCTTTGAGAAAAGATAAAATTCTGGGAATCCTAACTCTACTCCATGAGTAGCCCTTGGATTCGCACCAATAAAGATATTTACGCCATATCTTATGGTAAATCTTTCTAGTAACAGGCTTATGTGCCTGGATTAAGGTATCAATGACCGAATCAGAGAACCCTCGCTTAGATAAAATCAAGCCTTCAATCTCCAAGCAGTCGGCTGCAGAGAAACCAGATTCAGATGAAGGAATGGTCCCTGAATGAGAAGGTCCTGCCTCAATGGAAGCTTCCATGGCGGCAGAGAGGACATGTCCACCAGATTGGCATACCAAGTCCTGCAAGGCCACGCAGGAGCGATGAGAATCACTGATGCCCTCTCCTGTTTGATCCTAGCAATCACCCAGGAACAGAGAGCAAATGGCGGGAACACATAAGCTAGGTTGAATGACCAAGGCACTGCCAAAGCATCTATCAGTTCGGCCTGAGGATCCCTTCCGTACCTTCGAAGCTTGGCATTCTGTCGAGATGCCATCAGATCCAATTTTGGTCTGCCCCACCTGAGAATCAGGGTAGCAAAAAACTTCGGGTGAAGTTCCCATTTCCCCGGATGAAACGTCTGTCTGCTCAAAAAATCTGCTTCCCAGTTGTCGACTCTTGGGATGTAAATTGCTGACAGATAACAAGAGTGAGCCTCCACCCAACGAATTATCTTGGATACTTCTGTCATCGCCAAGGAACTCCATGTTCCTCCCTGATGATTGATGTAAGCCACAGTCGTGATGTTGTCCGACTGAAATCAGATTAATTTGGCCGATGCCAATTGAGGCCAAGCTTGAAGCGCATTGAATATTGCTCTCAATTCCAGAATACTTATGGGAAGTAGGAACTCTGCTCGAATCCACACTCCCTGAGCCTTCAGGGAACTCCAAACTGCCCCCCATCCTAGTAGACTGGCATCCGTTGTCACTATCACCCATGTGGGTCAGCGGAAGCACATCCCTTGGGACAGATGATTCGGCGACAACCACCAAAGAAGAGAGTCTCTTGTCTCCTGATCCAGATCTATCTGAGGAGACAAATTTGCATAATCTCCATTCCACTGTCTAAGCATGCTCAGTTGTAGAGGTCTGAGATGACAATGTGCAAACGGAATGATGTCCATTGCTGCCACCACCAATCCAATTACCTCCATGCACTGAGCCATTGATGGCCGAGGAGTGGACTTAAAGATTCTGGAGACATGCCGAACCCTTAACATTCTGACTTTCGTCAAAATGATTTTCATGGATACGGAATCTATTCCCAGGAAAGGAACCTTTGTCTGTGGAATTAGTGAACTCTTTTCTAGATTCACTTTCCACCGATGAGTCCTTAGAAAGGACAGAACCATGTCGGTATGGGACGTTGTCAGTTGAAAGGAGGACGCCTGGATTAGAATATTGTCTGGATAAGGCGCCACTGCAATGCCCCGCGGTCTTAGAACCGCTAGTAAAGACCCTAGAACTGTTGTGAAAATTCTGGGTGCCGTGGCCAACCCTAAAGGAAACTGAAAATGTTTGTCCAGGAAGGCAAACCTTAGAAACTTGTGATGAACTCTATAGATAGGAATGTGAAGATATGCATCCTTTAAATCCACGGTAGTCATATATTGACCCTCCTGGATCAATGAAAGAATTGTCCGAATTGTTTCCATCTTGAAGGATGGGACTCTGAGAAACTTGTTTAGACTCTTGAGATCTAAAATGGGTCTGAATGTTCCCTCTTTTTTGGGAACTACGAAAAGATTTGAGTAAAACCCCTGTCCCTGTTCCTGTATTGGAATGGGACAAATCACTCCGATGGTAGAGAGGTCTTTTACACAACGTAAGAATGCCTCTCTTTTTATCTGGTCTACAGACAATCGTGAAAGAAACCTTCCCCTCCCAGTTGTTACCCCTGGGACACGATTTCTAGTGTCCGGGGATCCTGAACATCTCTTATCCAAGCCTGGACAAAGAGAGAAAGTCTGCCCCCTACTAGGTCCAGTCCCGGACCGGGGGCCGTCCCTTCATGCTGTCTTGGGAGCAGCAGCAGGCTTCTTGGGTTGTTTATTCTTGTTCCAAGCCAGATTGGGTCTCCACTGTGCGAAGTTCCCTTCCTGTTTAATGGAAGAGGAAGAAGGGACACCTTTGAAATTTCGAAAGGAACGAAAATTACTCTGTCTCCTTTGTTTGGATGTCTTGTACTGAGGGAGGAGATGACCCTTACCTCCCGTAATGTCAGAGATAATCTCTTTCAATTCAGGCCCAAATAAAGTCTTTCCTTTGAAAGGAATAGCTAATAGCTTAGATTTAGAGGATACATCCGCAGACCAAGATTTCAACCATAATGCTCTGCGTGCTACAATGGCCAAACCTGCATTCTTAGCCGCCAACTTGGCAATCTGAAAGGCGGCGACCGTAACAAAGGAATTGGCTAGCTTAAGGGCCTTGATTCTATCCAATATTTCCTCCAAAGGAGTTTCAGTCTTAAGCGACTCTTCTAGGGCATCAAACCAAAAGGCAGCCGCAGTTGTAACAGGTACAATGCAGGCCGTTGGTTGCAATAGAAACCCTTGCTGAACAAACAGCTTCTTTAGAAGACCCTCCAACTTTTTATCCATAGGGTACTTGAAAGCACAACTGTCCTCAATAGGAATAGTCGTTTGCTTAGCTAGAATAGAAATATCTCCCTCCACCTTAGGAATTGTTTGCCTAACATCCCCAACGGTGTCAGGTAAAGGGTACATTTTCTTAAATATAGGGAAAGGAGAAAAAGGTATACCTGGTCTTTCCCATTCCTTGTTAATAAATTCTGAAATCTTTTAGGAATCGGAAAAACATCAGCATAAGTAGGAACCTCCAAATATCTGTCCATCTTACACAATTTCTCTGGAGGAACTACAATAGAGTCACAGTCGTCCAGAGTTAACAAAACCTCCACCAATAACAGGCGAAGATGTTCAAGATTAAATCTGAAGGACATCATATCCGAATCTGCCTTGGGTAATGCACTACCTGAGTCAGACAATTCTCCTTCTGATAAAACCTTCCTACCCCCCCTCTTCAGAGTCCTGGAAGGGAAGATCGGAGATCGCCATCAAGGAATCAAAAGTCGCCTGGACTACCTGGGTTTCTATTCTACTATGTTTACCCTGTAGTACTGGTAAATTAGATAACACCTCTGTCAGGGTTGAGGACATAACAGTAGCCATATCCTGCAGAGTGAATGATGCAGACACAGATGAAGAACATGGCGTTGCCTGTGGGGGTGTTATGGGCTGAGATGCTTGGGATTGAACTTTATCCTGAACCTCATCATTCTGAGTACAGTATTGCAAAGGAGAAAATTCTCAGAGTTCACCTTACCCTTACACTGTGTATATATGATTTGGCAATAACCCACAATTATAAAAACATAGATTGCTTCTAAATTTGATAGAGCCTTGTCACCTTGCCACAGCTCCGTTGCGGCTCCTACCTGCACCTGTGACGGGAACAAAAATAATCAAATGCGCAATCCAGAAAGTAGGCTAGAGGCTGAGATGACCAAACTAATACACTGACTGCGCTATAAAAGCGTGCAAAGTCTAGCTCCGCCCCTCGTGGGCATAATACAAAACGCTCTATTCAGACAATCAATATCCGCCATTAACCGGAGATCAAAACATCATATGCACTCCGAAATAGGCTAAACGCTGTTTTCTTTTACCCCTTGCGTCAGTCAGCCCCATGAAAAAACATAATTTATGCTTACCTGATAAATTTATTTATCTTGTGGTGTATCCAGTCCACGGATCATCCATTACTTGTGGGATATTCTCATTCCCAACAGGAAGTTGCAAGAGGACACCCACAGCAGAGCTGTCTATATAGCTCCTCCCCTAACTGCCATACCCAGTCATTCGACCGAAAAACAAGCAGAGAAAGGAGAAACCATAGGGTGCAGTGGTGACTGTAGTTTAAAATTAAAAAATACCTGCTTTAAAATGACAGGGCGGGCCGTGGACTGGATACACCACAAGAGAAATAAATGTATCAGGAAAGCATAAATTATGTTTTCTCTTGTAAGGTTTATCCAGTCCACGGATCATCCATTACTTGTGGGATACCAATACCAAAGCTAAAGTACACGGATGAAGGGAGGGACAAGGCAGGTACTTAAACGGAAGGTACCACTGTCTGTAAAACCTTTCTCCCAAAAATAGCCTCCGAAGAAGCAAAAGTATCAAATTTGTAGAATTTTGAACAAGTATGAAGCAAAGACCAAGTCGCCGCCTTGCAAATCTGTTCAACAGAAGCCTCATTTTTAAAGGCCCATGTGGAAGCCACAGCTCTAGTATAATGAGCTGTAATACTTTCTGGAGGCTGCTGGCCAGCAGTCTCATAGGCTAAGCAAATTATGCTTCTTAGCAAAAAAGAAAGAGGTTGCCGAAGCCATTTGACCTCTCCTCTGTCCAGAGTAGACAACAAACAAAGCAGATGTTTGACAAAAATCTTTAGTAGCTTGTAAGTAAAACTAGTAATAGACGTTCCTTCTTTGAAGAAGGATTAGGACACAAAGACGGAACAACAATCTTTTGATTGATATTCTTATAAGATACCACCTTAGGTAAAAACCCAGGTTTGGTACGCAGAACTACCTTATCTACATGGAAGATCAGATAAGGAGAATCACATTGTAAGGCAGATAACTCGGAAACTCTACGAGCCGAGGAAATAGCTACCAAAAAAAGAACTTTCCAAGATAAAAGTTTGATATCTATGGAATGAAGAGGTTCAAACGGAACCCCCTGAAGAACTTTAAGAACCAAATTTAAGCTCCAAGGTGGAGCAACAGGTTTAAACACAGGCTTGATTCTAACTAAAGCCTGACAAAATGCCTGAACGTCTGGGACATCCGCCAGACGCTTGTGCAAAAGAATAGATAGTGCAGAAATCTGTCCCTTTAAGGAACTAGCTGACAATCCTTTCTCCAATCCTTCTTGGAGAAAAGATAATATCCTGGGAATCCTGACCTTACTCCATGAGTAGCCCTTGGATTTACACCAATAAAGATATTTACGCCATATCTTATGATAGATTTTCCTGGTGACAGGCTTTCGTGCATGAATTAAGGTATCAATGACTGACTCTGAGAAACCATGCTTTGATAAAATCAAGTGTTCAATCTCCAGGCAGTCAGCCTCAGAGAAATTAGATTTGGATGGTTGAAAGGACCTTGAAGTAGAAGGTCCTGTCTCAGCGGCAGAGTCCATGGAGGAAAAGATGACATGTCCACTAGATCTGCATACCAAGTCCTGCGTGGCCACGCAGGCGCTATCAAGATCACTGATGCTCTCTCCTGCTTGATCTTGGCAATCAGACGAGGGAGCAGAGGAAACGGTGGAAACACATAAGCCAGGTTGAAGGACCAAGGCGCTGCTAGAGAATCTATCAGCGTTGCCTTGGGGTCCCTGGACCTGGATCCGTAACAAGGAAGCTTGGCGTTCTGGCGAGACGCCATGAGATCCAGTTCTGGTTTGCCCCAACGATGAACCAATTGTGCAAACACCTCTGGATGGAGTTCCCACTCCCCCGGATGAAAAGTCTGTCGACTTAGAAAATCCGCCTCCCAGTTCTCTACACCTGGGGTATGGATAGCTGATAGGTGGCAAGAGTGAATCTCTGCCCAGCGAATTATCTTTGAGACTTCTAACATCGCTAGGGAACTACTTGTTCCCCCTTTATGGTTGATGTAAGCCACAGTCGTGATGTTGTCCGACTGAAATCTGATGAACCTAATTGTCGCTAGCCAAGTCTGAAGAGCATTGAATATCGCTCTTAGTTCCAGAATGTTTATTGGAAGGAGTGACGTCTCCTGAGTCCACGATCCCTGAGCCTTCAGGGAGTTCCAGACTGCACCCTAACCTAGAAGGCTGGCATCTGTCGTTACAATTGTCCAATCTGGCCTGCGAAAGGTCATACCTCTGGACAGATGGACCCGAGATAGCCACCAGAGAAGAGAATCCCTGGTCTCTTGATCCAGATTTAGTAGAGGGGACAAATCTGTGTAATCCCCATTCCACTGACTGAGCATGCAGAGTTGCAGCTGTCTGAGATGTAGGCGTGCAAACGGCAATATGTCTATTGCCGCTACCATTAAGCCGATTACTTCCATGCACTGAGCCACCGAAGGGCAAGGAATGGAATAAAGAACACGGCAGGAATTTAGAAGTTTTGATAACTTGGACTCTGTCAGGTAAATTTTCATTTCTACAGAATCTATCTGAGAGGAAGGAAACTCTTGTGAGGGGGGATAGAGAACTCTTTTCCTTGTTCACCTTCCACCCATGCAACCTCAGAAATGCCAACACTATGTCCGTATGAGACTTGGCAATTTGGAAGTTTGATGCCTGAATCAGGATGTCGTCTAAATAAGGGGCCACTGCTATGCCCCGCGGCCTTAGGACCGCCAGAAGCGATCCCAGAACCTTCGTAAAAACTCTTGGGGCTGTAGCTAACCCAAAGGGAAGAGCTACAAACTGGTAATGCCTGTTCAGGAAGGCAAACCTGAGAAACCAATGATGACCTTTGTGTATCGGGATGTGAAGATAAGCATCCTTTAAATCCACTGTAGTCATGTATTGACCCTCCTGGATCATAGGTAGGTTCCTCCTTTGGAACTGGATGGATCACTCCCATAACTAGGAGGTCTTGTACACAGTGTAAGAATGCCTTTCTTTTTATCTGGTTTGCAGATAATTGTGAAAGGTGAAATCTCCCTTTTGGGGGGGAAGCCTTGAAGTCCAGAAGACATCCCTGGGAAATAATTTCCTGGGCGAAGAGCGAAAGTCTGCCCCCTACTAGATCTGTTACCGGATAGGGGGCCATTCCTTCATGCTGTCAGAGGCAGCAGCAGGCTTTTTGGCCTGCTTACCCTTGTTCCAGGTCTGGATAGGTCTCCAGACCGTCTTGGACTGAGCAAAAGTTCCCTCTTGTTTTGCATTAGAGGAAGTTGATGCTGCACTTGCCTTGAAGTTTCGAAAGGCACGAAAATTAGACTGTTTGGCCCTTGATTTGGACCTATCCTGAGGAAGGGCATGACCTTTTCCTCCAGTGATATCAGCAATAGGCCCAAATAGGGTCTGCCCCTTGAAGGGAATGTTAAGCAGCTTATACTTTAAATCAAGTTAACAAGCAAATATAAAAAACGGTACTGTGCCTTTAAGAGAAACAATTTTTGTCAGAATTTGAAAAACAGTGAAAAAAGGCAGTAAATCAAATGAAATTTTTACAGTGTGTATAATAAGCTAACAGAGCATTGCACCCACTTGCAAATGGATGATTAACCCCTTAGTTCAAAAAACGGATCAAAAAACGATATAGACATTTTTTTTAACAGTCACACCAAACTGCCACAGCCTTGCTGTGGGCCTACCTTCCCCAACAAACGATTTTGGAAAGCCTAAGAGCCCTTTAGAGATGTCCAATAGCATTCAGGGGACTCCTGGAGGAAGCTGGATGTCTCAGTCTGTAAAAGTTACTGCGCAAAAAAGCGCTAAATTAGGCCCCTCCCACTCATAGTAACACAGTGGAAAGCCTCAGGAAACTGTTTCTAGGCAAATTTAAGCCAGCCATGTGGAAAAAACTAGGCCCCAATAAAGTTTTATCACCAAAGTATATATAAAAATGTTTAAACATGCCAGCAAACGTTTTATATTGTAAATATAAAAGAGTATTACCTCAGAAAGTAAGCATGATACCAGTCGCTATTAAATCACTGTATTCAGGCTTACCTTACATAAATTTGGCATCAGCAGCATTTTCTAGCATTCACATCTTCTAGAAAAATCTTAACTGCACATACCTCATAGCAGGATAACCTGCACGCCATTCCCCCGCTGAAGTTATCTCTCTCTTCAGTCATGTGTGAGAACAGCAATGGATCTTAGTTACAACCTGCTAAGATCATAGAAATCACAGGCAGATTCTTCTATTTTTCTGCCTGGAACAAAATAGTACAACTCCGGTACCATTTAAAAATAATAAACTTTTGATTGAAGCAAAATAACAGCTACATTTCACCACTTCTCTCTTACTACCTCCATGTTTGTTGAGAGTTGCAAGAGAATGACTGGATATGGCAGTTAGGGGAGGAGCTATATAGACAGCTCTGCTGTGGGTGTCCTCTTACAACTTCCTGTTGGGAATGAGAATATCCCACAAGTAATGGATGATCC